>NC_140622.1:1171803-1546803 GCF_057382275.1 Copadichromis virginalis
TTTTTGCTTTCACTTTGCAATCATGCGAACTGTGTATAGAGAGCGACAGCACTGATCTGTGAGTGATGATAATTTGTGCACCAATTCCTCTGACATCGTCTTATTAATCGTTAGCTTACTAAGCAAACATGACAAGTGAAATCTCCCGCAGCTTAAACATGTGAGAGGTTGATCGCGCAGAGAATCGCTGAGCTTATGTGAGTGTGTGTGTAAAAGCAGCAGGATATATATTTCAGTTCTGCTGAGCCAAATAAGACAGGTCAGGGTGAAGAAGTGACAGCCAAAGAAAAGCTTACCACAAAACGGAGAAATTATGACAAATCAGACTATAAGGCAAAAAGAAAGTGCAGCTTTATGGTTTCATGGACAAAAGAATTTCTGTGGCTGCAATATGACGAGCTATATAACCAGGGCTGCACATAAGTGGTCCGCAGGTGTGCATTCGCTGTCAAAATAAAAAACAAGCACAAGGGTTAGGGTTAAATTTAAAAACTGTACTTTTGAGTTAAAACATATATTTATAATTTTAATAAATGACAAATTAAAAAGGCATGAACATTTTTTTTTGTATCGAAAAGATATCGAACCGTGACACCAAAGTATCGAACCGAACCGTGAATTTTGTGTATCGTTGCGCCCCTAATATATATATATATATATATATATATATATCTGCGGTCTTAAAGAAGGCCCAACAGCGTCTCCACTTTCTGAGAATCCTCAGAAAAATGGACCTGAAGAAGGAGCTGCTGACCGTCTTCTACTGCTGCTCCATTGAAAGTGTGCTGACATATTGCATCGGTGTGCGGTTACAACAGGGCAATAGCCCTAATCAATGTAAATAGCTGACCTGACTGGATACCTCCCTGGACTTTTTTAGGGGGGAGGTAACAATGTTTCAAACAATAACAATAATAATATTTATATTTATAACAAGGTGCAATAATAATTAATGTGCAATAATAACAGTGTGCAATACACATACACGTATTCTTCTTTTTTATACTAAGTTAATATACTGTGTTGTTTGTTGCGTTGTGATGTGTCATATTGTGTCGTGTTGTGTTATATGTAGTGCCGACGTAGGACAGTTTTTCCAATTTCATTGTACTACTGTACTATGTATGACTGTGCAATGACAATAAAGAGTTATCTTATCTTATATAAATTCACGGTTCGGTTCGGTTCACTCATCTTTGGAAAAGAGTTCATTACAGAGAAATGGCTCTTTCCAAAATAAAAGCTATACTATATGCTTCTTCTGGGCTATATTCTCAGCAGCATATTAAACATATCAGGTCCCCATAAGGAGAATCATGTGCTAACGGCTGTCGTAGGCTACGTTCACACTGCAGGCGAAAGTGCATCAAATCCGATTTTTTTGACCCTATGCGACCTATATCCGATCATGGTGTGACAGTGTGAACGGCACAAATCCGATATTTTCAAATCCGATCTGGGTCACTTTCGTATGTGGTGCTGAATCCGATACATATCTGATGTTTTAGAAAGCGACTGCTGTTTGATGGTCATGTCGCATTAAATCCATCTTTTACGTCACTGACCCAAGACAGACTCCAATTATCAGCGCCGGAGAAGACATCGCAAGCGCTTCCTGGCCATCCAGTGTAGATGTTAGTGAAACTGTTGGGAAGACAACGTGAACATTTTATTTGTTCTGTATAATCTGCAGATTCTGACAGAACTCTGCAGCTATCCTTTGAAGCAGCGCTCCTCTAAAACAGCAATAAGAATCATTATTAGGTTATTTACATTATTATGTAAATAACAAAATAACTTAAAGCAAAAATTGGGAAACGTAAAGTCCGAAGTCTTTATATTAAGGCCATCAGTCAAACAATGCTGTTGGTCTGGGTCTAAACAGAGCGCGTTGTGTGTGACGTCTTCTTTTGCGCATGCGGGCCGCTTTGAGCGTTCACACTAGAGCGCGTTTGCTGTCGCATTTTATTTGTAGTGTGAACGAGCAGACAAAAAAATCGGATTTGATCAAAAAATCGGAATTGAGCATCAAGACCTGCAGTGTGAACGTAGCCTAAATGACTCGGGTAAAGTTTGTAGAATGCATGCTTGTTGTTTTTGTCTGCTTCCACCTGTCTTTGCACTAGGATGATGTCGGCGTAAATGTGCAGTCGTATTCGTTGTGTTCCCACTAGTGCTGTCAGCGTTATTCTGAAATGACGTTAACGCCACAACACGGCAAAGTTAACGAGCTACCGCGGATCGCCACGTGTGTGGGGCTGGACGGTGTCAACACGTTAACGAGCAAACTGCGCTAACGCACTAGTTCCCACCCATGTAATTGAGCATTACGTGGCACATCCGACATACTGTTTTACTTTTGTCCATGACGCGCTTACCTTCAGGGTCATACGTCACATGAAGACCAAAATAGTTCCAAAGGCCAGATCTGAATGAGGGTGGGGGAGGTTCAATTTGCCATGTTGCAACGAGCTTAGCTTCTGTCTGCTAGCTTGCGCTGCGCTCAGTGGATCTGCGCTCGACAGTGCAGCCTAGGCGGAGTAGTCGAACGCAGATCCACTGAGCTCTCAACACAGACAGCATCTTCAGAAGAAAAGTTGATAAAAATAAATTAAAAATTTTGTATTGTTCGATACATATGCGTACCGAACCGAAAGCACTGTATCGAACGGTTCAATATCGATACGAGTATCGTTGCACCCCTAATATATGTTTATTTGGGTTGGTGGTTGTATTCCTGAAAGTACTGCTATACTGCAGTTAGCAAAAGCCCATTTCAGAAGAGCAATTCACTGCAGTAATTGGCAAGTAATTTAAAGACCCATATTTATTTTACACAACAGGACAAAAACAACATGTCAAATTCTAAAATTAAGAATTTCATCAAAATGTAACAAGTTTGTACACTTCCAGCTCTGTGTTTGGGACTTTGTAGTTCTTCAATGTATGTTTCGGCTAATTGTCGTGTTGGAAGATAAATCAACAACCGAATGTTGCTGCTGACTGCTTTAACCTCCTAGGACCTGGCGTCCACATATGTGGACATCACATTTTGGGTTATTTAGATCAAAATACTCAATTATGCTCTACAAGGGCCTGATGTCCACTCACGAGGACATTATCCTGCTACTGTTCTATCAATTTTTAAACGAATATCCTCATATGTAGCTCTTATTTTTCTAAAGATCTGGTAATCCTTTGTATTTATGTTCATCGGGCCCCAATATGCCCAACTATCAAAGAGAAATTAAAAATGCATGCCGTGGAAGAGTTTGGGTCTTAGGAGGTTAAGTTTACTTTCAAAATCTTCCTCCTTTCTTCATGATCCCTTTCACCTTGATGAGATTTCCAGTTCTAGACACTCTGAAGCATCCCCACACCTTAATACTCCCACCACTGTGTTTAAATGTGGTGTTCTGTGGATTGTATACCTCTACCTTCTTCCTCCAAACATAAGCAGCATCTCTAAGGCCTAAGAGTAGTAGTTTCGTCTCACCTGACCACAGGTGATACTTTCAGTATGCATAATGTTTCTCCAAGTTATCCTTAGCATACTGTCTGGCTTCAAGGTGTCTCTTCTGCAGAAGTGGACTTTTTCTTGGTGTGCAACTTCACACTCCATTCCTGCACAGGGTCTCAGTGATTGTCTTATTTGAGACTGCAATTCGTGACTTTGCTAAGTCATTTAGTGTCTTAACAGTTGTTCAAGGGTCTTTGGCACATCTCTCATTCATTTTCTTTCCAGAGTTTGAAATCTTTTGCTTCCTACTTCTGCAAGGCTTGTTCTGTACTGTTAAGCTCTCTTTGAATTTTTCTGTGATACTTCTGGCTCCAGTTCTTGAAACGTGGATATGCTATGGTCATTGTGTATACCCATCTCCTGCTTTGTGAGCACAACAACTTTTCTTCTCAAGTCTAAACTGATTTCTTTTGTTTCTGGCATGATGCTTTCTCAAGTGACAGCTTCAACCCTTGCCTGATATTTTAATACTCAGAATAAATTAGAACATAACCCTCTGTTTTAGCTGGATTTTACAAACTTTAAAGATAACAAAGTTAAAACACAACATTGGACACTAGTGATTCGTGTTTTGGCTCAATCAAAAAGTCAGATTTTAGGGTGCTAATAATATCAAACCTGGTAATATTTTTCTAAGAAATCTGTTATTCTGTTATTGTGTGTAAACAGAAAAACAATATGCTTTCGAAAGTATTAGCATGTGTAAAAAGGCTATGTTGAAAATCCCTTGAACAACTTGGAAAATGTTGACAAAAACTTCTGCCCTCTGCAGGTGGTAAAAGGTGTTGCCAAATATATCTGTGTGGCCTGTCCAGGTGCAGTCTATGTATGCTAAACACAGTGAAAATATTACATCTTCAAAAATAGAAATACTATCTATGTTAGTGTAGAGGATGTGAAAAATTCCTCTTTTTTAACTCACTTTATCCCACAGAGACTGCAGCTCCTCCTGACCTCCCAAATCCCAGAACATTAGACGAGCCTTGCCAACATCAATTGTGCCAACTGTAAAGGAAAGCAAGAGATTCCCAAAAATGTTATAGATCAGCAGTTTAAATCAAGAACGTTCTGTGAGCTAGAAAGAAAGGTAGCATTAGAACATGAAAGATTACATAATTGCATTGATTTGTCCTTTTCTATACCATAATGGTTAAAATATGAAATTACAATTAATTCCTGCAGTTACTCATCAAAAAAGAACTAATAATCATTTTTCATTGTTAAGCAGTAATTACACACTCAAAAAGCAAGCGATTCCTGCTACTTTGACAAGGCAGGAGAAAACTGTGAAGGAGGTCATGCTGAAGCAAGCCCAACACTGTTACATTCACTTACTGTTCAGGCCAACTGTAGTGGTGATCTTGGATAAAGTCATCCCCTTGTAATTCTTACTAAACTTTGTTTTGGTCTGTTCCAGGAAAGTCTACAGACACAGAAAATAAGAGTAACCATTAGACTGGTGAATTACTCAGGTGATGAGCACTGTGTAAGTATCTGTGCATGTGTAAAACAAAATTAGCTAAACTTCAGGCAGCTCATTTGCAGGTGGTGGCCACAGACCATCACGCTCTCTCTTTCTCCTGCCTGATTTTTTCACTTTTGCTAGTGTCCTTGTCTTTGACAGGATCAAGTGGGACAGTTCATTCAGGCAGTCTAACCCCTTTAGAGTGGCACATTCATAAGTGATTTCTTATTGTTTATGCTCCATTAATGGCCAGATTGATAACCGTCATTTACTTTAATTTTTTCACCCACTTATTTAGCTCAATCATCCAGGTAAGTTAATCCGTTCTGTAACTTGGGTTTTGTCCTATTTACTGTTCATGATTTCTTGAGACAAAGAGAGCGATAGACCACAAAGCTAACGTAAACAAGAGAACATAACACCGCTTTCAATAATAATAATAATAATAATAATGGATTGGATTTATATAGCGCTTTTCAAGGCACCCAAAGCGCTTTACAATGCCACTATTCATTCACTCTCACATTCACACACTGGTGGAGGCAAGCTACGGTTGTAGCCACAGCTGCCCTGGGGCGCCATCGGCCCCTCTGGCCAACACCAGTAGGCAAGTAGGGTAAAGTGTCTTGCCCAAGGACACAACGACCAGGACAGAGAGCCCAGGGATCGAACCGGCGACCTTCCGGTTACAGATGCGATTCCCAACCCCTTGAGCCACGGTATGCACATAGCCAATGCTATGTGCATAACCCAGTTAACCAATTATATAACACAACATCACTTTGATACCGTTTTTCCGGCGTTATCCAGTCCCAGGATCAAAACGCAGTATTCATCCTTCTGGAACATGTACTTATATAATCCAGATAATAAAGTGTACATCTTGAAAAAAGTAAACATAAACAAAAACGCGTCCGTGTTCGCTAGTCCTAATGTTGGCTAGGTAGCTTAGCTTAGCTATGAGGCTAAACAAGCAACACGCGCCACTGTGGCTTCATAATACTCCCACTAAACATGCCTGTGTGCGAGTAGGGGTAGAATAACATGTATGCACTCATAAAACAAGTCGGAAAGCCGTCGTTTAAAAGCACACTTCTACTATGATAGTCTGAACACAATGCTGTTTCTACGTGTCACGTATCTAGGAAGTGCCACTGTATGAATTATGGGAAATGAAGTACATATGGATTCTACCACATTACGTTAGGTGACGGTGTTTTAGATATAAAACTTCGTTTCCCAGGAGGAAGTTCGAAAGCGTGTTACATCATTTTAAAGAAAAACGCAACAAATATAGAATGAATTGATTTGGTCCAGTATCTGTAGAAAGTTCAGAACCAGAGCGTTATTAAGTGAGTGCTGACAGTCTCAATAACTGTTTGTTTTTTAATGACGTTTCATCTGTCAGCCATTCAGAAGCGAGGACCTGCAAAGACAGTAAAACATTCTCTATTACAGCGTCAATTTACTTATATTAAACCCCTGACTTCATTCCTTCACCAAGCAGTAAGTCATGTTTTACTTAGGGCTTAAATACTTATTCATTTAATGTAATGCAAATCATGGACTTCTTTTGTCTTTCGGGGGGTGGGAAATATTCCATCTCTCTCTGTAAGAATAAAATGACCATGTTACCATAAAAATTAGAGACTTGTTGTTTTTTGTTTTTTGTTTTGTTTTGTTTTTTTTGGGGGGGGGGGGGGGGGGGGGGTTGTAAATAAGCAGGCATAAAATTCAGCAGTGGAACAAATAATTATATCCCCTACTGTTTATGGATGCTGCTGAGTTGAAAGTGGAATAGGCTGAATGACGATTTGAACATTCCCTTTATTAAAATAAAGGTTTACAGTGGGTGACACCATATATTTAAATAATACGATATATATATATATATATATATATATATATATATATATATATATATATATCAAGTTAAATATTTTATCCATCTTTCCACTTTCTTCTGCTAATCTGGACCCAGGTCACGGGGGCACCAGGCTAACCAGAGAAGCCTACATCTCCCTCTCCCTAGCCACCTCCTCCTGCTCCAAGGCGTTCCCAGGCCAGCCAAGAGATATGGGCTGTTTTCCAATTCAGGGGCTGCATCATTCGGAGGACCCGGCCTTTGTGGTCTACGTGGGCCGGGTCTTTGGAAGACCAAGAAGGCCTGAAGTGCGAGGCTTGTGAAATGGGACAGTCTAGCCTCCATCGCACTGCTCAGTTTGCCAAGCAACCTGAGCAGCGCAGCTGTTTGACAGAAATGAAGGAGAAATTTGTTTTTACATGTGCTTTGTTTGATTAGTTGAGTATCTGAGGCTGAGACCACAGGACTGTAAAACATGATTGTTGGGCTTCATTTCTGTACTGAACAGTCATTTCAAGGTTAGCTAGTAAATAACAATTAGCTAATGTTGTTCATGAGACTAAAATCATCTCACTCTGGTAATGTAAATATAATATGGTCAACAGCAAAGTTATTATATTAATCATTATTAGTTATTAGAGCAGTGAACATGAACTCCGTGTCAAACACTGAGCTTCAGTACAGATTCAAGTTGCAGTTATTTATATTTCCTATCACCTTAAATCTTCACTCAAAGACAAGTATCTTTGACAGTGTATATATTGATGTATTATATATATGTAAGAGACAAATATTGTTCTTTTAATATGTTGTTACTAAATTTGGCTCAATGCTTACATATATGTGTAAAAAGCAAATGTAGGAGCTGTGATAACTGTGTCTGATAGAATGAAGAGTAGACTGATATACGAAATATATTATTGGGTGAGAAAATCAGACCATGTCATAACTGCTTTAAGTCATACAGAATAGATATCAGAGCCTTAGACAGGCTGACTTCTGCTAAATGGGTCAAACTGGGCAGAAACACATAACATCCTTATAGAATATGATGTAACACTATAGATCAACTTAGCTCAGAATATATAAAGCATATAAACAGTTACAGCAATATGATGCAACAAACACAGCAGCTACTGATCCAAAATACTCAAAGCTTCATAGAACTGAAACAAACATTTTTTTAGGTCCATTCTGCTGCTGATACAGACTTTAGGTTTCTGAACATTAAACTTGTTGCTGCCTTTCATAGTGTGTAACTTGAAAGCCCTGAGTACTTTCTCCCACACTGAAAACACTGGGATGATACAATTATTTGAACATTACCTAATAAGACTGATTCAGGACAGACAATTGGTTATTTCTGCCTTTTGCAGAAAGGCTTAATGCAGTTTTTTGATTTTTCACAAAGTGTATTGTAGCAAAAATCAGCTGATTTAAAAAGCTTGATCAGTGTATGACATGATTAACTGTCAATATCCACAGGGAGAGTTAAAATATGAATAAAAATTAAAGTGTTGAAAAAGCAACTTGTTAAACAATTGTGGTGGGGGTGCTGAGCCTGCATCTGTTCAACTAGCCTGTTTTATGGACATGTGCCTTTGCCTCTGATTCTGCTAAAATCGCTTATTTGGTGCAACTAATGACTGGCCGGGCGCTTCAATGGGCTCAGGCAGTTTTAAATACCCAGCCCTCTGTGTCATATGACGTCTTTCTCAGCAAGTTTCGCTGTGTAATTGATAAAGGCGCTAGCTCGGATGCCGCAGGTCATCGCATGTTTTCTCTGAAGCAAGGTAGGAGGAGTGTTGCTGACTTTTCCGTGGAGTTCTGGATCCTGGCGGAGGAGTCGGGCTGGGAGGAGAAAGCACTGCGTGGAGCCTTCCTCAACAGCTTTAACGAGAATATTAAGCGTGAGTTAGCAACCAAGGAACTGCCTAAAGCTTTGTCTGCTCTAATCAATATGTGTATTAACTTAGACGACCACATGCGGGAGTTCGGCAAAAGAGGCGGGGATGGTCGGCGGCGTGCTGGGGGCACGGGTACATCTAGGGACCTTCCTACTCTGATGTGGAGAAGTGAGGAGGAGGAGCAACACGGGGATGAAGAGCAACCCATGCAGCTTGGCGGAGCCAAGCTTTCCTCCTCTAGACTGGGGAGCAAACAACGGACTGGTGAGTGCTTTCTTTGTGGAAAAAGAGGACATTTTGTTGACTCCTGCCCAGACCGAGTAAAAGAGTCGGCCCATCAGTAATTGTGGGGATACTGGCGGGCGCCACAACAAAAGTGTTCCCTCACCTCAGCTGCCCTGCTAAATTAATGTCTCACTCCCTCACTCACTCCTACTGCACACTCATTGACTCTGGTTCTGAACAAAATTTCCTAGACGAAGAGTTAGCCAAGATCTTAGGCCTGCCCCTACTTCCCCTTCCAGAGGTCCTGAAGGTCTCAGCCTTAAATGGCGGCCATCTAGCCTCCGTCACACATCGCACTCAGGAGGTTACACTCATTATTTCAGGAAATCACTCTGAGAAAATCAGTTTATTGGTATTCAAAGCCCCCCACACCCCACTGGTACTGGGATTTCCTTGGCTCCAACATCACAACCCCCAAATCGACTGGGCCAAAGGGTGTGTAACTGGCTGGAGCACGCGGTGTCATGAACTTGCCGCTGTCCCAGACAATCCCGGGACCGCCTCTGCGAAAAGCTCCTCACCCCCCTGAACTTTCCTTGGTGCCCGCCGAATACCACAACCTCGGCCAGGTATTCAGCAAAAGTAAGATAAGATAAGATAAGATAAGATAACCTTTATTAGTCCCACACGTGGGAAATTTGTTTTGTCACAGCAGGAAGTGGACAGTGCAAAAGTTATGAGGCAAAAATTAGAATACAATAAGAATAAGAATACAGTACACAACTGTACAGAATAGAATAAAATAAAATACTATATACAGTAGAATAAAATAAAATAAATATACAATAAGATAAAAATAGAATACAAATACAAATACTATATACAACTGAGTAAAAATACAACGATGACAGAAAGGATTATTGCACTTAGTATTATATTATATTAAATATAATATATTAAATATATTATATTAAAGGCGTTGTCTTTGCCTCCACATCGGCCTTACGACTGTGGAATTGACCTACTCCCAGGCGCTCCCCTGCCAACAAGTCGGCTCTACAGTCTGTCTAAACCGGAACGCGAGACCATGGAACGCTACATAACGGAGTCTCTGGCCGCAGGTATTATTCGCCCATCTACTTCGCCTTTAGCAGCAGGATTCTTTTTTGTAAAAAAGAGAGGTAAGAGCCTGCGTCCCTGCATTGACTTTCGAGGGCTGAACAAGATCACTATTAGGAATAAATATCCACTCCCCCTGCTGGCCTCAACATTCGAACTACTACAGGGGGTGGGGTCCTGTTCACCAAACTGGATCTTCAGAACGCCTATCATCTGGTTCGCATCCGCAAGGGTGACGAGTGGAAGATGGCTTTCAACACCCACCTGGGGCACTTCGAATACTTAGTGATGCTTTTCGGTCTTGGTAACGCCCCTGCAGTCTTCCAGGCCCTGATTAATGATGTGCTCAGGGACTTTATTAACCATTTTGTCTTCGTGTATCTGGATGACATTCTGATTTTTCCAGATCGCAGACTGAGCACATCAACCATGTACGTCTGGTTCTACGGCGCCTATTGGTGAACCGCCTTTTTGTGAAAGCGGAAAAATGTGAGTTCCATGTGCAAACTGTTTCTTTTCTGGGTTTCATTGTGGAACAGGGGCGTTTGCGAGCTGACCCGGCCAAAGTCAAAGCCGTAGTGGAATGGCCTATTCCCAAGACCCGCAAGGAGGTGCAGAGGTTCCTGGGCTTCGCCAATTTCTACCGCCACTTTATCAGGGATTTCAGCAAGGTAGCCCTCCCTCTAACCAACCTAACTTCTCCTATGTTGTCTTTCCAGTGGTCCTCCGCAGCCCAGCAAGCGTTTGATCGGCTCAAGCACCTGTTTTCCTCTGCTCCGGTCCTCGTCCAGGCAGACCTCGGCCGGCCTTTCATCGTGGAGGTGGACACGTCCGATTCGGGCGTGGGGGCGGTTCTCTCCCAACGGATCGACGGCAAGCTGCATCCCTGTGCGTTCTTCTCCCGCAGGTTGTCTCAGGCCGAGAGAAATTATGATGTGGGCGACCGGGAGTTGCTCGCCATCAAGTGGGCCCTCGAGGAATGGCAACATTGGCTGGAGGGCACTGAGCAGCCTTTCGTGGTGTGGACGGACCACAAAAATCTGGCGTATCTCCAGGCAGCCAAGCGACTCAATGCCCGACAAGCCAGGTGGGCATTGGTTTTTACTCGTTTTCACTTCTCCATTACTTACAGGCCCGGTTCTAGGAACACTAAGCCAGACACGTTGTCGCGCCAGTTCGCACCTGTGACCGATGAGGACGAGAAGGAAAAACCCATCCTGCCCCCCACCTGCATTGTGGGTGCACTGACATGGGTGGTCAGGGACGCCCAACGACAGGAGCCCGACCCTGGCACGGGCCCAAAAGGGAAACTGTATGTTCCGGCCACGGCGCGTAGTCAGGTCATTCACTGGGCACATACTGCCAAGTTTTCGTGCCACCCAGGTAAAAATCGCACTGTCTCCTTTCTACGACGTTTGTTTTGGTGGCCCTCTCTTATTCTCAATGTCCAGAACTATGTTGCGGCATGCTCGGTGTGCGCACAGAACAAAACCTCCAACTCACCTGCTTCTGGCCTCCTGCGACCGTTGCCCACTCCAAAACGCCCGTGGTCGCACATCGCCCTGGACTTCGTCACCAGCTTGCCTCCCTCTTCAGGTAACACCTCCATTCTAACCATTGTTGACCGTTTTTCCAAGGCCGCCCACTTCATTGCTCTGCCCAAGCTCCCTTCTGCCCTGGAGACGGCCCAGTTACTGACGCAGCATGTGTTTCGGCTCCATGGCATACCCCAGGACATCGTTTCCGATCGTGGCCCTCAGTTCACCTCGCGGGTTTGGAAGGAGGTCCCGTTTGGCTCTTTTGCCATCAGAATTGTTGTCTAAAGGCAAAGAAAGTAGCCCAACGGATTTACTTTACCAAATTGACCATCCCAGCCTTGCCGTAATGGTCCATTTGATTCACCTTTTATTGTTTATTTTATTTTCACTTACTGAATACGGGACAGACTTGACTGGGGGAAAGAAGGGGAGAAAGAAAGAGGGAAAGAGAAACAGCTGAGAAGAGGGACGGGGGAGAAGGGCAAAAGACAAAAACCAACAGAACGGGCAGAGAAAAAAAATGCATATATCAATCACCTGGATCACCTGCTGAGAAAGAAAAAAGAAAACAAGCAGAAGAGAACAAGAGTAATAGAATAAACAACATCACAATGATATATGGGAATATGACAGTAAATACTAAATATTAAACATTACTGTGCAGCACATAAGATCAACAGAACACAGTGTGCTTTGAGGTAGGAGCCAAAAAGGGTGTAGTTTGTGGGTGTGATCACCCGTGTGTACACCTGTGAGCATGGACGCGCTTGTTTTTTTTAAAAGGTTCCTTCATGTAATGATCTGCTGGAGGGTGTGGGGGGGCCACAGCCCCGTCCTCCAGGGCATGAAGCAGGTATGGAGGAGATCAAAACTCCAGACATCCAGAGGCCCCCAGAACACAAGAGACCAAGGAAGACCAACAGAGGGGCAGCCGCGCCACTGTCCCAGAAAGAGCTGAGGAGAGTCCCAGATGAGGGTTCACTCAGCAGCCGCGGAGCAGAAGCCAGGGGGAGTTGCAGTGACTCGCCCGTGAGCTCCGTCGGCAGCCAGCCATGCCTGAGTGACCAAGCCCCAGGCCGAGAGGCCGGGGGCACCCCACCTCCGAAGGGGCCCGAGCGAGCCCCAGGCTCCAGGCCCCGATAAGCGGTCGCCAAGGAGTGAGCCGGTGTGTACCTGGACGCCCATCCCTGGACACAAAGAACCACCAACGCACCGATGTCTGAGGGAGTCCGCCACTGGCAGGGGAAGTGGTGGTGGGGGGAGATAGGCCTCCAAACCTTGGAGGGCCTGAGATGTCCCCAGAGAGGTGGCGTCTGACACCCAACCTGACATATAGACACAGACATACAGGCACACACATATACAAACATCCATTCCCACCCTCATGCTCTCATATGCACTTACTCCACACTCAACCAACGTGGAGACAGACATAAAGAGACGCTGTACACACGATCACACTCCCCAAGCGTACTCTACGAACCGGGTCTAGGTACCCTTGCCCCTGGAGGGGGGAACTGCACCCAGACCCAGGTGGTGTTACCCTTTTCCCTGCGGTAGGGGGAGGCAGACCGCCCCGACTCCGCAGCAGCAGGAAGGCCCCACACTCCAGACCGCAGTCGGACGGCCAACTCCTCCTCCTAGCCCCCCCCCCCCACCCCCCCCCGCTCCAGCAGGCCGCAGAGAATGGGGGTGAGAGAAGACTCCAAACCTCCCTCCACCCAGTCATTGTAGTGTTGATGCATGTGTGTTCTAAGGTGCATTTAAAACCCAGGAGGGCATGGAGCTACCTGCCAGAGAGCAGCAGGTAAGCGCATGGTCCCTCCTGCTAGCCCTCAATGTCTACGTGTATTTAACATTGAGAGGTAGGCGACGACCAGGACCAGACCGGGACCCAGTGCAGCAGCGCCTCCCGGCCCCACAGAGCCCGGGACAGTCCACCCAACCCCACCACAGAGAAAACTGCACCCACCCCACCATCCACTCATCTTCCAGACTACATAAGACAATAAACGCCCAGGCTGAGATCTTCCTCCACCTCTCCTGTATCTCCCCCTCCTGCAGAGAGAGTTCCTGAAGAGAGGAAAGTTCCTGCAAGATGTGACAATCTCCCCCACCAGTTGAAGAGCCCCCCAGGTGGCTCGATGCACCGGCGGCACCCTGCTCCAGGGCTGGGCCCCCATGCACCCACCCGCTCACAACCCCGGCAACACACCAACCAGGATCCAAGCCCCCGAGGCCCGGCCTGGGCCCCAGCCCAGAGACGGAGCGCCCCCAGAACCTCACGCCCATCCCGGACCCACCCAGGGGCAGCCAGGCTTCCAGGTCAGTAACCTACGTCCGTCAGCACAGACCCTGAGTCCAAGAAACTGGCCCCTCGGTCTCTTGGCCCCTTTGCCATCCAGGAGGTCCTGAACCCGGTGACGGTCTGGCTGGCCCTTCCGCCTACTATGAAGGTACATAACGTCTTCCATGTTTCTCAGGTTAGGCCCGTCCGGACCAGCCCTTTGTGCCCGCCCTCTGGGCCCCCGCCACCCTCCCGGGTTATCGACGGTGCCCCAGCGTATTCCATTACTCGCATAATGGATGCCCGGCGCCGCAGTAGGGGCTTTCAGTTTTTGGTGGATTGGGAGGGGTACGGTCCGGAAGAACGTTCTTGGGTGCCGCGGTCTGCCGTTCTCGATCATCGCATGGTGAGAGAATTCCGCCGCCGGCATCCGGACAAGTTTGCCAGGTCGCCCGGGGGCTCCCGTTACAGGGGGGGGGGGGGGGGGGTATTGTCACGGTCGGACGGTTCTTTCCGGACGACCCTGCTTGTGTTTATGTTTTCTGGCTCTTTGGCTCTCAAAGGTTGGCCAGCTGCACTCATCTGATGGATAAAAAATAATATGTATTCTTTTCCTCCTTATATCATCTCACTCACTAGATCACTAGATTCATAATAGAAATGAGGAAAAGCAAAGCCCAAATTTAAGCAAAGTTGTGCGAAGTAGTGTAGTAGTGCTGCATGCTGGTGAGCCAACCAGTGTGCAGCCTGTTACAGCTGCTCCTGCTTTTTCTCTTTAGTTTAGTTTTTTCCTTACTTACTCTTTTTTCTTGTACTTTCATTTGTTTTATTATCTTTCATTCAATCATGTGGCTTGAGAGAGCTTTTGTTCTGCTGGTGGCCGGGGAACTGTTACTTTTATCGAGGAACGGACCACGGCACAACTCCTACATACTACATGGGCTGTTTACTTCAGAGATCGGCTGATTGCCCTGTTGCTCGCTGGCTCATCGGTCAGACCCACAGATGTACCAGGTGAAATCTGAAGGAAAACACATCGGGGATGCAGGGGTGGAGGTCAGAAAAGGAGAAGGAAGAAGATGGTGAGTCAGCGGAGGCTGAAAATGAGGAGGAGGTACAGACCGTGTCTGCCACCTATCGTAACAGGAAATGTTCGGTCATTATCAAATAAAATCGACGCTAACCCCACAGCTGCATGTGACACTATCCACTCTGCCATAGCCTGGTTACAGACTCAGCACCCGAGTGCCTTCATTGTGATCTCGGGTGACTTCAACCATGTCACCTTGGACAATACACTACCAACATTCACATAGTATGTGGCCTGTCCCATCAGGGGGGAGAGAATCTTAGATGTACTGCATGCTAATGTCAAGGACGAGGTGGTCAGAGGAGGCCATAGCGGAACTACAGGGCTGTTTCGAGGTGACTGACTGGGAGACACTCTCTGAGCCTCACGCTGAGGACATCAATGGGCTTACTGAGTGTATCACAGACTACATAACTTTCTGCACTGACTCCATTGTTCCAGCTCAGACTGTTCATTGTTACCCAAATAACAAGTGGGTGACTAAGGACATCGAGGCCCTCCTCATTGACAAGAAGAGGGCTTTCAGAGGGGCAATAAAAAGGAGATAGATGAGAAGGGTCCAGGTGTTAATAAAGGACAAGATCAGAGAGGCTAAGGACAATTACAGGAGGAAGCTGGAGTGGAAACTCCAGCAGAGTGAGATAGGTGAGAGAGGTGTGGAGTGGCATGAAGTCCATCACTCGATTCAGGCCAACCAACAGCAGGGGAGCTGAGGGAGGTGAGGATAGAGCTAACGAGTTGAATTTGTTTTTATTTTATTTCCTGTCCTATTTGGTTTGTTAGCCATCAGAACTGTTGTCTGAAGACGAACAAAGATACCCAATGGATTTACTTTGCCAAATGGATCATCACGGCCTTGTCGTATTGGTCCATTTGATCGACCTTTGTTGTTATTTTTTATTTTATTTTATTTTCAGTTGTTACAGACGGGACAGACATGACTGAGGGATAGGAAAGGGAGAAAGAAAGATGAAGGAAAAGAAAAACAGAGGGGAAGGGGGACAGTGAGAGGGCAGTTAAAAAGAGAAAGAAAAAAAATTGAATTTGTTTTTCAATAGATTCGACACCACAGTGTCTGCTCACCCCCCGCAACCTCACCTGTAGTCAGCCTGGAATCCAGAGCCACACCACTGTGCCAGCCTCTCTCTGCACTTGGCGCTGTTGCCTCGCCCATCCATCACTTTCACTCACAACCAGGTTCAGAGGCAAATGAGGAGACTCCACTCAGGCAAGTCTGCTGGACCAGACAGAGTGAGTCCCCTCGTCCTCAAGTCCTGTGCCCGCCAGCTTTGTGGAGTTTTCCATAAACTGTTCATACTGAGTCTGAGTCTGCAGGGCGTCCCTATACCAAAGACGCCACGCCTCAGTGGCCCCCAGGATTACTGGCCTGTGGCACTGACCTCCCACATCATGAAGACCCTGGAAAGGTTCATCCTGGACTAGTTCAGACCCATTGTCAGACTACATCAGGATCCCCTTCAGTTTCCTTACCAGCCCTGTCTTGGAGCTGAGGACGTCATCATCTATCTGCTCTATCTATCTACACCCACCTGGACCAGCCAGCGAGCACTGTGAGGGTCATGTTTTTTTTTATTTTCCTGTGCTTTCAACACCATCAGGCCAACCCTCCTGGGTGATAAGTTAACAGCGATGCAGGTGGATGCTTCTCTGGTGTCCTGGATTGTGGATTACCTGACAGGAAGACCACAATATGTGCGTCTTCCACATTGTGTGCCTGACAAGGTGATCAGCAACACAGGGGCACCACAAGCGACTGTCCTCTCTCCCTTCCTCTTCACCCTCTACACCACAGACTTCAACCACTGCACAGAGACCTGTGTGAGTACAAGAAAATAATTATTAGAATATAATGTGTTTGATTTGCTTAGATGAGAGGGTCCAGCAATAGATCAGAGGAATAGGGAAGGATTTGTTTGTGTGTTTCAGTGTGGCTTAGCTGTAGCCTGAGAGTGTGTGTAATTGTTTAGAGGGAAAGGAAGTTATGGACACTGGGGGTCTGCCTGTCATAAAAGGAGACAGGAAGCTACAGTGGGGGGTTGCTGATGCTGATGCTTTTACCTTTAATAAAAACTCATAATTGTTATAAACTTAGAAGTAGGTTTGCAGGAGACTCTCCATATGCTTATCTGTAAATATAAGACAACAAGAGGCCAATGGCTCAGTGGATGCAGAGTGGGGGTCTCAGTGTTTGTAATATGTTAACTGTTTTTTGTATGTTGCCTAAAGGAATTTGG
Organism: Copadichromis virginalis; assembly: GCF_057382275.1. Classification (NCBI taxonomy): domain Eukaryota; kingdom Metazoa; phylum Chordata; class Actinopteri; order Cichliformes; family Cichlidae; genus Copadichromis; species Copadichromis virginalis. The sequence continues at coordinate 1,189,074 of NC_140622.1, forward strand.
TGTAGCTTGGGTGAGGAGATTACTTTTATGACCGGCAGGAAGTTACATACACAGAGACACACACACAGTGCTTTGACTGTTACGACACACACACACCTACATGCACAGTCACTCACGTGCACTCACATAGACACACAGGTACGCGCACGCACAGGCACTCACATGCTTGTGCATACACACACAGACACAGAGTTTGCAGCACACCATGGGGGTTTTATGATAGGGTCGCTTCTACAAAACTGTGTTTCACAGACAAAGCAGTGAAGATTTGCAGAGGGACACCGGCCTTGCACATCTCCCCTTCTAGAAGATGTATGCTTAAATGAAGATGAATAAAGGTTTTGTGAAAATGACTACTGAGTCTGGCGCCGTCTCTGGATGCCTCGAGGAATAAAAAAGAACCGGGGTGAAACTGATTTCGTAACACCTGCCATCTCCAGAAGTTCTCTGATGACTCTTCAGTGGTTGGATGCATCAGCGGGGTGATCAAACATTGTACCAGACTGTGGTCGACTCCTTTGTCATGTGGTGCAAGCAGAATCATCTGCAGCTCAACGTGGCAAAGACCAGAGAACTGATTGTGGACTTTAGGAAAACCAGGAAAGACTTGGCCCCTGTTTCAATCAAGGACAGTCAACATGGCCATTGTGGATGATTATAAATACCTTGGAGTATACACAGACAATAAACTGGACTGGGTTAAAAACACCACTGCACTTTACAGGAAGGGCCAGTGTCATCTCTATTTTCTGAGGCGGATGAGCTCTGTCAGACAATACTCAGGATTTTCTATGAGTCTGTTGTGGCCAGTGCTCTGTGCTGTTGCATGCTGGGGGAGCAGGTTGAGGGTTGTTGATGCTAACAGACTTATTAAACTGATCCACAAGGCCAGTAATGTTGTGGGGAGGGAGATTTCCTATCAGAGAGGTGTCAGTCCGTCCGGATTGGCGACAACATCTCCAGGCTGAGGACAGGAGCTCCTCAGGGCTGTGTTCTCAGCCCTCTGTTGTTCGCCCTCCTGACACACGACTCCACCGCCCTAGCTCTAACCACATCATCAAGTTTGCTGACGACACAACTGTGGTTGTACTCATCAGCTGCAACGACGAGTCAGCGTACAGAGATGAGGTTCAGCAGCTGGCGTTCTGGTGCAGCGAGAGCAACCTGTCACTGAATGTGGACAAAACCAAGCAGATGATCGTTGACTTCAGGAAGACTCGCTCCACTCACACACCACTCAGCATCCACAGTTCCACGGTAGAAACTGTTAACAGCATCAAGTTCCTGGGAGTTCACTCCTCAGACGACCTCACCTGGGCCACCAACACCACCTCCATCACCAAAATTTAGACTCAATTGGTTTCTCTCAAAATGTAAAAGAACCCACCCACCACTTTAATCACACTCTAGATCTTGTTTTAACATATGGCATAGAAACTGAACATTTAACAGTGTTTCCTGAAAACCCTCTCCTGTCTGATCATTTCCTGATAACATTTACTTTTACAATAATTGATTACACAGCGGTGAAGAGTAGACTTTATCAAAGTAGATGTCTTTCTGAAAGCACTGTAACTAAGTTTAAGAATATAATCCACCCACTGTTATCATCTCCAATGCCCTGTACCAACACAGAGCAGAGCAGCTATCTGAACGCTGCTCCAACAGAGGTCGATCATCTTGTTAATAATTTCACCTCCTCACTACGTACGACTCTGGATACTGTAGCTCCTGTGAAAACTAAGGTCTCTAATCAGAAGTACCTGACTCCGTGGTATAATTCTCAAACACGTACCCTAAAGCAGATGACTCGTAATCTGGAGAGGAAATGGCGTGTCACAAATCTAGAGGATCATCATTTAGCCTGGAGAAATAGTTTGCTGCTTTATAAGAAAGCCCTCCGCAAAGCCAGAACATCGTACTATTCATCACTGATTGAAGTAAATAAGAACAACCCCAGGTTTCTCTTCAGCACTGTAGCCAGGCTGACAAACAGTCAGAGCTCTTTTGAGCCAACCATCCCTTTAACGTTAACTAGTAATGACTTCATGAACTTCTTCACAAATAAAATTTTTATCATTAGAGAAAAAATTACCAATAATCATCCCACAGATGTAATATTATCTACAGCTACTCTTAGTACCATTGATGTTAAGTTAGACTCTTTTTCTCAAATTGATCTTTCTGAGTTAACTTCAATAATTACTTCCTCCAAACCATCAACGTGTCTTTTAGATCCCATTCCTACAAAACTGCTCAAAGAAGTCCTGCCATTAATTAATTCTTCAATCTTAAATATGATCAACCTATCTCTAATGATCGGCTATGTACCACAGGCCTTCAAGCTGGCTGTAGTTAAACCTTTACTCAAAAAGCCATCTCTAGACCCAGCAGTCTTAGCTAATTATAGGCCAATCTCCAACCTTCCTTTCATATCAAAAATCCTTGAAAGAGTAGTTGTCAAACAGCTAACAGATCATCTGCAGAGGAATGGTTTATTTGAAGAGTTTCAGTCAGGTTTCAGAGCTCATCACAGCACAGAAACAGCTTTAGTGAAGGTTACAAATGATCTTCTAATGGCCTCTGACAGTGGACTCATCTCTGTGCTTGTCCTGCTAGACCTCAGTGCAGCGTTCGATACTGTCGACCATAATATCCTATTAGAGCGATTAGAACATGCTGTGGGTATTACAGGTACTGCACTGCAGTGGTTTGTATCATATCTATCTAATAGACTCCAGTTTGTGCATGTAAATGGAGAGTCCTCTTCACACACTGAGGTTAATTATGGAGTTCCACAGGGTTCAGTGCTAGGACCAATTCTGTTTACATTATACATGCTTCCCTTAGGCAGCATCATTAGAAGACATAGCATACATTTTCACTGCTATGCTGATGACACCCAGCTCTATCTGTCCATGAAGCCAGATGACACACACCAATGAGTTAAACTGCAGGAATGTCTTAAAGACATAAAGACCTGGATGGCCGCTAACTTTCTGCTTCTTAATTCAGATAAAACTGAGGTTATTGTACTCGGCCCTGAAAATCTTAGAAATATGGTATCTAAGCAGATTCTTACTCTGGATGGCATTACCTTGGCCTCCAGTAATGCGGTGAGGAACCTTGGAGTCATTTTTGACCAGGACATGTCCTTCAACGCCCATATTAAACAAATATGTAAGACTGCTTTCTTCCATTTGCGCAACATCTCTAAAATTAGAAATATCCTGTCTCAGAGTGACGCTGAAAAACTAGTTCATGCATTTATTACTTCCAGGCTGGACTACTGTAATTCATTATTATCAGGATGTCCAAAAACTCGCTGAAAAGCCTTCAGCTAATCCAAAATGCTGCAGCAAGAGTCCTGACAGGGACTAGAAAGAGAGAGCATATTTCTCCTGTTTTGGCTTCCTGTTAAATCCAGAATTGAATTCAAAATCCTGCTCCTCACATACAAGGTCTTAAATAATCAGGCCCCATCTTATCTTAATGACCTTGTAGTACCATATCACCCTATTAGAACACTTCGCTCTCGCTCTGCAGGCCTACTTGTTGTTCCTAGAGTATTTAAAAGTAGAATGGGAGGCAGAGCCTTCAGTTTTCAGGCCCCTCTTCTGTGGAACCAGCTTCCAGTTTGGATTCAGGAGACAGACACTATCTCTACTTTTAAGATTAGGCTTAAAACTTTCCTTTTTGCTAAAGCATATAGTTAGGGCTGGACCAGGTGACCCTGAATCCTCCCTTAGTTATGCTGCAATAGACGTAGGCTGCTGGGGCATTCCCATGATGCATTGAGTTTTTCCTTTCCAGTCACCTTTCTCACTCACTATGTATTAATAGACCTCTCTGCATTGAATCATATCTGTTATTAACCTCTGTCTCTCTTCCACAGCATGTCTTTATCCTGTCTTCCTTCTCTCACCCCAACCGGTCGCAGCAGATGGCCGCCCCTCCCTGAGCCTGGTTCTGCTGGAGGTTTCTTCCTGTTAAAAGGGAGTTTTTCCTTCCCACTGTCGCCAAAGTGCTTGCTCATAGGGGGTCATATGATTGTTGGGTTTTTCTCTGTATCTATGAAGCGCCTTGAGGCGACTTTTGTTGTGATTTGGCGCTATATAAATAAAATTGAATTGAATTGAATTGAATTGAATTGAATTGAATTGAAAAAAGACCCAGAAGCGCCTCCACTTCCTGAGACGCCTGAAGAGGGCCAACCTTCCACCCTCACCATGTTCTACAGGGGAACCATAGAGAGCGTTCCGACCAGCTGCATCTCCGGGTGGTTTGGAAACTGCAAAGTCAGCGAGTTCAGCCGGCTACATCGGATCATCAAAACACCGGCTAAGATCATTGGAACATCTCTCCCTCGGCTACAGGACATCTTCCACAAGCGCGGCATCATTTGGGCCTCCTGCATCCCACATAGCAAGGAAGTCTGGCCCAGATCTGGTATCAAGCCGGCACTGCTGGCTGACTTCTGGCATGATAAGACATATGTCATCCGGATATGGGCTAGGCCTGGCATAGATGGCACTTCTGACTGACCCTTTGTCATAGCAGAGTGTATGTCAACCAGATGTGTGCCAGGTCTGCCAATGACGCCACCGTTTATGTGATGGCATGCCATATCTGGCCTGATTGTGGTTTGGTTTATATGGCCCAGGCTCATAGAATGAATGGATTGGATTTATATAGCGCTTTTCAAGGCACCCAAAGCGCTTTACAATTCCACTATTCATTCACTCTCACATTCATACACTGGTGAAAACAGGTCTGGCCCAGATCCGGCATCAAGCCGGCACTTCTGATTGACTGGTGTCATGGCAGGGTGTATGTCAACCAGATGTTGGCCAGGTCTGGCAATGATCGCACTATTTATGTTCTTATTTTCCTATTTGAGTTAGAAGACCCAGATGCCATGTTGCAATGCTATACTGCTATGGTAGCCAATGTTTCAAATGCAGGTTTGACAGGTTTGTGAGTGTACACTTTATCCAAAACCTAGTGAGGGTTTACTCATGTTTACCACTGGGTGGCTGAAGCTCAGGAGGTAGAGCAGGTCATCTATTGGTCGGAAGGTTAGTGGTTCGATCCCTGGCTCCTCCAGTCTGCATGTCAAGAGTGTGAATGTAGTTAGAAAGCAGTCAGTTTAGAGAAAGGGTGTGAATGTGGCATGTTGTATAGAGCACTTTGAGTAATCCGGGAGGGTAGAAAAGGGCTATGTAACAATCAGTCCATTTACTGTTTGAACTGAGTTTTGTCATGTTACTTTTGCACTGTTATGTTCCGGCACATGTTGTTATTAGGCACACATTAGGCTGACATCTGGGGCCAGAGCTGAAACTGTTCTGGGCCAGCACAGGACCAGCAGTGTGTCTGCAACTGGTCTTGTGCTGGCCCATGTGTTGGCCACCTCTGGTAAACCAGATCTGGGCCACCAGAGGGCCGTCGTTCTTTGCGGTATGTGGGCCATGTGTAAGCACATTGTTTGATTATAATGGTATTATAATTTTATATATACACACACACACACACACACACACACACACACACACACACACACACACACACACACACACACATATGTATATATATAATGGACAGATCTGGGCCATACCAATTTTGCTATGTGGAATGAATTATGTAAAAACGGAAACATCATAAAACTGAAAATGAACATAAAGTAAAAAGTACTGAAAGTCTATGGCTTTAAACAGTCAGAGAACACAATGCCCAGCTTAGAGCGACTAAAAGTAACTTCTTTTAACATTCTGTCATTCTGTATCTATATCTAAAATCCACTAAAAATAGTCATTTGAAAAAAAATATTCGCCATTTTCGAATATTCGCTCCTTGACAACCGCTGAGATGTTGTCTGTCCAGGAGTTGTCAGCAGAGATGAGGACACCAAGGAACTGGAAGGTGTGGACCCTCTCCACACACTCCCCGTTGATGTAAAGGGGGGCTAAGTCAGTGCTGTGTCTCCTGAAGTCAACAATGACCTCTTTGGTTTTCTTAGTATTCAGTGCCAGCTTGTTTCCTGAAGTTGCCAACTTCAGGACTTCCTCTCTGTAGGCTGCCCCGTCTCGCTTTGCTGATGACACCACGGTAGTCGGACTCATCTCAAACTTGACGATGAGATTGTTGTTTTGGGTCGAACTGCAGTCGTGGGTGTAGCGAGAATACAGGAGGGGGCTCAGCACACAGCCCTGTGGGGAGCCGGTACTCAGTGTGCAAGTGGAGGAGAGATGAGGGCGGAGTCTTACAGTCTGAGGCCCGTTCGTGAGAAAGTCCTTTATCCAGACACATGTGAGAGGGGAGAGGCCAAGAGTGACCAGTTTGGTGATGAGGGTGTCCAGGATGACTGTATTGAAGGCTGAGCTGTAGTCCACAAAGAGCATTTGGACGTAGCTCTGCTGCTGCTCTAGGTGACTCAGCACGGTATGCAAACTGGTGGGGGTCGAATTCTGGGGGGAGGTAATCCTTGATGTGCTGAAGGACTAGTCTCTCAAAGCATTTCATGAGGGCCACAGAGCGATAATCATTCAGGCTGGTGATGGGAGACTTCTTTGGCACTGGGATGATTGTGGCTGATTTTAGACAGGATGGGGTGGCTGCCTGATCCAGTGAGAGGTTGAAGAGTCTGGTGAAGATGAGGGTGAGCTGGTGTGCACATGCTCTTAGCACCTATACTCCAGGTACTCCATCTGGACCGGCCGCCTTCCTGGGGTTCACTGCTAGGAACACACGTCTGACGTCGTGCTCCGTTACAGTGAGTGGAGCGGAGCAGGAGCCAGGTGAGGATGAGGATGAGGATGGGAGCAGGGCTGAGGCAGATGAGTGCTGCTGTTGTGGTGTTTCAAAGTGGGCGAAGAAGCTGTTTATCTCCTCTGCCAGCTGCACACTCAGGTTTTCTGTTTTCACAGTGCTGCTTCTGTGGTTTATGATGTCTTGTATACTCTGCCACACCTCCCGTGTTCTGTTGCTGGACAGCTGGGACTTGATGTTTCTTTTGTGGTCTGTCTTGGCTTTTTTTAATCCCCCTTTTCAGGTCAGCTCGAGCAGCCCAGTACAGAGCTCTGTCACCTAACCTGAAGGCGGCGTCGGGGGCTTTGAGGAGGGAGCAGACCTGGCATCCAGGGTTTTTGGTTTAGGAAAACCTGAATGCTTTCGTCCACAGTCACATTTGCAATACAGAACATGATATAGTTCAGTAATGATCCTGTGAAAGTTTCTAATGCAATATATTATCCCTTACCAATGTAACACTGCATGCCAAATCAATGTTGAAATATCTGTGAATTGTGTTTTGGAAATTTTTTTATGTTATCAAAAATGGATTAAAAGTGCAAGCATGAAAGGGTACAAGAATGCAGTAACAAATATAACCAAACAAGCTTAATTTACAGTTTGAAATACAGAACATAATGAAAATATATAAATAATTATCTATTAATCACCATATCCAAGTATCAAAAAGTGTAAAAACAAATTACATTCTTTCCTCCATTTCTATTAATAAGACTTTAATTTACATGAAATTATCCAACATTATATACATTATGTCATGGTCCTGGGCCATGTTGGCCCAGTGTTCTTAGTTTTCTTGTATGTTTGTATTTTGTTCCTTGCTTAGGCCATGTTTTCTGAGTTGCCCTGTTGTGTTGTTCCCTAAGTGTTTTCCCTTCATGGCTTTTACCCCCTGTGTGCCCCTCTGTGTATCTGTGAGCCCTCGTCTCTCCTTATGTTTTATTCCATGTTTCCCCTGCCCATTATGTCTAAGTTCTCCCCGTGCTCTCTCTTCCCCCTGTGTGCCCTCTATGTATTTATGAGCCCTCGTCTCCCTTTGTGGTTGTTTCATGTTTTCCCAGCCCGTTATGTCTGTGTTTTCCCCGTGCTCTCTCTCCTCCTGTCTGAACCTCTGTGCACTTCCTGTTTACTTTGTGACTCTCATGCCCGTACATGTCATGTTCAGTTCACCCCGCCCTGTCTCGTTATGATTATCAGTGTCACCTGTGTTCCCCGTGTGTTCCCACTTTCCTCGTTAACCCTCTGTGTATTTCTGTCTGCGTCTCCCTCTGTTCAGCGTGACGTCGTCCCTCATGTTGTGTGGATCTTCCTGTGCCTTCCTGCGAATGTTAGTTTACTTTTTCCCAGTTAGTTCTGTATTTCCTGTATTCTGCCGTGCCAGCATTAAAGCTGTGTTCTTTAAGTTTATCCCCGTGTCTGTGAGTCTGCATCCTGGGTCCTTCTCCTGCCTGCCGCACAGCGATTCATGACAGTACGACGTCACCACAACATGGACCCAGCGGATTCATCCCGGGAACATGACCTCTCCCGCATCCACCGCCTGATCGAGCGGGTTTCCCTCACTAAGGACGCTAAGACCATGGCAGTTGGGATTAACGCTATAGAAGCGATCCTGGAGGGGAATCCTCATTTGCGCACACTAAAGGGATTTATGGGCTTCATGGACCAGCTGCATGAAGCCCAGGAGGTGCTACAGGCTCGGGAGCTTGCAGCCTTTGTCCGCGCCCAGTATTCTTCGCCGAAGCCGCCGCATCGGCATCGGCCGCAACACAAGGAGCTCTCCGTGGAGTCGGCCGCCGTACAGCAGCAATTGCAACAGGGGAAAGGCGTTTCTGCACCGCGGCCACAGAGCTCCACTTCTTGCCGCTCAGGGCTTAATTCACCTGCCTCCTGCTTGGCGGCGATGTGGTCGCAGGACGAGGACGTCTTTTCTCCATCGTCACCAGTTTCTCCTGTCGCCTCAGCCCCTGCCGCCAGGAGGAAGCGGCGCCACCGCCGTCATTCCTCACTACAACCGGAGCCCAATCACTCGTCAGAACAGCAGGCAATGGTGAGTGATGTTGACTGTACCCCTATTGCTTGTACCCCTATTGCTTCACCTGCAAATAGTAATGGGAACTGTTTTCTTCTCACGGCTAAGAGTAGTGAGGTGAAGGCGGTTTGTTCCATGGACATTCACCCCGGCCCAGTAGAAAGAAAAGACTCCCTGACTAATTATGTTGATGCTTTTTCCGCTGAAGAATCAGAATGCATGGGCAAAACTCTGATTGTGCACCCTCTGTTGGAGCCTGCTAAGAACTCTTCTGTTGATACAGAGTTAACCCCGGACAGTTTGAATTCAGTTTTGACATGTACTGCTGAATCTATGAATGACGCTGTGGGTTCACAACCCAAGAATGGGGAGGGGGACTTAACGGGCTGTTTCTGCCCTGTTCTCTTAGAGCAGAGAAGCCTAAGCAGAACTGTTTCTTCTGAACTCGTTCAGCTAGTTAAACCGAGCCCTAGAGGCTCAGGGGAGCCTATACCACCCCCTGCATCACGCTCACTACAAACACCTCCTCAACCGTTAGCCCATTCAGCAGCCCAGCTCGCTGTTCAGCTGCCCTCAGCTCAGTCAGCTGCCCAGTTAGCTACTCTGTTACCTGCAGCTCAATCATCTGCTCCTTCACTAGTTTCATTCTCACCACAACGGTCACTTCAGTCTTTCTCAACCCAGTCTCCTGCTGAGCAGCCAACTTTTCTCACTCGTATTAAGCAGGAAAACATGCTCAACAGGACTGTTTTCGTCCCTCGAAAGCTGGCCCGATTAGAGACATTTACTACCTCCAGGGCCTCCCCAGAGTCCGAGTTTCAACCTGCAGTTGACTCTGGACCCCTGGGGGCTAAGGAGTCAGCCGAGGACTGCACCCAACTGTTGCCTCCTGAGCCTAACCTATGTGTTGCTCAGCCCCAGTCAGCATCAACGCTGCCAGAGGCCCGTGCGCCTGCTGGTCCTGCTCTGTCCCTGCCAGAGGCCCGTGCGCCTGCTGGTCCTGCTCTGTCCCTGCCAGAGGCCCGTGCGCCTGCTAGTCCTGCTCTGCGTTTTCCAGAGGTCCCCGGGCCTGCTGGTTCTGAAACTGTTTTTGCTGGGGGGCCCGAGGAGCCCGTCCAGCCTTCTGCTTCGTCAGCTGGGGGGCCCGAGGAGCCCGTCCAGCACCATGCCACGTCTGCTGGAGGGCCCGAGGAGCCCGTTCAGCTTCCTTCCACGTCAGCTGTACAGGCTGGGAAGCAGCCTGCTAGGAATGGCGTGAGCTTTCTCTCCGCCTCGGACTGCTTTCTGCTTCAGCCGTCTCTTCCGGCTGGAGGGCCCGAGGAGCCCATCCGGCGTCAAGCCACGTCCGCTGGAGGGTCCGAGGGGCCTGTCCAGCCTCACGCCTCGTCAGCTGGAGGGTCCGAGGGGCCCGTTCAGCCTCCTGTCTCCGCTGGAGGGTCCGAGGGGCCCGTTCAGCCTCACGCCGCATCCGCTGGAGGGTCCGAGGGGCCCGTTCAGCCTCACGCCGCATCAGCTGGAGGGCCCGAGGAGCCTGTCCAGCCGCCACCTGCGACCGCCTCGTCGTCGCCTGGTCCGGCTGCATCCGCCTGTGCTTCTGCTACGCCTGGGCCAGCCTCTGCCTGTGCTTCTGCTACGCCTGGGCCAGCCTCTGCCTGTGCTTCTGCTACGCCTGGTCCGGTCTCAGCCTCTGCAGCTCCGCCTGGTCTAGCCTCAGCCTCTGCAGCTCCGCCTGGTCCGGCCTCCGAGTCTTCGTCCTCGTCTGGTCCGGCCTCCGAGTCTTCGTCCTCGTCTGGTCCGGCCTCCGAGTCTTCGTCCTCGTCTGGTCCTGCCTCGTCTGGTCCTGCCTCGTCTGGTCCTGCCTCGACTGGTCCTGTGCCCACCAGGCCATGGCCAGCACGCCTGGGACTGGAGGGCCGCCGCTGCCTTCCGCGCGGTCGGCCCCCTGAACTGCTCCGTCGTCTCCTTCGCCGCCGCCGCCGCCGCCTTCCGCGCGGTCGACCTCCTGAACTGCTCCGTTGTCTCCTTCGCCGCCGCCGTTGCCTTGCGCACGGCCGGCCTCCTGAACTGTTTCCACGTCTCCGCCGTTGCCTTCCGCATGGTCGGCCCCCTGAACTGCTCTGTGTTTGGGTTGTTTTCTTGGGCTCCGGTGTTTGCTGTGCTCTTCTTTTGTTTTCTGTTCCGAGCCCTCCGTCCTGGGCCCCCGCCGCCCGCCCTGGGTTGTTTTCTGTTTGGTTTTGTTTTTCTGTGTTTGGGCTGTCTGGAGCCAGCCCTTGAGGGGGGGGGGGGGGGGGGGGGTACTGTCATGGTCCTGGGCCATGTTGGCCCAGTGTTCTTAGTTTTCTTGTATGTTTGTATTTTGTTCCTTGCTTAGGCCATGTTTTCTGAGTTGCCCTGTTGTGTTGTTCCCTAAGTGTTTTCCCTTCATGGCTTTTACCCCCTGTGTGCCCCTCTGTGTATCTGTGAGCCCTCGTCTCTCCTTATGTTTTATTCCATGTTTCCCCTGCCCATTATGTCTAAGTTCTCCCCGTGCTCTCTCTTCCCCCTGTGTGCCCTCTATGTATTTATGAGCCCTCGTCTCCCTTTGTGGTTGTTTCATGTTTCCCCAGCCCGTTATGTCTGTGTTTTCCCCGTGCTCTCTCTCCTCCTGTCTGAACCTCTGTGCACTTCCTGTTTACTTTGTGACTCTCACGCCCGTACATGTCATGTTCAGTTCACCCCGCCCTGTCTCGTTATGATTATCAGTGTCACCTGTGTTCCCACTTTCCTCGTTAACCCTCTGTGTATTTCTGTCTGCGTCTCCCTCTGTTCAGCGTGACGTCGTCCCTCATGTTGTGTGGATCTTCCTGTGCCTTCCTGCGAATGTTAGTTTACTTTTTCCCAGTTAGTTCTGTATTTCCTGTATTCTGCCGTGCCAGCATTAAAGCTGTGTTCTTTAAGTTTATCCCTGTGTCTGTGAGTCTGCATCCTGGGTCCTTCTCCTGCCTGCCGCACAGCGATTCATGACACATTATTCATAAGGAGACAAAGAATTTAAAAACAACACGGAGAATGTTTTGATGCATGCTCAAACATCCAGGTAATTAAATCCCCAAAGGTTGACTCTGTTCATCTAGACATAACGTTTTCAACGAGAGAAAAGTTTTGTCACTCATCCAGGTGACTTCTTCAGTCTCAGCTGACTGCAGGTTTCCCCAATCTTATAAACAGGACATTCAGTTTCAGTCATTATGCAATGTACTGTTTAATAGAAAACTTTTTTTTTGCCTTGACAGCATACATCCGTCTTCATTTCACATAAGTAGTTATTTTTTACACAGAGAGCAATACCACTCTCCAGCCTCTGCTGTCCAAAGCTGCTCTGCATTCATCTGGAGGCACTGTGTGTGAAACCACTTTAAATAACTCTCATTCAGGAACAAAGCAATTGTATAAAATGAAGTGAGGGAATGGAGCTATAAATAGATTAATATAGAGATATGAAAATAAACTTAAATATAGACATAGGAACACAAGTATTAACGGTAATGTTTCTGGGATATAATAAACAGTATAAAGAAACAGGTGTGCAAGCAAACATTGTGGCATACAAAGTGAGAGAGTGCAGTGAGTCATGTTTATTCCTGTTCAATATGTGTCTGACACAAGTGGATGAATTAAAAAGTCTGACAGCAGCAGTAGTCAGTGGGTGTGTGGGCAGACAACTCTGGCTTATCACCCAGTTGGATTTCCTGGTATTTGTAAGATGGCACTATCTACTGATCAGGACACATTAACTATGATATTAAAAAAATGACATGATGACATAGTCCTTGGTCAGTTTACCAAGCATTTCTCAGCTTTGTTCTTTATAGTTGTGTTCATCATATCAATGTTTGTGAGTCCTGGATTATTTGATGATATGTTTACATTATGTATTTGTAGCACTGGTGGTGCAATAGTGGTGGACATGTAAGACCTGGTAGTGCTACTTCCAGCCTTCTTTGCATGTAGTACAGGCAGTATAGTTACCTTTAACCACAATACGAGGACAGAAGGGAAATATGGGCCAGATCAGACAGGTTCTAGATTCGTAGGAGCCAAGGGTGTATGACAACAGAGGACTTGTACACAGTAGGTGTAGGAAACACAATTGCGTTTATTGACAATTATTAAAGTTTAGCAGGTTGTGCACATCTAACAAAAGTAGAGCGCGCTTCTTGAAAACAAAATAAAATAAACCCCGCAAATAGTCAACCCAAGGATTTATTGTCTTTTGTGTCCTTTTTTTAAAGTCAATTTCAGTCTTTCAATGTTCAATAGTCACTCAGTGTGTTTGTAACCAGTTGGGTTACAATCTAGCAGTTCATCTGGATCTTTGGGCTGGGCTCGCCATCCAGTACTGGAAAAGGGATCCTCAAAACCAATCCAATCCAAATAAGCAAAGAAAAAAAACCTGACCAAGCTACAAATGCTACATGGGACTTAACAGTGCTCACGTTGGCTCACAGCCTCTGGAACACACTATCACTCTTATTATTTTCACCAAAAAAGGACGTTTACTATCCAGTTAGCTTCTTCACCGCACACGTAACGGATCTTTCACCGTCTCTGTCTCTGGCGTATCTGGTAGACAAAGGCACACACAGGTGTCTGAGCAGCGCACACAGATTGGGGGAGGGTCAGACCAGCCAATGATTGGTTGCTCAGTGGATCTAACAAACACACTCTAAAGGACAAAGTCCTGCCTCCACACCATTTATCCACATATTAGTTAAACTTATGTTTACATGCTCTTAATTAGTATTTATTATATTTAATTGCTTTTTATCAATATTTATTCCCATTGTGAAATGAGTATTTTAATCAAAAGAGTATTAATATTTATGCTTTTATCCCGTTTTTAACACTGGGTTACATATTGTTTTGTTTTCAGTACCATATTGCTTTTTAGTGTAGTTCTTCTTCAATGTTCCACAAGTGGATGGAACGCTTGTGAAAACACTCTAGTGTTAAAGCCAGTCTTGTCTTCATGTCTGTTTATGGTTTTGTCAGTGTCAAACTCATGTGTCTAAGTCTGGGTTTTATTTTGGTGGCCTCTTGTCTCTTTCTTGTATTGAGTCTTATTTCCACTGTCTTCTTATTCCCAATGTATCCCTGCTGTGTTACGCAGCTGTCTCCAATTCCCCTAATCTCCATCCTATTTATACATTTTGCCAATCTCCCAGTCTGAAGTACGTTATTCTATTCGATTCGATTCAATTTGATTTATACAGCGCAAATCACAACAACAGTCACCTCAAGACTTTATATTGTAAGGTAGAACCTATAATAATACATACAGAGAAAAACCCAACAATAATATGACCCCCTATGAGCAAGCACTTTGGTGACAGTGGGAAGGAAAAACTCCCTTTTAACAGGAAGAAACCTCCGGCAGAACCAGGCTCAGGGAGGGGCAGAGCCATCTGTTGTGATTGGTTGGGGTGAGAGAAGGAAGACAGGATAAAAGTCATGCTGTGGAAGAGAGAGGATTAGGGTTAGGGTTAGTAGGGGAGAGCACTGTAGAGCCAGTGAAGTTTGGCGGGCCATCGCGGAAAGTTATTCCCCAGGACAGTGAGCCCATATCGGATTGCCCTCGGAGGTTTCCCCGCTCCTTATACTGGTTCTCAAAAAGATGGTGTTACGCCCCTAGCCCTGGTTCCCAAGCCAGACATCCAAAACCAGTTGTGAGTAAAAAAAGGTGATTTTATTGAAGGTAATGAAGTATAGCTCCAGGGTGAACCGAGGCCAAAATAATAAACAAAACCAACTAAGTCCCACCAGAGAAAACTAACTAAACCCTAAGAAAGAAACAGAACAAACAAATGCAATACTAACCCTCGCTCCCTAACCCGGAAAACAGGAGAAAACTGTTCCAAAGAAAAAGGCGGCTCACCCCTTCCGCTTCAGCCTAAGAGTGCCTAAGCACTAAGTTAATGCACCAAGAGCGGCTCTCACAGATCACGCTCACACAAATACACATTAAAAGTATAGGCTGGGAAAACCAGAGTCAGGACCACGTCGGCTGTCAAGCTACTCGCTCGCTTGCCCCACTCTCTCTCTCTCTCTCTCTCTGTCAGAGCGGCTTTTTGAACGTGGTCACCTGTTCCATGGTCCAATCAGCTGCTCACTACTCTTCATTAGGGGAGGGACCTGTAAAGAGTCTTAAACACAGTAAAGAGACACAGAACAAAACAGCCCACACAGTGTTCTTATGGCCACAGCCGTAACAGATGGCTATGCAGGCCGGTATTATTGAACGACTCTGTGTAGAACTACGATGACATGCCGCCTAACAAATGCAGAGAGAAGGAGTGTTTTGGGTCAGAAATGTTTCCAGCCCCTAACTTAACTTATAGCCAATTGAAGAAAAACACAGCCTTGTGAACGCGCATATGTTGCGGCATGCGCTCTCATAATGTGGAACCGGCCCAAACCGCTTCAAAATAAATCTAACTGATAACTCTTCATGGATAATTGCTGCCTTTTTGCAGCCTCTGTCAGTGCGCCCCAGGGTGGCTTGGGCTACAATGTAGCTTGCTATCACCAGTGTGTGAATGTGTGTGTGAATGGGTGGATGACTGAATATGTAAAGTGTTTTGGGGACTAGTGTTAGGGACTAGTAAAGCGCTATATAAATACAGGCCATTTACCATTTTTTACCCACCTTTTTGTTGAAATTGTTGCATTCCAAACGTAAACTTTTATGAAAAAAGTAACATAGGCAGATATATTTGTTTTCAAATACATATGTTTCTCTGTCTGACTCTGTCTGACTGTATTGAACCTCTGCCACTTCTATCTGTGTCCAGAGCTTTTATTATTATAATGGATTGGATTTATATAGCGCTTTTCAAGGCACCCAAAGCGCTTTACAATGCCACTATTCATTCACTCTCACATTCACACACTGGTGGAGGCAGCTACGGTTGTAGCCACAGCTGCCCTGGGGCAGACTGACAGAAGCGAGGCTGCCATATTGAGCCATCGGCCCCTCTGGCCAACACCAGTAGGCAGTAGGGTAAAGTGTCTTGCCCAAGGACACAACGACCAGGACAGAGAGCCCGGAGATTGAACCGGCGACCTTCCAGTTACAGATACACTTCCCAACCCCCTGAGCCACGGTCGCCCTTTATTGCCTATATTAGGGAAATATTCATAATGTTATTATGGGAACTGTCGTAGTGTGTGGAAGAAGCGGACTCGAGCGCAGATCTCCTTGCAATGAGACAGTGAATTTATTTACAGAGTGAAACAATTACAGTCCACTGAAATCCCTTGGCCGTGGCCCCCGTGGTCCATTCACCCAGCTCCCATGTTCTCCTCTCCACCTCCTGGTGCGAAAGACAAAAAAATGAGTAAATAGCAATCCGAAAGCGAGTTGGAAAGAGCGCATGATCAAGACACTACTAATGAGCTTAGTCTAATGCTCCAGCGCTGACTGAAGCCTGGTCACCGCGTTAAATACATCAGGGTCTGATGGTGGATAATTCGTGGCAGCTGGCGAATGTTGATTAATCGGCGGTGTGCCGAAGCTCCGAATGGAGCTACTTCCGGGTCGGCGGACCTGCCTCCGGGAAAGTGCGGCTCCATCAAAATAAACTCAAACATAAATGATCAGGTCGCCTAGCAGGGCTGGTCAGACCATGACAGGAACACTGTAAGGGACAAGTAAAAAAAAAAAAGCATGAAATTATTCTTTTACCAATTAAAATGTTTTATCCATGTGATCTATCTTGAAGCGTGATCATCATTTTTACATCACTAATTCACCAAGTTATCTGGCAACTTTTAAGTGTTGGTAAGTAGCACATTTCCCTTGTGTAAAACAGTTTTGGAATTCTATAAACTTATTTTTCACTGATATTGTCTTTTTTTCCTTTCAGGTAGTTGGATGTGGACATGTAAAAGCTGCAGTTTAGAATTATCTAGCAGGTATTTGTTGTTGAAACATTTTAGACAGGCTCACGGGCATATAAGAGGTGTTAATCGCTTTCCCTGTCCGTACTCAGATTGTCCATGTAGCTTTACTACATGGACTAAATTGTTAAATCACACGTACAAAAATCATTCAGAACAAACAACACAAAACAAATCAGAACAATCTATTTTTCAGTGTCCTATTTGCTCACACAGAGAATATATTTCAGAGAGAAATTTTTTCCAACACATAAATACACATCTCAGCCGTCACCAAACTGTCCAATGTTTGTTTAAAAATTGTGAATTTGAAACTAATATATACAGTACATTTCAGACACACAAATACAGAAAACACAACAAATACTCCCTTCCTTAATGATTTTAGAGATAATATTTGTATACGTAATCAGTTGATTCAGTCAGGGAGTTCTGAAGATGATCTGTTTAAGGCTGGGACAACAGATACTCTTCAAGAAAAAGTAGATTGTCATGAACCAGTAGAATTACTTACTTCAGACGTTGGTGTGTTGGTGGTCCTTGTCGTCTGGGGCTGGGCGCTCATGTATGTACCGGCTCACTCCTGGTGTCCGATTGGCAGGGCCGGGCGCCTGTGGCCTGGCTGGGCTCCTTCCGGGGGGTGGGGTGCCCTCTGGCCTCAGGGCCTGAAGCTCGGTCCTCTCTGGCACAGCTGACTGCCGGCAGAGCCCGCGGGCACGCCACTGCAACCCCCTCTGGCCTTTGCTCCATAGCTACGGAGTGACCTCTCGTTTGGGGCTCTACTCGGCACAGTTCGCCCCCTTTTGGTGGTCCTCCTTGGGTCCTTGTACTCTGGGGCCTCTGGATGTCTGGGGCCTGGAGCTCCTCCATACCTGCTTCATACCCTGGTGGACGGGGCTATCGCTCCCCACACTCCCTAGCAGATCGTTACGTGGAGAAACCTTTGGAATGCAAGCATGCTGATCCACACAGGTATGCACACAGGTGTACACACGGGTATTCACGGACGCGGACTACAGCTTTCTGCTGCCTCAAAGCACATTGTGCGCTGTCTATCTTGCGTGCGGCACAATATCGTTTAATATTTAGTATCTACTGTTATCTACTGCTAGCTAGTTTATAGTGATGGTGCTGTATTTATTATGTTGCTCTTTGTTGTTTGCTTTCTCTTCTGTTTTTTTTTCTCCATACAGGTGATCCAGGTCTTTTTTTTTCTTTCTTCCCCACCTTCTCACCGTCTCTTCTCCCCTCTGGTTTTCTTTCTCTCCCCCTCTTTCTTTCATTCTTTCCCCCTGTCCTATCCCCCAGTCATGTCTGTCCCGTTTGTAGCAACTGAAAATAAAATAAATTCATAATTATAATAAAGGTCAATCAACTGGACCAATATGGAGAGGCCATGATGATCCACTTGGTAAAATAAATCCGCTTGGCATCTTTCTTGGCCTTAAGACAACAATTCTGATGTCTAAAGATCCAAACGGGTAACAAAAAAAAAAAGAATTACTTACTTTAGATTAATTTGAAGAAAGAATTGCTTGCCTTTTACTGAAGTTAGAAAATGTCATTCATGTCCCAACAACAGTTGTTGATGAACTGCTGTCTGAACTCGATTACTTATTGAGTACAGCATCTTTACATGGCACAAAAACAGTTATTTCTGGTGTATTTCAAAAATAATCAGCTACAAATTGAAGAGTCTTTAATTGATTAGATTTCCTCTGTTGTTTGCAGATCTAGTCCTGTTTGCGTAGCCATTGGAAGTGACGGCACCTCTTGCTACTGCATATAAAAGAAAACAGTATTACTGTTCACATTTTGGTATTATAGAGCCAATAGAGTACATACTAGATGCTCAAAGGAATCGGACCTATCAGTACATTCCTTTATTACGATCTCTGCAGCAGTTGCTTTCTCAGTAAGATGTTCTTGAACTTCTTGTAGCCCAGAAGGGTCAAAACATGCAATTGACTTCTAAAGAATACAGAACAGTTAGAGATGTTGAGTACTACAAGCAGAACAGTTTTTTCTGTGCTGAAGAGTTAAGAATTGCTGTAAATCTTTATATTGATGATTCTGAGATATGTAACCGGGATGTTCATCCCGGCACCCGTATCTGCTCCTCGGGTGGGGTTGATGGACACCCAGCCTTTGCCTGCTCCTGTTCCGGTTCCCCAGGTGAGGTCAGCCGTGACCCTGCCGACTCCTGCACCCGTCTCAGTTCCTCAGGTGGGAGCGGCAGAGGTCCAGCTTGCTCCTGCACCTACACTGGCCCCCAGGGTAAAGGCTGCCAGAGCCCAGCTCGTCCCCGCACTCGTGTCTGTTCCTCGGGTGGGGATGGCTGGTGTTCGGCCAGGCCTAGCACCCGTTCCTGTTCCCAGGAGGAACAGCTGAACTGTGTAGTTTTGTGCTGTCGCCCCTCCGGGTTGACCGTCTAACCTCTTTGGACATTTGCCTCCCTGTTTTGAACTGTTTTTGTGTCTTTGTGAACTCAGTTTTGGTTCATGCGCCTCGTCTTTTGTTTGGTTTCGTTCCCTCCGTCCTGGTCCCCCGCCTCCTGCCCTGGGTGGGTTGTTTTCCGTTTTCTAGTCTTTTGGTTCTCGAGTTTTGGGCTGTCGGGAGCCAGCCCTAGATGGGGGGGGGGGTGATGTCATGATCCTGGGCCATGTTGGCCGATGTTGGCAGATTTTGAGATATGTAACCCGCTTGGGACATCTCGTAAAAAGCACAAACTCTGTGGTGTCTATTGGGTTTTGGGTAGTTTACCACCAGGTTCCCATTCAGCACTAAGTTCAATTTATTTAGCTGTACTTTGCAAGTCAGATGACACAAAAGCTTTTGGTTTCGTTATAGTATTGGAGCCTCTCACTCAAGACCATTTTAGAAAAGCATGGTGTCTTTGTGTCTCAGCTTGGTAAATTTGTAAAAGGCTCTGTCCAATGTGTAATAGCGGACAATCTTTCAGCTCATGGTATTGGTGGATTTGTTGAGAGTTTTTCTGGTGGATCCATTTGTAGGTTTTGTACTGGAGACAAATCAGAATTTTAGAATCAGGATGTAATGTCAGGGATTTTCCAACTTCGAACCAGAGAGGTCCATGAAATTCATGTCCACTGTGCTCAAGAAAATGCAACTGCTCTCTGTGGTGTAAAAAAACAATGTGTGTTGACAGAGAATCTCTCACATTTTCATGTCAGCACTGGATATCCCCCAGATATTGACCACGATATCTTTGAAGGTATTGTTCCCACGGAACTGGCACGTTGTATTAGCTTATTAATCTCCAAAAAATACTTCACAGTTGACAAACTTAACACCTTGATCCAGAAATTTCCATACAAATTTGGTGACAAAACAAATCAACGTCATGCCATACCACATACTTATTCTTCAAAAAACACAATAGGGGGCAATGCTCATGAAAATTGGTCCTTGCTGAGGTTGCTTCCTTTAAATCACTTCTAGGTTTACACTGTGTTTCTACATGCTCACTACACGCATGTGGTGTACCCTCCTCCTCTGTGGGCAACAATGTAGAGGGATTCAAAGTTGTACACCGCTTAATAGTTATGTGTGGCTGGGAGAGCAACAGTGACATTAAAGACAAGTGTCTGGCAGGTGACAAAAATGTCATTTTAGTCTGCAGCAATAAAACATCAACCTCATGTGGAACTAGCAGAGTCAAAGGGTGAAACAAAACAATTTCACCAGAACACTTTACGGCTTCAGCGGCTGCACACACAGATCGCACGCAGTGAGGTAAGGCACAAGCCACTGGATCCAGCCTCTTAGAATAATAAGCTACTGGCTTCATTCGACCTCCACATTTTTGTGCTAACATGGATGTCATAAAATGCCCTTTACAGTCAACAGTTTGAACAAAAGGCTTGTTATAATCTGGAAGTCCTAAGACTGATGCTCCTGTCAGCATCTGTTTCAGCATGCACAGAGCTTGCTCCCCCTCAGGGGTCCAACTTAAACTTTCTGACATAGCTAAAGGTTTACTGTACATCATATCTAATAATGGCTGCGCAATTTCAGAGTAATGGGGCATCCATGATCGACAGAAATTTAGCAACCCTAGGAATTGCATCATGCATCATTTATAAGTGACTTATGTATGTATGTATGTATATATATGTATATATTGTACTATTCTTAGTTAGCGTATTGTCTGTCTTGTCTTAATGTTGGTTTAAAATGGAGCACTGTAACAAAAAATAATTTCCCCCAGGGATCAATAAAGTATTCTGATTCTGATTCTGATGTGTTTCTTTGTCACTGGCCTAGGTGCTGCCAAGATAGCTGTTTTCCTCTCTGGATGTATGCTCTTCCCTGCTGCACTAAGCAGATGTCCTAAAAATTTCACTTCTGTCTTTACCCACTGTAGCTTTGAAAGTGAGGCCTTGTTACCTGTCTCAGCTAAGTGAGTCAGCAATGCCAATGATATGTCTTTGCAGTTCCTCTCTGAATTGGATGCAATTAAAATGTCATCGACATATACCAACATCTGTGAATGTGGTGGAATCACAAAATCAGACAGACAATTTGTAATATTCTGTGTGAAAATTGTAGGACTATCACAAAAACCTTGCGGCAATCTGGTGTATGTGTATTTTTTGCCTTGATACGTGAAACCAAACCAGCCTTGCGAATTCTCATGTACTGGTATGGAAAAGAAAGCATTACTTAAATCTACCACAGTGAAATGTGTCATGTCTGGCTTAAGCTGATTTAACAAGGTGTGGGGGTCGGGGACGCATGGAGCTATACTCTCCACTGCCTGATTTACAGCTCTTAAATCTTGAATCATGCGCCACGACTGTGAATCAGCCTTTCTAACTGGGAAGATGGGTGTGTTAGAATCAGAATCAGAATCAGAATACTTTATTGATCCCTGGGGGAAATTATTTTTTGTTACAGTGCTCCATTTTAAACCAACATTAAGACAAGACAGACAATACGCTAACTAAGAATAGTACAATATATATATATACATACATACATACATACATAAGTCACTCATAAATAAATAGTTGGAAAAGAAACATGTGTAGCTGTAGCAGCAAACAGTGTGTTAAGTGGATGCGTTGTACAGGGAGCCACAGGCAGGAATGATTTCCTGTGTCGTTCAGTGGTGCTTTTCGGTAATCTCAGTCTCTCACTGAACGAGCTCCTGTGACTGACCAACATATCATGGAGTGGGTGGGAGGTGTTATCCAACATTGTCTTTATCTTGGACAGCATCCGCCTCTCCGACACCACCTTGAGGGAGTCCAGCTCCATCCCCACAACATTGCTGGCCTTACGGATCAGTTTATTAAGTCTGTTGGCATCTGCGACCCTCAGCCTGCTCCCCCAGCATGCAACAGCATAGAGGATCGCACTGGCCACCACAGACTCATAGAAAATCCTCAGCATTTTCTGGCAGATGTTGAAGGACCTCAGTCGCCTCAAAAAATAGAGACGACTCTGGCCCTTCCTGTAAAGTGCTGTGGTGTTTTTAGCCCAGTCCAGTTTATTGTCAATGTGTACTCCAAGGTATTTATAGTCCTCCACAATGTCAACACTGACCCCCTGGATTGAAACAGGGGTCAAGTGTTTCCTGGTCTTCCTGAAGTCCACGATCAGTTCCTTGGTCTTTGCCACGTTGAGCTGCAGATGATTCTGCTCACACCACGTGACAAAGGAGTCGACCACAGCCCGGTACTCTGTCTCATCATCCCTGCTGATGCATCCAACCACCGCAGAGTCATCAGAAAACTTCTGAAGATGGCAGGTCTCTGTGCAGTGGCTGAAGTCTGTGGTGTAGAGGGTGAAGAGGAAGGGGGAGAGGACAGTCCCCTGTGGTGCCCCTGTGTTGCTAATCACCTTGTCAGACACACACTGTGGGAGACGTACATATTGTGGTCTTCCTGTCAGGTAATCAACAATCCAGGACACCAGAGAAGCATCCACCTGCATCGCTGCTAACTTATCACCCAGGAGGGTCGGCCTGATGGTGTTGAAAGCACTGGAAAAGTCAAAAAACATGACCCTCACAGTGCTCGCCGGCTGGTCCAGATGGGTGTAGACACGATTGAGCAGGTAGATGATGGCGTCCTCTGTTCCGAGACGAGGCTGATAAGCGAACTGAAGGGGATCCAGATGTGGTCTTACTATGGGTCGCAGCTGGTCCAGGATGAGCCTTTCCAGGGTCTTCATGATGTGGGAGGTCAGTGCCACGGGCCTGTAATCCTGGGGGCCACTGGGACGAGGCGTCTTTGGTACAGGGACGAGGCATGATGTCTTCCACATCACCGGGACCCTCTGCAGACTCAGACTCAGCATAAACAGTTTATGAAAGACTCCACACAGCTGGGGGGCACAGGCCTTGAGGACAAGGGGACTCACTCCGTCTGGTCCAGCAGACTTGCCTGAGTGAAGTCTCCTCATTTGCATCTCAACCTGGTATTGAGTGAAGGTGATGGGTGGGGGAGGGGTGTCAGGAATCTCACAGGAGGCAACATGTGAAGAGAGAGGCTGGCACAGTGGTGTGGCTCTGGATTCCAGGCTGACTGCAGGTGAGGTTGTGGGGGTGGGAGCAGACACTGTGGTGTCGAATCTATTGAAAAACAGATTCAACTCATTGGCTCTGTTCTCACCTCCCTCAGCTCCCCTGCTGTTGGTTGGCCTGAATCCAGTGATGGTCTTCATGCCCCTCCACACCTCTCTCATGCTGTTCTGCTGGAGTTTCCAGCTTCCTCCTGTAATTGTCCTTAGCCTCTCTGATCTTGTCCTTTAGTAACACCTGGACCTTCCTCACCTCCTCTTTGTTGCCCCCTCTGAAAGCCCTCTTCTTGTTGTTGAGGAGGGCTTTGATGTCCTTAGTCACCCACGGCTTGTTATTTGGGTAACAATGAACAGTCTGAGCTGGAACAATGGAGTCGGTGCAGAAAGTTATGTAGTCTGTGATACACTCAGTAAGCCCATTGATGTCCTCGGCGTGAGGCTCACAGAGTGTTTCCCAGTCGGTCACCTCGAAACAGCCCTGTAGTTCCGCTATTGCCTCCTCTGACCACCTCCTAACAGTCCTGGTGGTCACAGGTTCCCTCCTCACAATTGGCACATAGCGGGGGGTGAGGTGAATCAGGTTATGATCTGACCTACCAAGTGGGGGGAGGGAGGAGGAGCTGTATGCATCCTTGACGTTAGCATACAGTAAGTCTAAAGTTTTCTCTCCCCTGGTGGGACAGTCCACATATTGTTTGAATGTTGGTAGTGTATTGTCCAGTGATACATGGTTGAAGTCACCCGAGATCACAATAAA
Source organism: Copadichromis virginalis (assembly GCF_057382275.1). Classification (NCBI taxonomy): domain Eukaryota; kingdom Metazoa; phylum Chordata; class Actinopteri; order Cichliformes; family Cichlidae; genus Copadichromis; species Copadichromis virginalis. Next base: position 1,213,160 of record NC_140622.1, read on the forward strand.
GGCACTCGGGTGCTGAGTCTGTAGCCGAGCTATGGCAGAGTGGATAGTGTCACATGCAGCTGTGGGGTTAGCAGAGGGGGGAACATAAACAGCCACCAAGATGACATGAGAGAATTCCCTGGGTAAATAATACGGCCTGAGTCCAACAGCACACAGTTCAGTGTCCGGGCAACAAATCCTTTCTTTGATTGTTATGTTGGCAGGGTTACACCACCGGTTGTTAACTAAAACAGCAAGCCCACCTCCTTTACGCTTACCGCTAGCGATACATACTGCTTGTGGAGCTTCAACTAGTATCCCTGCTTTAATCATATCCTCTATTACTGGTTTAATACCTTCTACTGCATCAGGCTTCAAGGGATATTGTTTCACTCTTGGCCTAAAAGACGTTTTGGGCTTTATTACTACTGGACTCGCTGTTGTTATTAACCCCACATCAGTCTTCCCAGTAACCCAGAGCTTCTCTGGGACCTGTTTAAGCTCCGGGTGATCTTTGACATCTACAACATATCATTCTGCTGTGTCATTCTCACTCCCCTGTAAATGTGTTTGTGGTGTAGTATGTATCACCCATCCCAGCTTTTTACAAAAGTTGTTGTGCTGCACGTCTGTCTCCCAACCCCCTCCAGCTTGCTGCCACATTCCAACACTCTCCCCCTGTCTCACCAAAGATGCTAAGTCTGTCCACTCAGCTGTGCCACTCTTTGTCAGTGAAATATGTGGTGTTTGCCCTGTAAAAAGTTGTTGTGCAGCTTTAGAAAGGATAACACTACATCCAGCCATGGTTTAATAATAATAATAATAATAATAAATTTTATTTATGAGCGCCTTTCAAGTCACCCAAGGACACTTTACAATAGGATAAAACACTTAGTAAAACAATGGCAGAATAAGAACAATAAAATAAAGCACAAGATAAAATGAACAAACAGTGGATTCACAGTGAATATGCAGATTTGAACAGATGAGTTTTGAGTTGGGATTTAAACTGGGGGAGAGAACCAATATTTCTTATTTCAGGGGGCAGAGAATTCCACAGCCTGGGAGCAGAGCAGCTGAAAGCTCTGCTTCCCATGGTGGTGAGGCGGAAGGAAGGTACAGTAAGCTGGACAGAAGAAGAAGAACGAAGTGAACGGGCAGAACAAGTGGTGGTTAACAGGTCAGAAAGGTAAGAAGGAGCGAGGTTATGAATGGCCTTGAAAGTGAGCAGAAAAAGTTTGAAAATTATCCGGAATTTCACTGTGAGCCAGTGAAGTTCCTGAAGAACAGGTGATGTGCTGGTAGGAGGGGATTCTGGTGATAATGCGAGCAGCAGAGTTCTGAACCAGTTGAAGCTTATGGAGGGATTTTTGGGGGAGACCATGCAGAAGAGAATTGCAGTAGTCAATACGGGAGGTAACAAGACTCTGTACAAGAATGGACGTAGACTGGGTGGAAAGAGAAGGAAGCAATCTGTTAATGTTACGTAGATGGAAGTAGGCAGAACGGGTGAGATTATTGATGTGTGATTTATAAGAAAGTGTACTGTCTAGGATGACACCAAGGCTCTTAACCTGAGGAGAAGGGAAAACTGTGGAGTTATCGATGGTAAGTGAGAAATGGTTTGCCTTTAAAAGGTTGGATTTGGTGCCAATAAGGAGGATCTCAGTTTTATCCTCATTGAGCTTTAGAAAATTAGAGATAAACCAGGATTTTAACTCGGATAGACATTCTGTAAGGGAAGAAGGTGGGAGGGAGGAATCAGGTTTGCAAGAGAGATATAACTGGGTGTCATCAGCAAAACAGTGAAACTGAAGATCAAATTTGCGGAAGATGGTACCTAGAGGGAGGATGTATATTATAAAGAGAAGAGGGCCTAAAACTGAGCCTTGGGGTACACCAGAGGTGACGGGGAATAGACGAGAGCGGAATGATCTTAGTTGAATAAACTGGGAGCGGTCGAGGAGATATGATTGAAACCAGGCGAGGGGTGTGTCAGAGAGGAAAGTCTGCTTAGAAGGACAGAGTGAGAAATGGTGTCAAAGGCAGAGCTCAGATCTAAAAGGACGAGAATGGTGAGAAGACCAGAGTCAGCTCCGATTAAGAGATCGTTAGTGACTTTAAGTAGAGCAGTTTCGGTACTGTGACATGAGCGAAAACCAGATTGAAATCTCTCATAGATGTTATTATTAACCAGGTGTAAATGAAGTTGAGCTGCAACCACTTTTTCGAGTATCTTAGAAATGAAGGGTAGATTGGAAATCGGACGGAGGTTGTTAAAGTTGTTAGGATCTAAAGAAGGTTTTTTCAGTATAGGAGTGACTAGAGCAGTCTTCAATAAGGAGGGAACGATACCGGTGGTGAGAGAAGAGTGAATGATAGCACAGATGAGTGGGAGTAAAGAAGAGAGGCAGGATTTCACAAGCCCTGTGGGCATGGGGTCAAGATGACATGTGGCAGGCTTTGATTTACATATTAACTCGGAAATATCAGATAAATCAGGAAGATGAAAAGTGGAAAACGGCTCAAAAAGGAGAAGAGGTTCTGGAGAGGGCGTAGACACAACATTCGATCTGAGTTGCTGGTGGATGTTATCGATTTTCATAGTCCAGAACAGCATCAAGGAGTTGCATGTTTCAGAGGAATAGAAGTGCGGTGGTAAAGCGTTGGGGGGTTGAATTAGTTTGTTGAAAACTGAAAACAGAGTCCTAGCATTACCCTCATAAGAACTGATAATACCAGAGTAGAAGCTTTGTTTGGCCTTGTTAATGGAGTCTTTATACTGAAGTACATGGTATTTATAGATTTCTGAATCAACAGTTAAACCAGATTTCTTATATTTACGCTCTTTCACCATCAGTATATATTGCTTTTATGGTGATTCTCTGTGGCCCTAATTTCAGCACTTTATCTGTGTAGGCCTCATCAGGCCCAGGCATGGTCTTAAATCTCAGTGTGACATGCAAGTCTTCTGGTGGCTGTATGTCATGGCTAGTTGTCAACATTTCCTCAGCTGCAGCTAACAGTTTACAGTTTATTTGATCAGGTCTGGAGGCCGACAGGTCGAGTGTCCAGTAATAATGCAAATCCCCACTGTCCTGATGAACCATTGTCTCAGCAGTTTCACCTTTTCCTGCAGCTATCATCCCAATGGATGTTGGAATTATTGAAATTCCAAGTTTCATCATCATATCTCTTCCCAAGAGGTTCACCGGACAAGTTGGGCACATTACAACTGAACCCTGAGCTGCCTCTCCTGTGGTAGGATCTCTAATCCACACTGGTTTAGAGATTCTATGCTGATTTAACTGACCATTTGCAGACTTCACATAAATTGTGCCATTTGAAGGATCGACTCCTGACACATGATCTTTTAAAACAGTTTTATCTGCCCCTGAATCACACAGAAATTGAACAGTTTTGCCTTGCACAGTTAACGTGCGAACTGGTTTTACTTCTTTCCCTGACAGATTTAACAATACTTCAGTCAAATCTAGAGTTTGAAACACAGGCTGTTGTAAATTCTGACAAAGTAAGGGATCATTTGTACATGTATGTGTGTTAGCAGTGTCAACAGGTGCTAGTCATTTATTATAATAAGGGTTTCTTGGATCAGGGCGTTTATACTCTTCAGGCATGCGATCAGGACACTCCCTTGCGTGATGGCCCATTTCCCCACATGCATAGCATCTATTATCTCTTTTACCACGGTTCCTCCCAAATTGCCATGAGCCTCTATTTCTCCTATTCCTGCCTCTATTTTGCTCTCTTCCAGCCTGTCCCTGAAACAAAATTTCACCTGCTAAAAAAGCAGCGGCCTCAGAGCTTTGTAACTTCTTTTTTTTTTATTTTTAATGACTTCCTGTGCATGGCGGGCCTAGTTCATGCATTCAACGGACCCGTCAGTGTTATGACTAACATTTTGTTTTCTGATGAAATCAGCAATGGGTGAATGAAAGCCATTCATCAAAGCATGTTTTAACTGCTGCTGATATGGGCTGGCCTTCTCTGCACTCTCTTCAAGGCCGCTATGTTCTTTGAAAACTTCCTCTAATCTTGCCCTGAACTCATGAACATCTTCTCCTGCCTTCTGAATGCATTGGGCAATTTTGTTGTAATCTACAGAAGCTTTAAAAGTATTTCTAAGACGCTCATAAACCCCATCAACTTGGCCTCTTAAATTTGCATGGCCATAGGGTAGGACAGTATTACCATCCCTCCCTGTGTAGGTGCCTCGCACCCGAGCCCAGTTATATGTGAGACACTTCTTAAAGGTGGCTTCTGTTTCCTGACCGTTTAAACGATACGAGGAGCAGAGTTGCTTGTGTCGGGCGATAAATTCATCAACATTAGTCAACGGGTTTCCTAAATCTTTACATGCCTCTGCACATTCAGATTCAGTCCATGGCCTGTAAACACAAATAACACGGCTTCGGTCATCTTCAACACCAAAGTGGGGATTTGCAACCTCCACCATGGGAAAGGTATCATGGAAAGGGTAGGCAGGCATACCAGCTGCACTCGCCTCATCCCTTTTAGTTTTGGATCTAGTGTTATAAGGGCTTATATATCGTGCTGCGGCATCCCCAAACTCCTGCCGTACTCTATCCTCCTCCTCTCTCTCTCTCTTCTCCTGCTCCTGCTTTTCTACCTCCTCTCTGGCCTCTCTCTCTCTCGCTAATGCTGCTCTACGCTGTTGGTCTTTTAACATCAGCACCACTGAAGTAGACCGCACCGTCTCATCTTCAGGTTTCACAGCTAATGCCTGCAAAGCTGCTGTCTTCGCATTCACTGCCTCCTGTCTTTTCTGCGCCTGCTCTAACCACAATTTAGCGGACGCCAGTTGCAACTCTCTCTCCTGTTTCAATTTCCCTTTTGCACAAGCTGCCTTTACTGTCAACTGGTCTACTAACATTTGACATTGTCCTACAACCAATTTACCTTCAAAATCATATTTCTTGCGCCAATGTCCTAAATACTTTGCGCTACCGGGAGCGAATTTCACCATAAACTTCTCATCACCCTCTGACACACTCTTGGTTGCTTGGGAACCCATAATAACAACAACAGCTGCTGACGTCACAGACCACGCGTTCTGCTCCGCACACACTCACACAACAACAACAACAACGACGACAACAACACAAAATAGGCCTATCGTCCAGCACAGTCTGGACCCCGCGGAACTTCTCAATTCCTCACAAAGTGGCGGAGAACTCACCTCTCGCTCCACAAAGCAGCGAGGAACCCAGTTATCGCTCCACAAAGCAGCGAAAAACTCACTTATCGCTCCACAAAGTAGCGAACTTCTCAACGCCTCACAAAGTGGCGGAGACTGCACAACCACACGGTTATAGAGTCGGGCTCTTTAAACTTACTTGGTGTTGCTTATTGCGAGTAGCATCAGTCCCGAATCCCGTCAATCGTCATCCATCGAGGAGAAAAAACAGACGGCTAATCCACCGGCCCGATGACGAATTCTCACGCCTCGGGACTTTGCTGCAGGACCTCTATAAGTCCTGGCTGACGTCAGTCTGTCGGCGTGTCTCTTTTCCCCTCGGTGAATGTCGACTCCAGGGATCCGGCTCTCGAAGGACCAATTAATGATAGGTTTGTAGCATAAACCTATTCGCTGGAACGTTAAGGACAATTTGCTATGCAGCAAAAAGCAAGACACAAGGCACCAAAGTTCTGTGGTTTACCCATGCATGAGGGAGACCTGGCTGGAGCCAAGCGTCGTTCCACCACTTGACCTCTGTCAGATTCTCAGCCAGGTTCCCCATAGCACTCCTTTTATTGTGGTTACATGAATATGCATAGGGTCATTAACATATAGCATCTTACATAGGTATACATGTGAACAAAGAATACTGTGTGTGTGTGTGTGTGTGTGTGTGTGTGTGTGTGTGTGTGTGTGTGTGTGTGTGTGTGTGGTACTGCTGATCAAAAGGGTCATATAACATGAAAGCACAAAAGCAAACATCCTTGGTCAGGAAGAGGGTAGCCTCCCCCTCACCCTAGATGGTTCACCCTAGATAACATGGTGAAGAAGTCCTGCAGTTCATCTAAACAAAAAGCACTTAGACTAGAACAGACGTAGCTACGTTAATCCTACCATAAAACAATAAAACAAGGTACGACCTCTCTCGTGCTCCTAGGATGTAGGTGTGCATTCCAGTGTGGAATACACACCAAGCCTCTGTAGCCTGCGAAAGATCACACATCCTATCACTACACAATTGATTATACACCTCTAAGCATATATGGTTAAATGTTTCCTAATACAAATGACAATAATAAAATCTAAACCCATCAGTAACTTAGTTACATTACTAGTTCTCTCAAAAGTAACTCAGTTACTTCAAGTTACTCGTTACTTTCAAAGTAACTAGTTACTAGGGAAAGTAACTTTGGTTTTACTCAGAATTCTCTTGTTAATGTGTTGCTTCCATAACTTTGCCAGTCTTCTAGCTTGCTTACTTGCCACAGTGCACTGTGCCACCTACCAATAGAAAGGAAAAGATAATGTGCACATTTCCACGAGAGAAATCCCACGCCTGGACCGTCATTGACTGGTGCCATGATTCTAGCCTACGTCACAGCGTCATGTGCGCCTTTTACATCCAACACAAAAACTGCAGTCGTGGTGCTTTCGATTGTACTCAGAACTCGGAAATTCTGCCTTCTGAATAGGAAGATGTAGGTAACACCAGACTGCAGATGAGCTGCATACAGGGCTGGACTGGGACAGACAATCGTCCCGGGCATTTTGACTAGAGACCGGCCCACCATTATAGGAAAAATCATAAAGCCTTTGAATGAAAATAAACACTGTTGTGACAGTGATGTTCACTGTTTTGATGGTATACACTCAGAAAAATTATGGTTCTTAAATGGTTCTTCAGATGTCTTCATGGTTCTTTAAAGAACCATCATACGTCAAAGAACCTTTTGATTTTGTGGATGGTTCTTCAGCTATTACAAAGGGTTCTTTAAAGAACAAAAGGTTCTTCATCCCTGCAAACCCATTATGAATATGGTGAGTTAACAAACAGTAGACACAATACACACATTCAAATACCGTACTTTAGTTTTACATTTTAATAAAGCATTACTATTTTCTACTCCAAGGCATTACTTTTGAGATTATTAGGCAGACCACCCCGGAGTCGGGTGGTCTGCCTCTCCCCACCGCAGGGAAAAGGGTAACACCACCTGGGTCTGGGTGCAGTTCCCCCTCCAGGGGCAAGGGTACCTAGACCCGGTTTGTAGAGTACGCTTGGGGAGTGTGATCGTGTGTACAGCGTCTCTTTATGTCTGTCTCCACGTTGGTTGAGTGTGGAGTGAGTGCATATGAGAGCATGAGGGTGGGAATGGATGTTTGTGTCTGTGTGTGCCTGTATGTCTGTGTCTATATGTCAGGCTGGGTATCAGACGTCACCTCTCTGGGGACACCTCAGGCCCTCCAAGGTTTGGAGGCCTATCTCCACCTACCACCACTTCCCCTGCCGGTGGCGGACTCCCTCAGGTGTCGGTGCGTTGGTGGTTCTTTGTGTCTGGGGGTGGGCGTCCAGGTACACACCGGCTCACTCCTTGGCGGCCGCTTATCTGGGCCTGGAGCCTGGGGCTCGCTCGGGCCCCTTCGGGGGTGGGGTGCCCCCGGCCTCTCGGCCTGGGGCTCGGTCACTCAGGCACAGCTGGCGGCCGGCGGAGCTCACGGGCGCGTCACTGCAACTCCCCCTGGCTTCTGCTCCGCGGCTGCTGAGTGAACCCTCATCTGGGACTCTCCTCAGCTCTTACTGGAACAGTGGCGCGGCTGCCCCTCTGTTGGTTTTCCATGGTCTCTTGTGTTCTGGGGGCCTCTGGATGTCTGGAGTTTTGATCTCCTCCATACCTGCTTCACACCCTGGAGGACGGGGCTGTGGCCCCCCCACACTCCCTAGCAGATCGTTACATGGAGAAACCTTTGGAATACAAGCGCGCTGATCCACACAGGTATGCACACGGGTGTTCACTGCTCGTAGACCCAAATTACACCTTTCTTGGCTGCTACTTTGAAGCACATCTGTCCTGCGTGCTGCACAACAACATTGAATATTTAGTATTTACTGCTGTTTACACTTAGCTAGATTAATGCGATGGTGTTGTGTTTAGTATGTTGCTTTGTTTCTTTTTTTTTTGTCTTTTTTTGCTTGTTTTCTATTCTTCTCTCAACAGGTGATCCAGGAGATTTTTTATTTTTTTTCTCCCCCCCTTTCTCACTGTCCCTCTCCCCTTCTGTTTTTCCTTTCCTTCCTCTTTCTTTCTCCCTTTCCTATCTCTCACTCATGTCTGTCCCGTCTGTAAAATTCAAAATTCAAATTCAAATTCAAATTCAAATTCAAATTCAAATTCAAATTTTATTTGTCACGTACACAGTCATACACAGTACGATATGTAGTGAAATGCTTGGACAACTGCTCGTGACCTAAAGAAAACAAAAAAGGAAAAGGCTATGAATAAGATAGGAAATAAATATGAAAAATTAAAAAGGGTAAATTTAACTAAGAAGGAATAAAATATAAATTAAGGTTAAAAATGAAATAACTGTATAACACAAATTAGAATGAAGGGTAAATTTAACTGGGAAGGAATAAGATAAAATATATAAATTAAAGTTGAAAATAAAATAACTGTACAACAAAATACACAATATAGAACTATATAAGAATGTATGAAGAAATCTAAATCTAAATAAATATATACACAATAACAGCAGCTGTACAAGTATTAACCGGAAATGAAGAATATAGTGACCAGTGTTGTGCAAAAAAACAATGTGTGCAAAAACAATGTCCAGAAAGTCCAGTGTGTGTGTAAGAACCATATGTGTGGGTCAGTACTGTGTGGTGGTGTGATTGAGAGACCGTATCGCCTGCGGGAAGAAGCTCCTCCTCAGTCTCTCTGTGTTGGTCTTCAGGAAGCAGAATCGCTTTCCTGACCTCAGCAGAGAGAACAGTCTGTTGTTGGGATGGCTGAGGTCCTTCACGATCTTCCTGGCCTTGGTCCGGCACCGCCTGCTGTAGATTGAGTGCAGGTCAGGGAGCTCGGAGCGGATGGTGCGCTCAGCTGACCGCACAACCCTCTGTAGAGCTCGTCTGTCCTGCATGGTGCTGTTCCCGAACCAGGTTAAGATGTTTCCCGCCAGGATGCTCTCTATGGTGCACGAGTAAAAGTTCCTGAGCACCTTGGAGGGCAGTTGGAAGTCTCTCAAGCGTCTGAGGTGGTAGAGACGCTGTCGGGCCTTTTTCACCACGGTGTTGATGTGACAGGACCATGACAGGTCCTGCGTGATGTGAACTCCGAGGTATTTGAAGCTGTCCACTCTCTCCACTGGGCACTCGTTGATGACGGGGGTCTGGTAGTTCCTCTCCTGCTTAGTGCTGAAGTCCACTATCAGCTCCTTTGTCTTACTGACGTTTAGAAGGAGGTTGTTCCTCTGGCACCAGTTCTCCAGATTCCTAATCTCCTTCAGGTAGGCCGTCTCGTAACATCTGAAAATAAAATATAATAAATAATAAAAACAAAGATCGACCAAATGGACCAATACGGTAATGCCACGATGATCCATTTGGCAAAGTAAATCCATTGGGTTTCCTTGTTGGTCTTCAGACAACAATTCTGATGACTAAAGAACCAAATGGGACAGGCGAGAAAAAAAACAACCAAAAAAAAAAAAAACAGCATGAATCTTTATCAGGGCATTTATTCAGGGGCACATTCCATTTAAGAAGATTTGGTGACAATTTCCTATCTGGTAATAGAAACAGAACTTTCAAAAGATAATGTGTTTTTAGAGAAAGGGAAAGTGAGATGTGTCTGAATATCATTAGTATACCTTCTGTATTTCCCAATATATAACATCACATTACAGTACAGTACATTAGAGTGTCCCTTTAGTATTATCTTCATAGCTGTAATCAAGGAAAAAAGAAGAAAAAAAAAAAGAAAAAAAAAGAGATTATTATGTATTTTTGAAAATATAGCATAATGATAATACTAGTTATTGTAAACTTTACAAACCACCCAGCAGTATGTAAAGTCAAATTATAAGATACAAGTAAATAACAATTGCAGAACAGAATGTCAGTGTAATGAACACACACTTCGTTTTGACAAAGCGCACTGCTTAGGTAAATGATCTGAGTAGTTGTTCATAACTGAGCAATTTGTTAATATGTGTTTCGAGCCAAATACATGACAGGGAGAGAGAGAGTGACGTCAGAACACGTCATACTATAACCTCCCGGGAGCGGACGGAGGGGGTCAGTCATTGGGATGCGCATGCGCAGACAGAGTGCGCGAGCGGCGGGCCTTGACCTTTCGGGGAAAAAAACCCTCTTTCTGTCAGCAGGGTTATGGCGTCCACCTGAACGGTAGCGAGACTTCAAGCTCCGACCTCATCGTCCTTTAAGTACGCCTAAACAGCGGTTAAAAGCCAACCTCTTAGCGGCTGCCTCACCGACCTAAGCTTCTGCTTTGATCTAAACAGCCAGGATGCCGACTAAATATAGGTCCAAGCCTAAAACAGCCGGAAAGGATGGATCAGACGACGATCCTAGCAACGAACCTGAAACCGAGAAAATGGAAGGAGCTAGTGCTAGCTCCCAACAGACCGAGGCGAGTGTTTTGGCCGCAATTCAGTCGCTGAAAATTCACTTCACTGCCCAACTGCAAGAAGTTATAACATCAAACCAAGAAATAAAAGACGCAATTGGAGTGTTTTCAGAGAGGCTTACCTCAGCAGAAACTCGCATCAGTAAAATTGAAGACGATGTCTCTTCTCTCACAAGTAAAGAGGCTTCCCTTCATAAGAAACTTCAGGAACTCCAGCTAAAGGTGGATGACCTCGAAAATAGAAGCCGAAGATCCAATCTGAGACTCGTCGGACTACCCGAGAATACTGAACAAGGAGAAATTACAATATTCTTGCAAACATGGTTAATGGATGTTTTGGGACGGGACGCGCTCCCATCCCCACCTATCATTGAACGAGCACACAGGCTACAAGGCCGAAACACTCCAACTGGCCCACCTCGTGTGATCATCATGAAATTCTTGAATTATCAAGACAAGATGAGGGTGATGAGAGCGGCACGTCTGAAGGGAAAAATAACGCACAACGGATATCACGTTATGTTTTTCCCTGATCTGTCAACGGAGGTACAGAAACAGCGAAAACAATACAACCAGGTAAAACAACAACTCCGTGAAATGCACATAAACTTCGGACTGATCTTTCCAGCAAAAATGAGGATTTTCCACCATGACAACAGGCTCCTTTTCCACACACCAGCGGAGGTGGAAGATTTCATACGAAAAGTCCGGCAACAAAACGACGGATAAACTTCACGCCCACTCAGAAACGCTACCATATCAAACACGTGTAACTCTGATGAACAATTCCAAATTGGGCATACAATGGCTGCTGGTGTACAGGTATGATATAGATGGCCTTAGATATACTATGTGTGGCAGGATGAATGTTATCCCTCGGTCCAACCCACTTTCAGCCTGGCCCATTAGGGGGCGCTGGTATAAATAGTGGCCATTTGAGTGTCTCTGCATCGCTTGCCTGTGATCTCCTTTTTGGTCACCTGACTTCCTCGGTGTGGTAGAGATCGTTTGTGGGTTACTCCTCTGAAGTCTCCATCGCGGCTGGTCGTAGCTATAGAAGCCTCCTCTGAGCTATTCTGCTTACGTTCTATGACACAGCTTACTTGGTACGTAATCAACTTTTGTCACGCTCTCTGCCTTCTATTGTTCTTTTATAGTAATTATTTATTATGTTTCGCAGGAAGTGTGGGCCGTAGTTTTGCGCCAAGCTACACGAACTGAAGTGCTGCTGTTTTGCCTTGCTGTGCTTTTATCGTCTGTTCCCGTTGTGAGATTTCTTTCCCTGCTGCTGTCAGCTTTTACAGTGGACGTCGGCGTGGACAACGGCCATATGCATGCCGGTTATCGGAGTCAGCTGGCGTGCATATTGATTGACTGTTAACTTGTCGTTGTGTGACGGCAAGTTGGAGCAGTACGGCGATTCCGTTTGCTCCAGATTTTAGCGTTTTATCCAGATTGTATGTTGCTTTATTGCTTTTGATTTGTAGTTTGGATTTTTGTTACACCACTGGTGGGAGGCCCTTTTTCTAGCTGTAGATCACCAGTGTGGTCCTGCAGTTGGGTTATCCCCCGGTGCTACACATTAGTTTGTTGTAATATATTAACATTTTCTTTGTTTCTTTTTATTCAGATGCGGAGTGCCGACGTGGAGGAGACTAGGGTGCCTTGGTGGTGGGATCCCTTGAGTGTACACACCTGCCTTGTTTAGTTTATTAGTGTGAGTGTGTGTGATAGTGTGCTGCACTTGTGTTTTGGGTGTGTTTTCTTTCTTTAGTTTGTGTGTGGCATCCCTGCCCCTCCACTGGTAAGCCTCAGCTCTGAATACCTTTTTAAGCATATTTGTACTTGAATATTTATGATTGTGCTTTTATATGGTGTTTTAAATAATTATTAATAAATTGTGAATTTGTTGATCATTGAACCTCGTCTCTGGACTGAGTATAGCGAACCTAAGTGCCTTTCTGGTGATTTAGTGTTACTTTCAGTATTCTCTGGGTGAAATTCCCAGGGTGGCATTGTCTTTTTAAAACTGCAAAGAGTATTTACTTTATATCCCATCCTCGTCTCGCCACAAACTTGGCGTTGTTGTCGACAGGATATACTCTTTAACACAGAGACGTGTGTTCTTTTTTTTTTTTTTGTCTGGTGTAACGTAAACTGTTTTTTTAAATTTTATTTTGTACAGAATAAAGGCAAAGCAGCAGCTACTTTGGTGTGGGGTTTCACAGCTGTGTTACAGAGATGGAGGAAGAGTTACAGGAACTCAGGGACTTGATCGCGCAGCTGAAAGCAGACAATGAGAGGCTGCGCCAGGAGAGGGCTGTTGGGTCAGGTACTAGTGCTACACCTTCTACTTCAACTGCATCATCTGTGAACCCCCCAACGGCTGGTGTCTCTGTAGCAGAGAGACTAGTTTTTGTGCCCCGTGACAGAAAATGCCCTATGTTTAGAGGAAAATCAGGTATAGGGTTGAATGAATGGTTGGAGGAAATAGAAGGTTGTGCTAGAGCACGTCATTTGTCTTTGGCTGATAAAGCATTTTTCCTGTTTGACCACCTAGAAGGAGAAGCACGTGAGGAGATCAAATATCGCTCTAGTGCAGAGAGGACTGATCCTGCTAAGATAATTACTATATTGCAAGAACTTTATGGCTGTTCAGACTCCTATGTAGCATTGCAGGAAGCTTTCTTCTCCAGAAAACAGCAGGAAAGTGAGACACTGCAAGAGTTTTCCCTCGCTCTCTTGGGTCTTATGGAAAAAGTTAAATCGAGTGCCCCCAATGGCATGCCCAATGCTGATGTTTTATTAAGAGATCAATTTGTTGAACAGGTTTTAGATAGTACCTTGCGGCGGGAGTTAAAGCAGCTAGTAAGGAGGCAGCCAACACTGACATTGCTGGAGATTAGAGGGGAAGCTATTAGGTGGGAACGTGAAGGGTTGCCTAGTGGCGTTAGGCATAGAATCAATTCTGTCCCTTCTGTTTATGGCATTCAGTATGGGGTCCATAGCGGTCCTTCAGGAATAGCCCAGTCTACCCATTTGTCTGAGATGAGCGAGATGAAGGAATTGTTAAAGTGCCAGCAGGAGCAACTTAATCAGCTCACTCAGAGCATTGCTCGATTGCAGGGCCCCCATCGAATGCCTCGCTCAGGACGGGGCGATTCCATTATATGCCGTCGTTGTCAGCAACCTGGACATTTTGCTCGGGAATGTGATGGGGAACGCGTTCCTCGTTCCCGGCCTCTTTCGCAGGCCCCTCTGCATAATCGCAGGCACTCTCCTTTAAATACGGCTTTGGAAAACTAGCACCCTCCGTATTGCTGAGCCACAGTTCGGGTGGGGTGTCTATTGGCTCAAGGGTTGCTTCTAATGGTCCAGAGGCAGTCTCCAAATTAATTTCATCCTGTCCTCATATAGATGTGGACATGGGCGGTATAAAAGTACCTTGTTTGGTTGATACGGGGTCCATGGTCTCCACCATTACTGAAAGTTTTTTCCGCCAGCATTTTGAGTCCTGGGGTCAAGAGCGTCTCCAAGCTTGTCATTGGTTGCAGCTTAAAGCGGCTAATGGGTTGTCCATTCCTTACCTTGGCTATATCGAGCTAAGTGTAGAGCTCGGTGACAAGTTTCTTCCACAGTGTGGCGTGTTGATCGTTAAAGATCCTCCAGGTGCAGGACCTTCCACGGTTCCGGGTGTATTGGGGATGAATGTCATTCGGAAGTGTTACCACGAGCTTTTTGGGTAACACGGTGAAGCATTGTTTAGTTTGGGCTTTGTCACAGAGGCCCCTAAACCCCTTGTGCAGGCGCTGCAAGAGTGCCATGACGTTAGTATAAGAGCCCCACTGGATTTGTCTGGCCATGTGAGGGTGAGGGGTAAGCGAGCATGTTGCATTCCGGGTGGCGTAATGAAAGTAGTGGCCGCCACCTGTTCGGAGCAATATTCAGGTGCCACCGTGTTATTTGAACCTAATGATGTTAACTTGCCTGCTGGACTTTTAGCATCCCCTGCATTGGTTCGAGTGGTTAGAGGTACTGCATACATACCAGTTGTTAATGTAGGGACTACGGCGGTCTTGCTTCACCCCAGGACCGTTATAGGGACCCTGGAAGATGTTCATGTGGTCAGTTTGCCCGCTGGTGTGACAGAAATACCCCCTAACGTAGCCACAATGGCATCTCACACCGCCACCCCTACTGTGCAGGATCAGATGGAAGGGATTGATTTGTCTAAACTGTCAGCAGAGGAACAGGGACAGGTGATGTCTCTCCTTAAGAAATACAGCTCTGTCTTTTCTGCTCATGATACTGATTTGGGTTGCACTAACTTGATCTCCCATGACATTCCACTCTTAGACGATATCCCCGTGTGGCAGCGTTACAGGCGCATCCCCCCTTCAGAGTACGAGGTTGTGAAAGAGCATATTAACCAGTTGTTAGGGGCCAAGGTGATTAGAGAGAGTAGCAGCCCCTATGCTTCTCCCATTGTGCTCGTTAAGAAGAAGGATGGCAGCCCGCGCATGTGTGTTGATTATCGGCAATTGAACAACAAGACAAGGAAAGATGCATTCCCCCTGCCGCGCATTGAAGAATCTTTAGATGCGCTGACTGGTGCCCGTTGGTTTTCCACCATGGATTTAGCAAGTGGCTATAATCAAGTCCCAGTTACAGAAGAGGATAGGCCTAAGACTGCCTTTTGTACCCCTTTCGGCCTATTTGAGTGGAACCGAATGCCATTTGGGCTCTGTAATGCCCCTAGCACCTTCCAGAGACTAATGCAACGCCTTTTCGGTGATCTACGTCCATCCCATGGGGAATGGGAGCAGTAACAAAGGTGTTGCGTTTATATTTTTGTTGAGTGTAAGTTCCAGAGAGACATTCGGGACTGCAACCTCCTCTGCTTCACCGAGACTTGGCTGAGCCCAGCGATACCAGACCACGCCGTGCAGCCGGCGGGGTTCTTTTCGGTTTACCGCATGGACAGGACAATGGAGTCGGGGAAGAAAAGAGGTGGTGGAGTGTGTTTGATGGTGAACAACAGATGGTGCAACAGCACAAACATCTCCCCACTCACACGCTCTTGCTCGCCCAATCTGGAACTTTTGATAGTTAAGTGTCGCCCTTTCTATCTCCCTCGGGAATTCACTGCGGTCGTTGCCTGCACTGTTTACATTCCGCCCCACGCGGACTCGGACACTGCCTTATGTGAGCTACATGAGGCTCTCACACATCAACAAACACTTCACCAAGCTGCCGCACTCATTGTTATGGAAGATTTTAACAGAGTGAATCTCAAACGGACATTTCACAACCTTCACCAGCACATCAACTGCCCCACCCGGGGCACGAGGACATTAGACCACTGCTACACCCCGTTCAAGAACTGTTACAAGGCTCAGCCCCTGCCGGCATTTGGAAAATAGGACCATGCCGCCATCCTCCTCATGCCTGCTTACAAACAAAGGCTAAAGCAGCAACCACCAATCAGGAGGGAGGTCGCTCGCTGGACGGACCAATCGGTGGCCGCGCTGCAGGACGCACTGGATGACGCAGACTGTGACATGTTTCGGCGCAGCTCTGATGACATCAACATGTTTACGGAAGCGGTTGTGGGATTTATCGGGAAACTAGCGGACGACACAGCAGAAAGAACTATCATCCGAACGTTTCCCAACCAGAAGCCGTGGGTGAATAAAAACATCCGCGACGCTCTGAGATCACGCACCGCTGCCTACAATGAAGGGCTCGTTTCCGGTAATATGGACCTATACAAGGCTGCGTCTTACAACGTGCGCAGCGCGGTCAGAAAGGCCAAGTGGAGATACGGGGAAAACTAGAGTCACAGCTCATAGTGCGACTCCAGGAGCCTGTCGAAAGGACTGCGGACAATAACGGACTATAAACGACCAGCTTCTTCAATGATGAATCCCGACTCTTCACTGGATGATGAGCTGAACAAGTTTTACGCTCGCTTCGACGCCGCAGCAATTAAAACAACAAACGGCGCTGCACGTGCTCTGAGTGCACCAGTGAAGACAATGCATTCATCATCACAGAGCATGCCGTGAGGAACACCTTCAGGAGGGTGAACACCAGGAAGGCAGCAGGACCAGATGCAATCCCTGGCCGGGTCCTTAGAGCCTGCGCTGATCAACTAGCACCGGTGTTCACGGAGATCTTCAACCTCTCCCTGGCCCAAGCTGTGGTTCCCACGTGCTTCAAACGGTCCATTATTGTCCCTGTTCCAAAGAAACAACAGCCTGCTTGCCACAATGACTACCGTCCAGTAGCACTGACTTCAATTGTGATGAAGTGTTTTGAAAGGCTGATGAGAGATCACATCACTTCTTCACTTCCTGCTACCATCGACTCACTTCAGTTTGCTTACCGGACTAATCGTTCCACAGACGATGCCATATCTCACCTGCTCCACACATCCCTGAGTCACCTGGACACTGGCAGAGGGAATTATGTTAGGATGCTGTTCGTGGACTACAGTTCAGCATTCAACACAATAATTCCCTCTAAGCACCAAGTTGAAGGATCTAGGACTCAGCTCATCACTGTGTCAGTGGATCCTCAACTTCATCACAGACAGACCCCAATCAGTGAGGGTGGGAAAACAAGTCTCCCCCTCCATCTCACTCAGCACTGGAGTGCCTCAGGGCTGTGTTTTAAGCCCCCTGCTGTACTCACTGTACACTTATGACTGTGTAGCCACATCAGACACCACCTCCATTGTCAAGTTTGCTGACGACACTGCTGTTGTGGGCCTGATCTCCGACAACATCGAGACGGCCTACCTGGAGGAGATTAGGAACCTGGAGACCTGGTGCCAGGAAAATAACCTCCTCCTAAACATCAGCAAGACTAAGGAGCTGATCGTGGACTTCACTACAAAGCAGGCGAGGAATTACAAACCCCTCATCATCAGTGGCACGCCAGTGGAGAGAGTGGACAGTTTCCGATACCTGGGTGTCCACATCACTCAGGACCTGTCATGGTCCTGCCACATCAACACCCTGGTTAAGAAAGCCCGTCAGCGTCTCTTCTTCCTCAGAAGACTTAGACTTCCATCTGCCACTGAAGGTGCTCAAGAACTTCTACTCCTGCACCATCGAGAGCGTCCTGACGGCAAACATCTGCACCTGGTTTGGGAACAGCACCAAGCAGGACAGACGAGATCTGCAAAGGGTGGTGCGCTCGGCAGAACGCATCATTCAATCAAAGCTCCCTGACCTGCTGTCCATCTACACCAAGCGGTGCAAAACCAAAGGTAGGAAGATTATGATGGACCTCTCCCATCCCAACAATGGACTCTTCTCACTGTTGAGGTCTGGGAAGCGCTTCCGCTCCCTTAAGCCCAAAACAGAGAGAATGAGGAGGAGCTTCTTCCCCCAGGCTATTCGAGCCCTGAACCAGGTGTAGGACTGGACTCTCCCACACACGTCACTATAAGACTGGACTCTCCCACACACATTACATCACCACACGCACTCTGGTTTTTCTTCATGCACACTTCCTATAATTTATAATCTCTTTCTGCTATTTGCACATTTTTTTTACTGTAAATTTCTAAGTTAAATCTGTAAATTTTGTATAACCTGTAAATTGTAAGTACTGTAAAACTACTGTCATTTAATGGTCGGGCATTGCACAGCTACAAGCATTTCACCTCATGTCATACTGTGTATGGTTGTGTGTGTGACAAATAAAATTTGAATTTGAATTTGAGCTCATTTCCTGTGTTGATGTCTTCTGTTTGGACTTCTGATGGACACAGAGATGGATTGGAGAGTGGCCTGAGGCAGGTAGACTCAGGTAGGCCACGTCCTGCTTCCACAGCAGTGCCAAGATGAGCCATACCAGACTCTTTGAGGACAGAGATGGCAGGAGAAATGCATCAAATGCACAGGTATTGAGCACAGAGATTATTGATTCCCCTAATCTAATAGGCTGATGAAGGTTTCCATTTTTAGGTTTTAATAATAACCTTCACTCTTTTGGCCCCAAAAGATTCATCTGCATGGAGCAATTCGGCACATGAAGAGAGGTAAGAAGTCCTCTTCCTTTTTTTGGGTGGAACAGCTAGGCCCCTCCAGTTCTCAACTGCATCTTCATCAGCCTGGGGAATGTTTGTGGCAGCATCAGATCCCACAAACGGATGAGCATCCATTCTTATTTTGTCTTCTGCACTATGAGTCGTCATGGATCCTGAATTGGCATCTGTGACTTTCAGTGATCCCACTGTTGCCTCATCTTTGACCTTTTCTTTTACAGAACAAATCTGCATATTTCCCTCAATGAAAGAAAGATGACGAGCAATGAAGCGATCGACTCAAACAGGCAAGTTGTCATGTTTGAAAAGGCCATGTTTTATGTTTTTGAACTCAGCTTCAACAGTGGCTGAACTTGCTGTGATGCTGGTGCTTTGGAAGAGAGGGACCATTATTCCTGTCCAGAGTGGCAAGTAACTTGCCAGTCTTATTATATGAGGAATGATCTCAGGGAGAAAGTGAATATTATCTCTATCCCTGTTTGCTGCAGCAGGTGACCTGCTCTCCTCACATATTTCTGTTACCCACTGTCGTAGGTCAGTCTGGATCTCATCAACTGAATCCACTCTCTCACTTTCCTCTGTCTGTTCACCTGGAATGATGATGGAGTCTTGAGCAATTTGGGCTTTCAAGTATTTCTTGCACCTTTCTGAAGGAAGAGGGGCTCCAGAACTGTCATCACCTTCTGCCTCACTGAGGGCCACAACAGTGATAGCATGTAGGAGCTGTTTTGCATGGTCCAAGCATTGAGGCTGAAGAAGTTTTGCTAATGACCTGACAAAGAAATCTTTAACACGATGTGTTTTCTTCTTCAGGCAGTCCCACTGGCATATCATCTTGATGCAGTGCGCAACATCAACCCTGATAAAACAAGGGGGGAGTTTGGCAGACTGGGTTCCAAGAAGGACATGAAAGCATTCATTAAGGTATGACTTCAGATCAGGATGAGGAGTGAAAGCCTTGACCAGAGCTCCCAGAATTGCCAGAGAAAAGTCACTCACAGCTTCCTTTGGCACAGGTGCACCTGCACAAATCCATTCTGTCAACCAGTTTGCGATGGCATTAACATCATGTTTCTCTGACAGCATTTGCACCACTGGGACACTGGGGCAATTGTTTTCTGTTAGAATGCCAAATCTGGAAGATATGGCCAGATTTGCCATTTGGTCTCAGCAGTCTTTTCACAACGGTTGCATCAAAACACAGTTGGGGGAGATTTTTTTGACAATGTCTTGTAAACATGCATCTGAGTTTGACTCCAGTAGTGACAGAAAAACCTGTCCAGTCCAATATCTCGGATGCTACCACTGTGAGGAACACTATATTTTAACAATTGCAGAGATGCAATGGGGTCTTTATCTCCTAATTCCAAGTCTTTTGTCTTATTTGGGTTTTCGCAAAGTGGCCAAATTTGTAAGGTGGCTTGGCTCAGGATCTCCAACATCCATCAGAACTGCTGCCCTCGCTGACCTCCATACAGCTGGTTCCATTCTGCCCTCACACAGCTCTTCAGCGATCTGTTCACGCAGGTTTCCAGACATGAACCGCTTGGAGTAGCCAGCAGGGAGAGATCTGTATTTCTCATGAAACACTGGAGCACCATTGGACTATTAATTGCTGGCTGTCTGTCACATGACATTTCTAACTGGCCATGACACTCCTTACAGTCGCCTCTAATGTCCAGATAATTATTGGTGACAGCTGGATGGAACTTTGCTCTTCGGAACACAAGTGTACATGCATTTTTGGTTTTGGAATGGTTAAAAAGCTATGTAGGGAATAGGCAACAATATGTACAAATAAATGAATATAAATCTAATTTGATGGATATAGCTTGTGGAGTACCTCAAGGTTCAGTATTGGGTCCAAAAATGTTTATTATGTACTTAAATGATATCTGCAGAGTATCGGAGATTTTAAAGTTTGTAATATTTGCAGATGACACAAATATACTGTGTTCAGGTGTGGAGTTGCCACAGGTTTTGGAAATGATCACACAGGAATTAACGATATTAAAGAAGTGGTTTGATATGAATAAATTATCATTGAATCTAGATAAAACCAAATTTATGTTGTTTGGAAACCCAAAGAAAAACATCGAAGTAGAAATATGTGTTGACAATGTATATTTAGAAAGAGTAAATGAAATAAAATTTCTTGGGGTGATCATTGACCACAAGCTCTGTTGGAAGCCACACATTACTTATGTTCGGGGGAAATTGGCACGGGGCATTGCCGTCCTGGGGAAAGCAAAGCATATGTTGGATCAGAAAGCACTGCACATTTTATACTGTGCTTTACTACTGCCATATATGAGCTACTGTGTAGAGGTCTGGGGAAACACATACAAAAGTAACACACAAACAATAACTATAATACAGAAAAGGGCCATTAGATTAATAAATAATGTAGGGTACAGGGACCATACAAATGCACTCTTTGTCAAAATGCAAGCTATCAAATTCCAAGACTTGGTGAAGCTTAAAACAGCGCAGATAATGTATAAAGTAAGAAATAAACTGCTTCCCAAAGAAATCTGTAAATTGTTCATAGAAAGAGAAGGTGGGTATAACTTAAGAGGGAGATGGAATTTAAAAATACAAAGTGCTAGAACAACTTTAAGAACTATGTCTATCTCAATTGCAGGAGTTAAATTATGGAACAGTCTAACAGAAGAAATAAAAGACAGTCAAAACATAAAACAGTTTAAAGTAAAATATAAAAACCTAATTTTAAATAAGTATAAGAATGAAGAAAACGGGGTTAACCCAGGACGGTAATGTTGCTGGTAATGGTGTTGCGGTTCTTTTTTGTTTTTTTGTTTTTGTTTTTTGTTTTTTGTTTTTGTTTGTTTGTTTGTTTTTCCATAACTTGTCTATCTGCAAATATACACATTCTGTATTTTTCATATGAAAGAAACTATACTGTGGTGGGGCTTGCTAATTTCTTGTTTTGATTTATGTATGTTATGTTTTGTTTTACTTCATATGTTTCATATGTTTCATATGTTGTTTGTTTAATTTAAGACAAAAAAAAATTAAATGAATGAGAGGTAAAACTTGAGGGGGTAGGGACAAATAAGTAAATACTTCAGCCTACTCCTTTTCAAACAAATAATGGAATGATATTTTGTAATGATTGTGAAGGCACATGTTTGAAATGTTTGAAATAAAAATGAACTGAACTGAACTGAATTTTTGATCTTCTTCCATATAAGATCGTTGATGATATGAGTCCAAGTGCCAGGCTTCAAAATTGTGTATTCCCGTTTTTGGGTAGGAGAAAACTTGTCATTGTATTCAACCTTTTCAGGAATAAATTTAACCCAGTCCTCAAAAGGGACATCTAGTTCAAAACCTTGACAGTTTTCTTGTCCAGGAGAAATGCAATGTGAATCTAACTGTGAAAAAAAAACATCACCTTCGCTCCGTTACATAATTGGCGTTGTTGACATAGGATACGGAGTCAAGAGCAGTTGGGTTAGTCAGGGGAATAGCAAAGATGATGTATATCCCGGAGCCCCGTGGCTGCCAAAATTTAAAGGACCTGATCAGAATGTGCAATATCAGGAGTGGAAGGAGCAGATGTGGGGGCTGCTGGGATCGCAGGATTTGCCTGAAGTGAGTAAAGTTGCTATTGTGTTGGGAGTGCTAGCAGGTGAGGCTAAACGTCAGGTCAGTGTTCTTGAAACCAGTGAAAGAGACCAAGTACAAAAAACTTTTCTTTTTTAGACTCTTTATATGGTGATCGTGTCCCCACCCCAGTTCTTAGGTCACAGTTTTTTAGTTGCACTCAGAACCCAAGTGAAACCGTATCTTCATTTATTTTGCGGTTGAGAGAATTATACTGTAGGTTGCAAAAGCATGATCCAGATAATGTCCCCTCTGATGCAGCCCTGCGATATCAATTGTTGCTAGGATTGCGGGAGGGCCCTGTAAGTCAGGCACTGAAGGCCTATGTGCGGCGTAACCCAGATCAAGATTTTGCTGCCATACGCCAGGAGGCACTGCTCCTAGACTCAGAACATGTACAGCCCCAGTCTGAGGTAACCTGCCTGTCTGTAAATAAGTCTCATGCTCCTTTTAAGGTTGAACAGAAAGAAGATTGGAGACAGGTGTTAAAGCAGGAGATACTGGAGGATGTCAAGGCACAAATGAAGGGATTGGCACAAGAGCTAGTAAGAGAAATTAGAGGCTCCACTCAGCCAGCTGTAGCTACTCTTCCGCCTGCACCTCAGTTTAGGAGAAGATCGCGACAATCAAATGCTAGCTGGGATGCACAAGGTCGGCCTATCTGTCGGAGTTGTAAACTAGCAGGACATATACCTAGGTTTTGCCAGACCTCCATGTCTTCTCAGCCAAGTTTAAACTAGATGACCCTGCTGCTGAGGTCCGAGGGGCGGGGGCTTTTGGTTCACCTAAGGAATTAAGGGCCACAGAAACATTTCTTGGGCAGTGTCCAACAGTGAAGATAGTGATCGAGGGGGTGGAGCTTCAAGGCTTGTTAGATACAGGATCACAAGTGACTTTGATACAGGAGAGTTTGTTTAATGAGCATTTTTCCCAGGCTAGGCTTGAGAAAACTCCAACCGCCTTTAAGCTGAGAGCCGCCAATGGTCTGGGAATTCCCTATACCACCTATGCTGTCCTGGACATGGAAATAGAAGGTGTTAAGGCTCCTGGACGCGGGGCTGTGGTGGTAAAAGATGACCATTGCACGCACCCACTGATTGTTGGTATGAATGTTGTGACTGCCTGTTGGAATGTATTTAAGTGGCCGGAAAAGACTGCTCCTGTCCCACAGCAATTAACGAATCAACAGGCCTGGAGGACTGCCTTCGCAACATGCAGACGGATAGAAGCAAGTACAGTGGAGGACGGAATGGTGGGGTATGTACGGTTAGCTGGCCGAGGCAAAATTAAAGTTCCCCCAAGGAGTGAAATAATGGTGTGGGGCCGGGCTCAGACGGGTCCGCAAGGAACGGATTATTGTGCCCTGGTGGAGGCACTGCCTGAAACCCCTGATGTGGGGGTGGCGAGAACCCTTGTCATGGTAAGGGCCGGGAGAGTGCCAGTGAGGATTTGTAACCCGCACCCCTATCCTCTTTTTATAGGTCGCTAACAGAAACTGGGAAAGCTATCCAGCGTGGATGAGGCCAACGTACATGGCTCACAGGACCTGAGCCTGTCCCTTGGGACGGATGGTGTGGTGGAGGTGGCTCTGGTCGACAGTGGCGCCCCCACGGAGGAGGAGAGATTACCTGAGGAGATGAGTAAACTGATTGAAAGACCTGATCTGTCTGAACTGCAACAGGGCGAGCTACGTGCTTTATTGCTTAAATGGGAGAAGGTGTTCTCTAAAGATGACAAAGATTTTGGGAGGACTGACCCGGGGCATCATTGTATCCCCACAGGTGATCCAGCTCCCATTAGAGAGAGGTATCGTCCTTTGCCCCCTGCAATGTGTAAAGAAATGAGGAGTCTCTTGGCAGATATGATGGAAAAGGGAGTTATCCGGGAAAGCTGTAGCCCGTGGGCTTCACCCATTGTTTTGGTGAGAAAAAAAGATGGCACCTGGAGGTTCTGTGTGGACTACAGAAAATTGAATGCGGTGACGCATAAAGATGCTTTCCCCCTGCCACGAATAGAAGAGACATTGACAAGCCTTACTCGAGCGCAGTGGTTTTCCACCCTGGACTTAGCCAGTGGATACTGGCAGGTCCAAATGGACCCGACGGACAGAGAAAAGACTGCTTTTACTACCCCAGTCGGGTTGTTTGAGTTCGAGCGGATGCCGTTTGGTCTGTGCAATGCACCTGCTACATTTCAACGGCTGATGCAGCACTGTTTGAGTGGACAGATTGCAGAGTCTTTATTGGTGTACTTAGATGACATTATCATTTATTCACCTGACTTTTCGTCTCATTTACAGCATCTAGATGAAGTGTTTCAGAGGCTGTGGCGTCATGGGTTGAAGTTACAGCCGAACAAGTGCAAGTTCCTGCAACAGGAGGTGAAATTTCTGGGGCATGTAGTGGATAAGTGTGGTGTAAGACCAGACCCTGATAAGATTTCTGCAGTGATGGATTGGCCGGTCCCTGAAACCATCAGACAAGCCAGATCCTTTTTGGGCCTGGCTGGCTACTACAGACATTTTGTGTCCGGCTTTGCACGCCCTTTAAATGCAATATTGACAGGGGTCCCTGTGAACAAGAAAACAGACCGTCGCAAAGTGCAGTGGTCCCCAGAATGTCAAACAGCATTTGAGGCACTCAAAGCAGCTTTAACGCAAGCACCTGTTTTAGCATACGCAGATTACTCTCTTCCCTTTATTGTGTATACTGACGCCAGTGGTCGTGGGCTGGGAGCTGTTTTGGCCCAGGTTCAAGAAGGCCAAGAAAGGGTAATAGCGTACGCCAGCAGAAGCTTACACCACACGGAACGGAATGACGCCAACTATAGTTCCTTCAAGTTGGCGCTGTTAGCCCTTAAGAGGGCAGTTACCGAAAAGTTTAAAGACTATCTGACTGGTGCACGATTCGTTGTGTATACTGATAATAACCCTGTGACCCATTTACAGACTGCTCGCTTGGGCGCAGTAGAACAACGTTGGGTTGCCCAGCTGGCCTCTTTCGACTACGAGATCAAGTATCGTTCGGGTAAGAGCAATATTAATGCTGATGCCCTTTCTCGATTTCCCACTGTCCCAGCAGAGCACCTGGAGGGGGCTGGATCAGAGCGTGGAGTCACTTCAGCAGCCATTGAATTGACCTGTGAGGTAGAGGGGAGTGACTGGGCAGAAGCACATGCTCGTGATCCGGATATTCAAATGGTAAAGCAACTTCTGGAAGCCCAGGTCGCACCCACAAAGTTAGAACGTCAGACATTGTCACATGGTGTGCGACGACTCCTGCAGCAACAAAAAAGACTTTTTATTAAAGACGGAATACTGTGCCGTAAAGTGTTGGACAAATATACCCAGGAGACTTGTTATCATGTTGTGTGTCCTAGTTCCAGATGCCATGAGGTGTGGCGGAAGATCCATGAGGCTGCTGCCCATGCGGGGGTAGATCGAACCCTCTCTCGGATACGGCAGCGGTTCTACTGGGTTAACATGGAAGGGCAGGTACGTCAGTTTCATCTGGGTTGTGTCCCCTGTAGTTTACAGAAGGAGAGAGTAGAACCTAGGGCTCCACTACACCCTATTTCAGTCTCATACCCTTTGGAGGTTGTAGGCATGGATTTTCTGTCTTTAGGCCGGCCCACTGACACTTATCAAAACATACTTGTGGTGACTGATCTGTTTACACGGTTCGCTTGGGCTATCCCTACAATAAACCAAACAGCAGAGACTACAGTAAAGGCTTTGTGGAAGTATGTGATACAGCCGTTCGGTTGCCCAGGCTGACTCCACTCCGACCGTGGGTCTAATTTCGAATCTGCATTAATGAAACAACTCTGTGATACCTATGGTATAACTAAAAGCCGCACGACACCTTACCACCCTGCAGGGAATGGTAGTGTAGAACGTTTCAATCAGAGAATCAGTGACACATAACACTGGTGGAGCTTGGCGTTAGAGGGAGGAAGATACAGCGCTAGTGACCAGGGACGCGGAGCGAGCGGTCCGACTGCTGCAGCAACAGGAGGCCAGATTACGCGTCTGCGGGAAATTAGAGGTGGCGAGGCAGGCCGGTGCCGATTGGCGGTTACAAAGAAGTGGCGGGCAGGGGGTCACGTGATGTCAATGGCGGAGTAGCTGTGTTTCTCGCCCGCTCCCGCAGCTTGGCATTTGTTTAGGCCTTTATATATGTCTTATTTGGTTGAAGTCTCTGTTTATTTCGACTTTTAAACTTCGTACGATGCCAAGTACCCAGAAGAAGCTCAACCTCGGGTCAAAACTGGGAAAATCCAGAGAAAATCACCCTCCGCTCAGCGATCATGCTGCAGCGGTAATGGCGGAGGCCCAGTCGTCCCCACTTCTCGGCCAAATGGACGCCGACAAATTGGTGGAGAGGATATCGGCGGAGGTGCTGAAGGCTGTGGAGGCCTCCTTTGAGAAGAAGATTGACCCAGTTCTGAAAAGACTGGAAACATGCGCAGCTAACATCTCCGCATTGGATGTTAAAATGAAGGAGGCAGAGGCGCGTATATCAACGCCGGAAGATGTTACAGCAGGATATGGCGCCAAGATTTCTGAAGTGGAGCTTAAGCTGGAGGCCGCTTTGGATAAGATTGATGACTTGGAGAACAGGAGCCGACGGTGTAACATACGTGTTATTGGGCTACCCGAAGGCAGTGAAGGTACCAACCCTGTGTCTTTTTTCAAAACGTGGTTACCGGAGTTGGTGGCTGTGAGTTTCAAGGGTGGCGCTGTTAAAATTGATCGCTGCCACCGGGTGCTTGCACGCCTCCCTTCCAGTGCCCAGCGGCCCCGCGCAGTCATCATAAAGCTCCACAACTTCCAGGATAAAGCACAGATCATGCAAGCGGCTAGGAGGAAGCCGTCCTTATTTCATAACAGCATTCCTATTATGATATTCGAGGACTTCTCCGCCGCTGTTCTGAAGAAATGCCAGGGATTCTACCACGTCAAACAACGCCTCAGGCTAATGGGTGTCCCCTTCGCCATGATGTACCCGGCTGTCCTTAGGATCAAGATCAATGGCCAGGAGAAATCTTTTAGAACTCCAGAAGCAGTCTCAGCTTACCTGGATAACGTGCCTCAAGGGGCGGGACCGTGCTCATCCTCGCCAATCCCTCGTCTCCTCCTTTCTTTTTACTTTTTTTTTTCCCTGTTTATTATTATTGTTATTTTTTCTGTTTGTTTTCTTTCTTTTTTTTTTCGGGAGATAATAACTGTATACATATAGACTATTTTATTTAGCCATTTATAATCCGAATCCTTGTTTTAGCTGTGGGCGGGCAGCTATTTCACGTTACTGATTAAGAAAAGACTCATACTCTGGTCCAGCATCTTTCTATGTCCAAGTTGGAAAGTTTGCTTGCGCCCCCCGCTGGGCGTTGGAGACCTTTGTCTGACCTCCATACTCTCTGGTTTCTTGACGGTTCTGTTTCTTGTAAATAGTTTTTTGTTAATTGTTACCAAAGCAGGACGTTTGTTTTTCTATGTGTATTTTACTTGCCACTGGTGTTGTAGAGCAGTGTTTGGGAGCCCTACATATCAGCTATGCTTTGGTCACCTGAGCGTGGTTCCATGCTTATTTGAAATATTGTATGATCTGGTCTGCAGGATTACTTTCAGATGGTACATGATGCCACTGCCGTGGGTCTGTGAGTGACCGTATCCTTTGAATCCTATTTGCCACAAACACGTGAAATCTCTTTGCATCATTATTCACGTATCCCAACACTACCTTGGAATCTGTCCAGAAGTGTTCTTCAAGATCACTTATCTCCAGTTCATTTCTTAACATTGCACTTGTTCTTGCAGCAACTACTGCAGCCGTTAATTCAAGTCTAGGGACAGTAGTGACCTTGGTTGGGGCTACACGTGCCTTTCCCAGGACTAGGGCACAATGAACATCACCCTTTGATGTTACTGTTCTTAAATAACTACACTCTCCGTAGCCTGTCACACTAGCGTCTGAAAAATGGTGTAATTCACACTGTGCAATGTCTGTGTTTGCAGGTAAGACATGTCTTTGAACTTTCACCTTTGACAGGTTTTGAAGATCTAGGAGCCAGGATTCCCACTGTGTGCTGAGATCATTTGAGAGTGGCTCGTCCCATCCAACTTTCTCTTGACATAACTGTTGCAGGATTTGCTTTCCTCTTAGGATGAACGGTGCCACAAATCCCAGTGGGTCATACACTGATGCTATTGTGCGCAGAATTCCTCTTCTTGTCATTGGGTGCTCTTTTACAGTTATTCTGAACTGAAATTCATCAGCAGAAACGCACCACTGAACACCAAGAGCCCTTTCCATTAATGGCTCTCCAAGTGCCAAATCTAAATCCTTAATACTTTCTGCACACTCTTCTCTCGGCAATGACTTTATCACATTTTCACTGTTTGATATGAACTTGTGTAATCTTAGTTTACCTGTGCTACACAGTTCTCTTGCCTCTTGGACTAGTTTTATGGCTTCTGACTCTGACATAACACTAACAAGTCCATCATCTACATAAAAGTTCCTTTGAATGAACCTTACAGTGTTTGGAGTGAACTTTCCCTCACCTTGCGTGGCTAGGAGAAGAAGCAGCGCCAAAGAGATGAACCTTCATTCGAAAGACTGAGGGTGGAACGCTTAGGTCACCATGCTCCCACCACAGGAAGCGTAAGTAGTCCTGGTCTTGAGGTGTTACATGAAACTGGTGAAACATGCGTTCCACGTCACACATTACAGCAACGGAGCCCTTCCTGAACCTACAGAGCACTCCCACCAAAGTGTTTGTGAGGTCAGGCCCTGTAAGCAGGTGCATGTTCAGCGAAGTGTCTTGATATTGTGCAGAGCAGTCAAATACTACACGTATCTTGCCGGGCTTCTGAGGGTGGTATACCCCATGGTGGGGGATATACCAAACAGGTGTATTACAGTTCTTTCTCCGGCACTTTCTCTGCGTCACCACATGCTATCATGTTCGCCATAAAATTTGCATAGTCTGTGTAGTACCTTTGGTCCCTTTTGAATCTGCGTTCGAGACTACTTAAACATTGCATTGCACTTGGCATGTTATTGGGAAGATCTGGCCTGTCACCCTTGAAAGGCAGTGGCATTTCATAGTGTCCATCTAGCTTTTGCTTTATTCCTTCTTGTAGCTTTGTAATAAAGCGGACATCTTCTTGCAAAATGCTTGTCTCTTCCACTGCTCTCTCTGTAAAGTCTGATTCAAGTGCTTTGATTACATCTGGAAATGTTACTTCCTTTACTTGTGTCTTGCAGATGTAATGAACCTTATTCTTTAGTTTTGTGGGTGACTCAGTCTCTGGTATAACTTGTTTTACAATGATGCGGTGACTTACTCCAATTACATCATTACCCGTATCACATGAATCACAGTAGCTGATGATGCTCCAACCCAAATCTGTTCTCTGAGCGTATGGCTGGTTTTCTTCACCACATACGACCTCTCTGGGCATTAAGGCTTGTGTGCAGTTGTACCCTAAAAGGAGTCCTATTTCACAGTCCAAAGGGGGTGCAATATGTTCAGTGAGATGCTCCAAATGTGACCATGCCCTTGCAGTGTCTGGAGTAGGAATATGACTACGATTAGCGGGTATAAAGTCCCGTGTGTAAACAACTGGTACAGTGAGTTTCTTCTTGGAAAACAGTCCTCTTATTTGCAGAGCTTCAAGTTTTGTGCATGGTACAGTAGTTTTCTTGGATGACATTGTAGATAGATTGAGCTTAACTTGAGTTTTGGTTGTGTCCAAGTTATTTGCTACTTCATTAAGAATAAATGAAGAATCACTCTGTGTGTCCAGCAGAGCGTAGATCAGTACTTCTTTACTTGGCTCATTTTGTGTGGATACGTAGACTGGGACTATTGCGGATGTCTGTGTGTTTTTACTTTCATGAGTCACTCTATTAGATGTGGTCTCATTGACTATGTCTTGTGACTGTGTTACCTGATGCTGGGTTTCCTTCAGTTCACTTACTTGTTGCTCTTTAGGTTGTTCTTTCTTTGCCTCTTGTCTTTGTCTTTCTTCATGCAGGCATGTAGGATGCCGTTTTGAGCATGTGTTGCATGTCATCTTGTTGCTGCAGTTCTTGGAGAGATGGCCACTATTTAAACAGCCAAAACATAATTTTTCACCTTGAATGAATTTGACTCTCTCAGCGACAGGTTTCTCAGTGAACTTATGACACTTGTGTAAGCCGTGTCCTGCTCTTTTACAAAACACACAAGAGACCATGCTTCTTTCAGTAGAGTTAGTTGTGAAGATTTTCACTGTATCTTGTCTCTTAGGAATGGGTGTAGGTTGAGGTTTTGTCTTTGGTTGGTCAAAGTCACTTTGTCTTATGGCTTGGTATGATGTAATGGGATTACATGCGATACTTGCCTCCATTGACAGGAATGTTACAAAGTAACTGAAACGTGGGAATCCTTTGTGCTCCAGCTGGTACTCTGTAGCCTTTCGGTTCCACCTGTTACTTAACCAATCTGGTAGTTTAGCAGCAAGTCTTTGATTCTCAATGCCATCATTGAGAATGTTCAGATTCTCATTATTAGTCATTGCAGATTGGCAGCTTTGTAAAAAGTCCACAAACTTTCTTAGCTCTGCACTATCCTTTCCTGTGACCTTTGGCCAGGTGTGTAACTTGTCTCCAACGGCCTTAGCAATGACAAAAGGCTCTCCATAACGTTCATTGAGCATATTCCATGCTGCCTCATATGAGTCTTCAGAGCCAATCAGAAAATAGCCATCTAAGGCTTCCTTAACACAGCCACCAACATACTTCTGTAGAAAAAATATCTTTTCGGCAGTGGGAATGTTCTTTCTCTCTATTAGAGTCTGAAAGGACGCCTTCCAATGCTTAAACTTAAGTGGATCCCCACTAAATACCGAGGGCTCTGGAATAGGCAGTCTATTAGCTGACATAGCTTCTGCCAAAACCTTTACAAGCTCACCTGTGCTCTCATAAGTGACATTTAACTCTCTTCGTGGTTGTAAGGGTTGATTAGCAGTATTCTTGGACTCTGTTACCTGTAAGTTTGCAGGGTTTAGAGTGACTCTTTCTTGCTTTACTGAAACGTAGTCTTCCTCATAAACTTGTAGTTTTGCCTGTGCTGCCTTGAGTCCTTTCAGATTTTCCAATCTTTCAATTTCTCTTCTTAAGTCCTCAACTGACTTTCTCCTTGCAGCACTTTCCTCTTGTTGTCTCTTTATCACAGCCACTTTCTCCCTTTCTCTTTGTAACTTGCGCTCAGTTTCCTCCTTTTCCTCCAGGAGACGTTGTGACATTGCAGCAGCTGCTTGCTCTGCGGATATGCGTTTGTCTTCTTCTTCAAGCATTTGCATTCTTTCTCTGTACTTCTCTTGTTCTGTCATTATCTGAAGCACAGCCTTTGTGGCTTCATACTCTGCTGCAGCTTCTTGTCTTTTGGAGGAGGAACCATTAGAAAGAACTGTATTGGCTTTAAATGGACTATGAACTGAGACACTAACAGAGCTAGAGGATGTAAATATAGAGCCTGCATCAGGCCATACAATCTCCTCTTGAGTTTCTCCTTTAATGTGACATTTGATCTTTTGCAAAACTACTGTAGTCACTGATGTGCATTTGTCTAGCTTGGAACGCATATCATGAGGTGGTCCATCCATTGCTCTGTATTCATCATAAATATCATTAAGCTCGGCTGCTTCTCTTTGTACAACGTTCATGTGACCTTCAAGAATGTCAGGTGGATCTCCTTTTATAACAGATTTTTTTGCCACCTTGATTAATGCTTTCCATCTGTCATAAATACTGTCAAAGCGACGTTGCAACCCTTGTAACCTTTGATTATGGAATTCTTTTCCTTTTTCTGTGAGCATGCGAGACCTTTCACTTCTACGTTGCTCTATTTGCACTGTTTGCTCTAAAGAGGTTTCATCCACTTGCCTTGCAGCTTGTTCTGCACTGGGAGCTTCAATTTCTGTCTCATTTGTGTCTGACATTTTGTTTTTCTTGTAATGCACTTATTTGTTGATGCAAAATCTCCCTTTAACTTGACTTGAGTAATGAATTGTGAACTTGGGTGCATTAATTCCCTTCTTGCTAACTTGTGATGCTGTTGTTGTCAGGCTTAACACAGTTCCTTATTGTTTCTCCTTCCTTGTGTCATCTTTCCAAACATAAACTTTAATGTCTGGCTTCTGGACATCTTTATGAAGAAGCAACTGTGAACTTGTGTGTCCATTAACATTTGCAGCAGCTTGGTCCTTGGTGCACTGGCACGATGTTGCCACCAGGGGGCCGGGAATCATGCAGGTCCGAGTTCGACTATCACTTCTACCTCTTCTTAAAGTCAATAAAGAGTTCTTTTACTGATGGCATGAAGTTGGCTTTAATGTTAGTTGTAAGATCTTGGGGTTGTCACAGCTTCACCTTGATCACAAACTACGCCACCGTCGAACTAAAACATAACATAAAATCCAATGAGATAGTAAGACGAGTGAAGTAAAGACATAAAATGATCTATATAACATACAAACATACCTCGCTGGCTGACCCATGCTTTGAGGCAGAAATGAGCACTTTACAGATATTTTTAAGAAA
Organism: Copadichromis virginalis; assembly: GCF_057382275.1. Classification (NCBI taxonomy): domain Eukaryota; kingdom Metazoa; phylum Chordata; class Actinopteri; order Cichliformes; family Cichlidae; genus Copadichromis; species Copadichromis virginalis. Next base: position 1,246,079 of record NC_140622.1, read on the forward strand.
CAACTTTCTCTGAATTAAATTGGCTTCTCTTGCTTCAACTTGCCATGCTCACACATCAACAGTGTTGGGACTAACGCGTTATTAAGTAACGCGTTACAGTAACTACGTTATTATTGTGGTAACGAGCACGGTAACTAGTTATTATGCCAAAACCGGGAACGCGTTACTCGTTACTGGGATTTAGATAGGCTCGTTATTCGTTACTTCGTGTGGTGGCTATCGCGGAGCTTCCACAGATTCAGTAACATTAGCAAGTGGTGGAGGCAGCAGGTGGATGAAGGAAAGGGGACGCAGAAGGAAAAGAGACCCGAGGCGGCCGCCGGTCCGAGTGTGAACTGAACTTCAGGTAAGAAGTTATGACCTGCAGTCTCTCTGGGTCAGATATGAACCAAGTTTAGGTGGAGTTTATTTTCGTTATTCTGACTTTTTCCGTACTGCGTGCTAGCTAGCATGACGGAGTTTCTATACAGCTGGGTGGTGCTATGAAGTTAATGATGTTGAACTTTATTTTGTTCATAAGTTATTAGAGTTGCCAACCGTCCCGTCTGGTATTCAGAGGAAATATTACGCATTTCTTATTGAGGTGAAAAGGAACAGTTTGTCCCGTAATTCAGCTACAATGGAAAAGGCACAAAGCTGGAGTTACTCTGTGTCTTTGCTGCACAGCTGCCTCTTCTTTCATTCTCCCCCCTCCCTCTCCCGTTTCTACTTCAATCATGAAACTGATCAATGATCAGCTGATCGGCTCTCTTGTTTGTTTATCGCCCACTTTGCGCCGAAAGAGGAAACCAGCGGATGTCGCGCTAAACAACAGCAGCACGTTTAAGCTTGATCAGGTGTTGTTAGAATTTATTTAATATTAATTTCTAGTATCAGCTGATGTTTGCTGGAGCCACAGCTGTAAAGCTGCTGGTCATGATGTTGGTTTGGATATGTGGTGAGAGGGAAACATGAAGATGAAACCAGGAGATGTCCTTACTGAATCATCAGAGCTGTGATGGAGAAACAGGTTTACCTTTTAGGTGACATGAATGAGTTGAAGGGAAGTTATGAACTGTTTCTGAGAGACAAATAACACCAGGATCCTTTTCTAAGTAGCTGACAGCTGGTAACTGTGCAGGGGCGGGTCTAGCAAAGTGTTGCCAGGGGGGCATGTAGGGCATTAACAGGGAGAGGGGGGCACAAAGAAATACTTTTCTTTCTTATTCTCATTTAAAATGTCTCGCTTTTAAAAAATAATTATCTGAGTCTTACAACAAACGATTGATAGATTGATGCATATATACCATCAAAACAGTGCACATCACTGTCACAACAGTGTTTATTATCATTCAAAGGCTTTATGATTTTTCCTATAATGGTGGGCCGGTCTCTAGTCAAAATGCCCGGGACGATTTTCTGTCCCAGTCCAGCCCTGTATGCAGCTCATCTGCAGTCTGGTGTTACCTACATCTTCCTATTCAGAAGGCAGAATTTCCGAGTTCTGAGTACAATCGAAAGCACCACAACTGCAGTTTTTGTGTTGGATGTAAAAGGTGCACATGACGCTGTGACGTAGGCTAGAATCATGGCAGCAGTCAATGACGGTCCAGGCGTGGGATTTCTCTCGTGGAAATATGCACATTATCTTTTCCTTTCTATTGGTAGGTGGCACAGTGCACTTGTGGCAAGTAAGCAAGCTAGAAGACTGGCAAAGTTATGGAAGCAACACATTAACAAGAGAATTCTGAGTAAAACCAAAGTTACTTTCCCTAGTAACTAGTTACTTTGAAAGTAACGAGTAACTTGAAGTAACTGAGTTACTTTTGAGAGAAGTAACTAGTAATGTAACTAAGTTACTATTTTAAAGTAACTTACCCAACACTGCACATCAACATGGGCGTGCATCTCCCTCAGGTGCACCAGTGGAACCAAAATGCAGTACAATAGTTCCTACATGAGAATTTTCACAATAAATGACCTAATGGCATATAAAATATGCATAGTGCAAAACAAAATACATTAACTGAAAGTAAGGCAGTAAAACTATTACTCTTGTTCTCTTCTGCTTGTTTTCTTTTTTCTTTCTCAGCAGGTGATCCAGGTGATCGATATATGCATTTTTTTTTCTCTGCCAGTTCTGTTGGTTTTTGTCTTTTGCCCTTCTCCCCCGTCCCTCTTCTCAGCTGTTTCTCTTTCCCTCTTTCTTTCTCCCCTTCTTTCCCCCAGTCAAGTCTGTCCCGTATTCAGCAAGTGAAAATAAAATAAACAATAAAAGGTGAATCAAATGGACCATTACGGCAAGGCTGGGATGGTCAATTTGGTAAAGTAAATCTGTTGGGCATCTTTGTTTGCCTTTAGACAACAATTCTGATGCAAAAGAGCCAAACGGGACAGGCCAAAAAAAAGAAAAAAAAAAAAAAAGAAATATTTTTAAATGATCAGCTTGAACATTTTTTTAAAGATTAATGCAACCCCTGAAGTTTCTCCAGGCCTGCTTTGGGACACCCTGAAGGCTTACACCCGTGGACTGATTATATCATATTCAGCAGGCCTGAAACAGAAAAATCAGATGGAACAACGGAAATTAGAAATGGAATTGCACGAACTGCAAGATAAACATAATGAATCACCTTCAGAGCAATTAAGGAATGAAATTCAGGTGGTTAAAACAGCTTTGGAGGCACTATTGACAAGAAAGGCTGAGAAATCTCTTTTCTTCATGAGGCAGAGGTTATGAGTTTGCTAATAAACCTAACCGCTATCTGGCCAATCTTCTTCATAATAAGGGTGCTGGTTGTAATATCCCATGTGTTAGAGACTCATCTGGTTTACCTAAATATTTAATTATTAATGATACTTTTAAAACTTTTTATAAGCAGTTATATACCTCCCAGTTTAAATCAACATTGGAACAAGGTATGCATCACTTCTTCTTAGGACTAAATTTACCTAAAGTTACTGAAATCCAAAGGGATGATTTATGTAAACCTATAACGCAAAGTGAAATTTTGAAAGTTATTCAGATGCTTACAAATAACAAAGCCCCGGGTCCAGACGGGTTCACGGGGGAATTTTTTAAGAAATTTAGTACGATTCTGACTTCCCCACTGTATAAGATGCTTCTGCCCTCTTTTGAGGCAGGCACTCTCCCCCCCTCCTTAATGGAGGCTAATATTTCGCTAATTTTGAAGAAGGGGAAACCTCCTGAAGAATGCGCCTCCTATAGGCCTATATCTGTTTTAAATCTCGATTTGAAGATACTTGCTAAAGTCCTGGCTGTACGCCTTGAGCCAATACTACCTTCGATCGTTGAGAATGATCCAACTGGTTTTATACGGGGGCGGTATTCCACACATAGCATCAGGCACCTACTTAACATTATTCAGCACTCGTCTTTGTTTAACCCTGAAGCTCTAGTCATCTCACTTGATGCTGAAAAGGCCTTTGACCGTCTGGAATGGCCGTTTCTTCTTTTCACACTTCAAGAATTTGGTTTAGGTGACAACTTCGTTAAATGGATCCAGATCCTTTATACTTCCCCTCTTTCGGCAGTGATTACCAATGGTTATAGGTCGGACAATTTCAGTATCGAACGTGGCAGTCGGCAGGGCTGTCCGCTGAGCCCTTTGTTATTCTCCCTGGCTATGGAACCCCTTGCCACAGCCATTAGGAAGGATGCTGCTATTGAAGGACTCTGTTTGAACAATTCTCAACATAAGATTTCACTTTATGCAGATGACGTCTTAATTTTTCTAAATTCTCCTGCTCACTCAATTACTAGATTAGTTGCGTTAATTTCCCAATACGGCTCCTTCTCAGGCTACAAGATCAATTTTTCTAAAAGTCAGGCTATGCCCCTCTCTGTTCTAAATGAGGTTGATCCAAACATTTCTCAGCCTTTTCCTTGGTCTCCCTCCGGTTTCACTTATTTAGGGGTAAAGATTTCACCGAATCTAAAAGAAATGTATAGTCTGAACTACACCCCTTTAATTCAGACCATCAATCGCGATTTGGGTAGGTGGTGCAGCCTCCCTCTGTCTCTCTTAGGTCGTATTCATCTGGTCAAGATGAATATCCTCCCTCGCCTCTTGTATTTATTCCAGATGTTACCGCTTGCTCTGTCAAAAAGGTTTTGTCAAAATTAAATGGTTCAATTATTTCTTTTATATGGCGTAAGAAAAGACCTACACTCAAAAAAATGAAACGTTGACTTTAATTAAAATTATTTTGTCAACAGGTTCCACGAAATTGAATTATGTTAGTTTAAAGCAAAAATCTTTAGTTCATCTAATTTAAAAAAACTACTTAAGATTAACAAGACATATTTAAGACTAACTAAATCAAGTTATGTTGTATGAACAAAGATGATATATTTTCAGGTTAGATAGTTTAGATTAGTTACTTCAACACATTTCTTATTTGTGGCAGTAAAATGTTAAATTTAAGTTAGATTAATTCAAATATTATATTTTCAGCCACCTTGTGCTTTATTAATTAGTTTTACATAAATCTATTTTGTCAACAGGTTCCACACAAATGAATTAAGTACATCCAACTTATTTTTTAAAATTTCTTTTATTGCCAACACATTCAGTGAGCATTTGTGTAAACCCAGTCCAAAATAAAACACAACAGCTCATTAGGGTTAGTAATTAACAGTATGTAGACAGATGCAACATCAAGACTTTAAATTAAATGTCTGTATCTACCAGAAATAGAAGAAAAAAAAAAAACGCATTGAAGATCACATAACACATTGATAAGATGACACTTGAGTTATGCACATGTGATGCTAGTAAGGTCCGTGAGTGTTTTTTTCTTTTAGTGTCTAAAATGGATAGCAAAGTTGCTATTTGCAATGATTGCTTAGGGTCAGTCCAGTAACACAATGCCAATGAAGTGCTTGCCTTTAACAATGCAAAGTGAAGTGTCCACCTCAACAGCCACAATTTAAAAAAAAAAAAAGTAACAACAACAACAATAATAATAATAATAATAATAATAATAATAATAATAATAATAAATAGTCCACTGATATTAGCAATCAAAGAAAATTACATCACCATCCCAAATAAAACTTTAACAAAACATGCCAACATTATGGTCTAACAATAAAACAGCTTGTCAGCGTTCAGTTTTTTTGCAACAGCACAGCAGTAACCATTTAATACTCGCCACTGTCAACATTTATTTTACCAGTGTTTGGGCAAAAAACTTCAGATGTAAACATTTTAACATGGAAACAATTGTTCGTCTTTAAAAGTCCACAAAATATACATTCATCCTGCATTCCCAACTTGGATGATCTGATATCCTCGTGTTGGTGTTGTTCCCAGACCATCATGAAAATGTTGTCACATTGTTGTGACGTTATTCTTTTGCGCGCCAAGCCATTCGTGCATTTATGAAATTCCAATGTTGCAAGGACAATATCAATTCTGCTTACTGTTTATTAAAGGGTTACGGTTAGGGTTAGGGTCAGTTGATCGGCGGACAGAGGCGGTTTCACGCAGCTTAAGTACAGTTTTTTGTTTTACGCCGGTTTTTCCCGAAGTCGCAAAAGTATGACGTCACAACATTCTGATTGGTCACTTGCAATGTTGATCCTGGAACAACATTTAGTATGATGATCTGGGAACAACACCAACACGAGGATATCAGATCAACCTCCTAACTTACCCTTATTTTTAGTATGTATTGCAATTACCTTTACAATGCACACAATGTAACACAAACTGAATATGAACATATTTCCACCTCATAACAATATGCCTTGAACGCTAATATACACACCACCCTTCAACATTTCTGGTGCAGTATCATCTCTCAATTAAATCCTTTAAATCTCAATACTTTTGATTGTCTCTTACTAGCCCCCCACAACAGTAAAATCTCTCAAATTGTAGTAGTTTACAAACTTTTCAAAATGTTCTAAATTTCTCTTAAATGTAATTTTCCCGTTATCTGTCATTTACAAATTACCATTTTATTCCCATTCAGCCTCCGAAAAACTTCTGTCCATCTGACAGAACATTCATCATCCAAATTAAAGGTTGGCTTATTCATTCAGTGTATTCTTGAGCAACTGTACCTTGGTCAAGAGTATGCTGACATACAGATGAAGGAAGAGCTTCTGAAGTACTTCAAAGAAAGCTTTCAGTCTTGAGGTTAACTGAGATTCAGTGCATATATCCCACCCATTAAGAGTGCACATGCAGAGGCCAGGTCTTCCAGGTCATGCAGGACACACTAGATGGTTATACCCACATCGGCTGGAGGAGTGCTGGCATCAGCTCTTTCGATGGTAAAGATAGCAAGGGTAATTTGTTCCAGCTCCCTCTGAACAGCTGTAGCTTAGACACAAAAACATAGAAAAATGGCATCCAGTTTTAAAAAAAGAAAGAAAAAGGGCCAAAGCTACCCTTTAATGACGTAAACACAATATTAGGAACATGCACCCCAGTGTGCCACTATTTCAGACTACAGATTCAACGATAAATATAAATAGTTTGGGTATACAAGAAGATTTCCCAAAACATTTAAACAGGTTCCATGCAAATTACAACAACAACAACATTACAACATGCAACAACATTAGTTATTCAAAATTTGGTTTAATACAGATAAAAAACTAAACTAAAATTACCAACCAATTATTCTTTGAAGAGGATGCTTGGGTCTTCATTCAGGTAAAAAGGTAGTGCCCTGAGGACACACTCCCTCCCCTTTTCAATACTTTCCTTCTGTAGAGAGTGGCAGAGATACAGGAAGAGAAAACAGATATACTTTAGGATGACAGAAACTCACATTATACGCAAAATGAATGACATAGCCACTGCACAGATAGACATGTACACAAGACCAACTAATCATCACATGGACATGAATAGTTAACCTGTTGGGCAGGGTTTCCACCACATTATATATGTCCATAATGGAGGTAAAGACAAACTAATACATCATCTTTTTTGCATTCAAAACATAACATAAAAACATTCACTTCTGGTTTAACCTAAATCAAGGGATCAGATTTTACATATGTTTAGGTAATTTAAATTTTCCAACGTTTTGAGTACCAAACTTTGTCTTGCTTAATATAAATGTAAGTGCACTGTGCAGCTACCATACACTAGCTGTTTAAATTTGAAAATGATCTTATTAGCCATAATATTTTGCTACCAACAGAATAACGCACCTGTGTGGCTGGGGCCAAAGTTTGTCTAATTTTCTTCCCTGCAACGCCTCCTTTTTTCTTGAAGACTTTTATGAGCTGGTCAGTGTATTGGTCAAGTTGTGTAAAAAGCCTTGGAACATGTGCAGCAGTAGTAATCCTCACATATTCTGCTTCCACCTGAAAATATGTCAACAAACACAACATACTGTACTGTAAATATACATACTATATGTACACATATACAAACTAAAACTAATGTAGTAAGACCTCATTAAAGCTATAATTTTAACACAAACATTTACACAAAATGCTAATGGAGCCATTACAGCTTTTATTGTTATTTATCAAGTTCCAAAAAATATTGATCACAGCTGATCTGAAAAGAATTTCATGCCTCAGGCCCTTGAACTGCAACCTTTACCATGGTTCAGATGTGGAGAAGAAATAACAGGGGCATGGGATGGGTCACAAAAGAAAACTTAACTTATAAAACAGTTTTGTTTTTAAAAGTATAACAGTTCACATACCACATACAAGCTCAGCAATACCACATACACCACATCAGTATAGGAGGGAGCAGGTAAAGGCAGGATCTGAGATTTATAAAGTAAAACAAGAAATTCATTACTTAATTTCAAGAAGCAAATTATTGTTTGAATTACAACTAAATAAAATACTACTCAGAAGAAAAGCAAGAGATTGACACTGCCATGTGCTAACTTTCTATAGAAGCAATTATCACCAGGTCTGTCGACCTCCATTGTCTGTCCACTCATATGTCTTGAATAATTTTATTAAAAAAATTAAGTGTGTACTTTCACAAACTGTAATTTATAACTACATTGATATGTATAACTCCGCTAGGAAACATGCTGTATTTACAGACCATTTTTACATAATACAGATTACTGATAGAGCAGAACAATGGTGTCACAGTGGCTTTCGCCCTTGACTTTTTGGATTTTAAATGTCACTTTATGCTATCCTTGCTATCCTATTCGATATTTCCGACTCTCGGATTACAGAAAAGGAATCCCAAGAAAGAAAATGGAAAAATAACCCCTTGAAAGAATAACCCCATGAACCCCTGTAGCTAATCCCTTAATAAAACAAAAAACAATAAAAATGTTTCTTACACAGTCCACAAAATAAGCATGTCCAGGACCCAGTAAAACTAATGTAAAACAAGCACACGCAAACGATATAACATGTCTTGTAAGACAAACGCAAAATATAACCATGCTGGACATATAGATAAGATAAGATAAGATAAGATAACCTTTATTAGTCCCACACGTGGGAAATTTGTTTTGTCACAGCAGGAAGTGGACAGTGCAAAAGTTATGAGGCAAAAATTAGAATACAATAAGAATAAATACAGTACACAACTGTACAGAATAAAATAAAATACTATATACAGTAGAATAAAATAAAATAAATATACAATAAGATAAAAATAGAATACAAATACAAATACTATATACAACTGAGTAAAAATACAACGATGACAGAAAGGATTATTGCACTTAGTATTATTGCATATGTATGGATGTGTGTGCTTGATCAGTTAAAGTCAGTTAAAGATACTACACAACATAGTCAAAGAAAAAAAGTGGTCTTACCTCTCAAAGAAACAGTAGCTTGGCGCCAAAACAGCCTTTTTCAGTTAAATTTGAAGTCTTGCGCATGAGCAGGCACAAGCCGTGAAACCTTCTTGTTCTGCGCGGTTTCATTACAACTGTTTTTGCATTACTGCCACCTTGTGGATATACAAGGTATATCGATCCTAATTGACTTAACTTAAATGTTATGCGATCAAGTAACACATTAGTATTATGTACGTTGAATAATAGACACAATTACGTAGACTTGATTAGAAAAACATATGTTAACTTAACAAAAACATATATTTTAAGTAAAATGAAAATAAATAATTAATATACACTGAACAATCCACCTCATTCATTTTTTTGAGTGTAGGCTGAGATACAGTTTTCTGTGTTTGCCTGTTCAGAAAGGTGGTCTTGCCGCTCCCTCCTTCCCACAATACCTCTTGGCTGCACAGTTTAAATTTCTTACAGAATGGTTTATGGACGATCCGGATTCCATTTACCTCAGCGCTGAGTCCACTTCTTTAAAGGGTATCCGTTGCGGAACCTGCTATATATTTCCTCAGGTAAAGCCACAGTTCTAACACAAGATAATATGGTGCTAAAGAATATGCTCGTTATTTGGCGCAAAGTCAGGCGCCTGGAAGGATATTATAATTGTTTCTCCCTTCTTACTCCTATTCATGAAAACCCTGACTTCTTACCTGGTCTTCGGGCTGGTTTTGCGGACTGGTCTCAAAAAGGGATTAATACAGTGGGTGATCTTGTTCATGAGAACTCTCTTCTTACTTTTAATCAACTGAAAAGCAAGTTTGGTCTGACCAATAAGGATTTTTTGAAGTGCTTTCAGGTAAAGCACTATATTACTTCTAAATCGAAGGATTTTAATGGAGGGTTTGGTCTTTCTCCTATAGAATCACTCATGGTAAAAACTACCCAGGTAAAATGTATCACTAAAAAGATTTATAACATTCTGTCTGATCTTAGAATGGATAATTCTAACAAAATCAAGGGCCAATGGGAATCAGACGTAGGCGCTATAGATGCTGAAGCTTGGGATGAGTTGTGTTGTCGTCCTTTTAAAGCCTTGGCATCTAATTCTATTTGGGAAAGGCAGTTTAAACTTATAAATAGGCTTTATATTACACCTGAGAAGAGACACATGATGTTTCCAGCTTTGCCTAATCTCTGTAACAAATGTCAGTCTGCTGTTGGTTCCTTTTTTCATTGTCTGTGGAGCTGCCCTGTTATTCTACAGTTTTGGAGATCACTCATAGATAAGCTATGTACTATATTTAATTGCCGACTGCATCTGGGTCCAAGGACTTGCTTGTTAGGACTAAATGATGAGCTACCTGCCGGCTTTCGCAGCAAAGATCTCCTTCACATACTGCTACACTACGCTCGAAAGTGCATCATGGTACTGTGGATTTCTAATAAGGCTCCATCTGTCAACCAGTGGCTACAGTCTGTGATATGTATTGTGCCAATGGAAGCCTTCTCTACAGCACTTAAGGACAAACCTTTCCTTTTCTATCGCATATGGGACCCTTTTTTGGGCCATCTGGGCACTCCCTCTGCTCAGAGGTTGAAATCGGGCTTACGGGATTTAGCCTGGCAACAAAGGGACGATTGTTAACCTTTTTCATTGTTTATTACTATTGGCTTTTTCTTTCTGCCTCCCACGTCCTGCTATACATGTAGATGCATCTTTGTCCTGTGTATGTATATGCTGGTGACTGCTGTTTTCCTGCTTTGCAATTAAAAGTTCAATAAAAAAAATAAAAATAAAAAAAAGAAGCGGCAGGCAGAGTTAAGAGCTCTGCCCACCCGGGGTAAGTCTTTTGACTTGTCCCCTTTTAGTGAATGAAAGCTGCCTAAAAGAGTAGTGACTCCCGCTGCCTCCCTTTCTTTAGTGCACCGAGGGCGCAGAACGCGGAGAGGAAGGCGAGGACGCCGCCGGGTTTCCCTCCTGCACCGCCTCACTGGATTTTTAATTCTTATACCGTGGCGGACGCCACTGGACTTTTAATGTTGTGTTTTATTGATTTTTATTGTGTTGTCCCCTGACCAGGGTTGTTTTAATTCATTTTACATTTTTAACTATTTAAATATAATAAATTATATTTTAATTATACAGTTTTTAATTCGTGTGCTTTCCCTTGGCGGCTCCACTGCTCTGTCCGTTTGGAGGAAGGTTTCCCTCCTTTAAAAACTCTGTGGAAAAAAAACATCACCTTCGCTCCGTTACAAAAGCAAACCACCTGAAAATTTTTAGCATTTTGTGTATCCCACAGATGTTGATTACCTTCTGCCAAACTTGTAGGGTGTGGGTTAACCAGGGGTTCCCCAGCTTTTCCAGCCGGCACATTAGACCCTTACCTGCCATTACAGCTTGTAGGGGGAATCGGTCCAACAGGCTGGACTGAGTGCCATAATAGTAATTCCTGAAGCAGGGGAGACCCAATCCTCCCTTTTCCTTGGAGAGCTGGAGGGTAGCATATTTAATCCTTGGCTTTCGGCCCTGCCAGATAAATCTGGAGATCCATTTGTCCCACTCAATAAATTGGTAATCGTTCACTTCTATTGGCAAGTTTCTAAAAAGATAAAGCAGTCTGGGGAGCGTGTTCATCTTGATTGTGGTTACCTGGGAGCTGAGACTCAAAAAGGGGACCAGATTCCATCTGTGCAAATCAGCTTTTATACTTGCAGATATTGGCTCGTAGTTTGCCTGAAAGAGCCCCAAGAGGTCCGCAGTCAAATATATTCCCAGGTACTTAATTTTGTAATTATCCCAATTTACTTTAAATTTCCTACGTAAAGCTGCAGAAGCTGTATAATTTAAAGTCATCACCTGTGTTTTTGAAATATTGACCTTATAACCAGATAACTTCCCCAAATCACTTAAAGTAGACATTAACTCACTAAAAGACCTCTCCGGCTCCCGCAGGTAGACCGGTACATCATTGGCAAACATTACCACTTTATGTTCAACTCCTGACAATGCAATACCCCTAATGTTATGATTTTGTCTAATCGCTTGGACTAATGTTTCTATGAATAAATCAAAGAGAAGTGGCGAGATTGCACAACCCTGCCTACAGCCACGTTCCAGAGCAAAGGGCTTGGAGAGATCACCATTCACCTTAATACAGGCTGAGGGTTGAGCATACAGACCTTGGATTACTCTAATAAACTTGTCTTGAAAGCCAAACTTCCCCAGAACCTTATACAGAAATCAGTCCAGTTTTCCATGTGGGAACAGCGTTTACACTGGAATCTGCCTTTGACGGCTTTTTTAGAGCAAATATGAATTCAGCAGTATAACTGACACACAATACAAAACAATACCTACACAACACACTAAGTACAGCCTCCAAATACGCTAAACATCACTAATGTCTCTTTCGCTCGCCCGCTTTCCGTTGCGGGTGTCACTCCTAAAAACTTCCCCTTCTCCCTAAACAACCAAATGTCACATGTTACCTTATCATTTTTTTTGATTGGCTGACATGGTAAACTCTAACACCAATAGGGAAGTTTTTTTTTTCTCTTTCTTTTTTCACTCGCAAAGGGAGAGTGTTTGCTAGTCTGTAGAAAACGCCGATTTTACCGTTCTTCCCGCTGTAAACGCCACTGTTTTGTTCAGAAAAAAACATCGTGTGTAGTTTTTATCCTAACTCTGGTTTTACGTGGCCCATCGACACAATTCAAAAACTGGTATATAGTTTGAAGTCCACACTTTCGACCAGTGTTGGGAAGGTTACTTTTAAAATGTATTCCATTACAGAATACAGAATACATGCCCCAAAATGTATTCTGTAACGTATTCCGTTACGTTACTCAATGACAGTAACGTATTCTGAATACTTTGGATTACTTAATATATCATCATGCTTTTTACAACAACGTGAATGTACTATTGCTGTGTGATTTATTACTATTACTGAAGGTCCGCGTCTCCGAACTGTAGTAAAGGGACCTCTGACTAATACGGCGGGGTCCCTGTCGGCTCATAGCTGAAAACTAGCTTTACTTTGTTGTCTGGGTCAACTTTTCTTGCGAGAGACAGAGAGAGGCGTTGAAAGGCTGCTCCAACAGAACTTATTGTTTCGGAGGAAAACACGAACACAGTGTACAGTCGAGTCTTAATAGCTTACTTACAGCTGGGCTCGTCAGGCTCTCTTCTTGGCTGAAGTGGTTATTATTATATTTACATGCTTCCAGCTCCCGTTTTTCCTCGGTGACAACTCGTACCTTTCCACTCCCCTTTTTCTCCCTCCTCGCGCTCACAGACCCATAACGTGTATGGCAGTCCATTCTCTCTGCAACACGGACTACACTGAACATGATGCTACATTCTTTAGAGCTATGCTTGTAGCATTCTGCCTGTTAGCTTAGCACAACAACAACAACAACAACAACGAAAAGGCGCTCTCTCACCCAGGAAACACACAGTCGCAGAGAGAGAGAGAGAGCGTCGCCCTGTAACCATGGCAACCGTAGCGCTGCTGCCTGGAACAACAGAACGTAGCTGTCAAACAAACCCAAACAGTCCTGCCCCCCGACAATATGAAACAGGAAAGTACCGCAGTGTAATCCATTTATTTCAACAAAGTAACTGTATTCTGAATACCACCTTTTTAAACGGTAACTGTAACGGAATACAGTTACTCATATTTTGTATTTTAAATGCGTAACGGCGGTACATGTATTCCGTTACTCCCCAACACTGCTTTCGACCCAAGTTGAAATAGAGACTCTGAATCGCTGCATCTTGTAGCTGTGTCCTCTTATTAAATTGGTCATGGGATTTTGACACGCCCGGCGACCCCAGAGGGTTAAGTGGGAGGCGATAGAAATTAATTTACCTCTCATTACCGCTTTGAGCGTATCCCAAAGAATAGTTGGAGATACCTCCCCTGTGTCATTAACATCTAGATATTCTTTAATGTCTACCTTTAATTTGGAAACTATGGCAGGATCATTAAGGTTAAATTTCCACAATGTGGTACGTTTTTTCCTAGCCACCTGCAAAGATAGAGATAAGACTGTGGTCAGATAGATCTCTTGTTAATATGTCACAGTCCCTGACCCTACTTTAAACTTTAAACATGAAAAACTAGTCCAGCCTTGCATACACTTTAAATGAACCAGAGTAATGAGTGAAATCTATGGTAGATGCCTAGCGGTCCCTCCATACATCTATTATCCCCATCTCTACCATATAGGAATTGACTTTTCTAGTAAGTGCTGTTACCTAGTTGGTCGGGGTGGAGAAGTCTAGTTTAGGGTCAAGTCTAAAGTTAAAATCCCCCCCAAAGACAACTATCCCCTGAAAATCCACCATTAAATCAAACATATTCCTATAGAATAGCCAATCGCTCCCGGGGAGAGCATAAACATTTAAAATTGTGATTTCAGACCCCTCTATCCTTTCTGTTATTGTAACAAATCTGCCTTCCTCGTCACAGAGTTCTTAGATATGTTCATAGTTAAGTGTACCAGAGATAAGTGTAGCCACACCCGTCTTGTGTTTGGACTTAACGGAAGAGGAGAATACATATTTAAAACCCTTTCTTTTCAATCTCAAGTGATCTACTTGGTTCATGTGTGTCTACTGAAGTAGTGCAATCTGGGCCTTCTCCTTCCTTAGTTTGGACAGTATCTTATTCATCTTAATCACGTTCAGAACCCCGTTAACATTAAAAGAGATTACTTTCACTGACTCACTTCCCATAAAGATATATTAAGTTACCACAGCGCATAAACTCAATAGCAGCAGGCAACCCCCTCTTAAAACAGTAACAAGTGAAAAAAGTTAAGAATAAACAGAAAACATTTGAACATAACTGGATCTTGAAAGCTCCAAAGCTGGCTTCTGACAGTGGAGCACTTCCACTGACACCCTCACAACTTGAAGGGAAACCCCTTATTACTCCCTGAGTTAGGGGGCCTTCCACTGCGACGGCAGTCACAGCACGAGAAGCCCCACCCATTTTAGCTCGACAGTAACCATAATTCACCATGTTGTTGTTAAGGTTCACATAATTGAGGAAGGAGAGTACAAACAACCAGGTCCAGAAGATCTTGGTCAAACAATTGATTTTAATGAATACACGCGTGGGAAGACCAGTCTGTACGCAGACAGGGATTGATCTTCGACTTAATCAAAGCATACACAGATTTTTATAGCATCAGGGTTTGAATTAATGACGCCCCTTCATACGTCACAGACAGAATATATACATACGTCAAATCAAAACCACAATGACTTTTAACACAGTTTAAAAGAACGTTGTCTTCGTCTTGATGGCCGGTACATCCTGTCACTGCCGGATGCTCGCTTGTCATCTTGACACCTCAGCAGCAGTTCTGCGACAAACTGCTCTTTTTGCAACCCCAAGCAAAACATGATTAAACTTTCACCTATAAATGATTCTCTCTAACTGAGTGTGTGTGTGTGTCTATGTCGTCCTCAAATGCTCTCTCATCTCACCTGTTGCACTTCTGACCTTTTACCAGACCAGAGGCTCATCCTTATGTGTAATAACCGAACTGAAACTATATGTACTATGTTGAATAAATGTTTTAATCAAGAACTTCTACTAAAAACTTAATAAAAGAATATAAAAGTATAACAGACAATTTGAATAAGCTAGTAATTCAAATAGCCTCGTCTAACCTGCTCCTCAGAATAACTTAGACTCTGCTTTCACTTCTGCAAACTCTCTGCAACTTCCTGTCAGCCTGCAACTTAGTCTTTCTGAAAGACACACACACTGTTTAAACCTCTGAATACAATATCAATACTGTAAATTATATTATTAATGCAATGGTTTACTTACAGCTGGGCTCGTCAGGCACTCTTTTTGGCTGCAGTGGTTGTTATCATATTCTATCTCCTGTTTCTGCTCGGTTTCAACTCGTAATTTTCGACTCTCCTTTTTCTCCTTCCCTCACGCTCACACACACACAGTGGGGGGGGGGGGGGCAGTCCCACACGTTCTCCCTGCAGCACGGACTATACTGCCCGTGAGGCTACAGTCTTAAAGGGCCATGCCTGTAACACTCAGCTCATATTGCCTTTATATTAAATCAATTTGTGAATAATACGTTTTAAAAGATTTCTTCACATCAATATGCAAGTAGAGGTGACGTAATTTAGTGATTCACCTGATTCACCTGATCCAGCCTTAACTATAAGCTTTTTCAAAAAAGAAAGTCTTAAGCCTAATGTTGAAGGGGCTGAAGGGTCTGCTTTCCATACTACTTTTAAATATCCTAATAACCACAAGTAAGCCAGCAGTCTGAAAGTTATGTGCTCTAATTGGGTGATATGGTACTATGAGGTCTTTAAGATGTCTGTCAAAGGACTGTAAGGCCAGTATGTGGAGTGGGCCCAAAAGCAGGCTCAGTTGAAAGCAGGGACGATTTTAGCCCATTTTTGGGGGTGCTTCATGTTTGCTGCCCTACAATCCGTCCTGCTCTGTAGTAAAATCAGCGACATTTGACTGTCCTGTTGCTCCCATTGAAATGTATACAGCCTATTTAAAATCTAAAACTTAACATTGTCCGTAGCCTGCTGTTGTTATCACTGTCCTGTTTGAAATGTAATGAGAGAAACTGGTTATTTTGTCATATGTGCTGATATTGAACCCAAGGTACTAACTAGCTAATTGACTGGATGCCCATTAACCTTATAACTCCTGGTGTGTGTGTGTGTGTGTGTGTGTGTGTGTGTGTGTGTGTGTGTGTGTGTGTGTGTACAGAGAGACAGGCAGGTTCATAATGGATATAAGGAAGTTTTTTTAAAAACAAGAGCCACGTTTAGGTAAAAGTGTGAGATCACATGATCTATCAATAAAGGATAATGTTCGATCATCCATCCATCCATCCATCCATCCATCTTCATCCGCTTTATCCGGGGCCGGGTCACGGGGGCAGCAGCCTAAGCAGAGAGGCCCAGACCTCCCTCTCCCCAGCCACCTCCTCCAGCTTATCCGGGGGAATACCAAGGCGTTCCCAGGCCAAGCGAGAGATATAATCTCTCCAGCGTGTCCTGGGTCTGCCCCGGGGCCTCCTCCCGGTGGGACATGCCTGGAACACCTCACCCAGGAGGCGCCCAGGGGGCATCCTTGTCAGATGCCCGAACCACCTCAGCTGGCTCCTTTCGATGTGGAGCAGCAGCTGCTCTACTCTGAGCCCCTCCCGGATGGCCGAACTTCTCACCCTATCTCTAAGGGAGAGGCCAGCCACCCTTCGGAGGAAGCTCATTTCTGCCGCTTGTATCCGCGATCTCGTTCTTTCGGTCACTACCCACAGCTCGTGGCCATAGGTGAGGGTAGGGACGTAGATCGACCGGTAAATTGAGAGCTTCGCTTTTACACTCAGCTCCCTCTTCACCACGACGGACCGGTGCAGCGTCCGCATTACTGCAGCTGCAGCCCCAATCCGTCTGTCGATCTCCGGCTCCCTTCTCCCATCACTCGCGAACAAGACCCCGAGATACTCGAACTCCTCCACTTGGGGCAGGAACTCATCCCCGACCCGGAGTGGGCACTCCACCCTTTTCCGGCTGAGAACCACGGCCTCAGATTTGGAGGTGCTGATCCTCATTCCCGCTGCTTCACACTCGGCTGCGAACCGTTCCAGTGCGAGCTGGAGGCCCTCACCCGATGAAGCCAACAGAACCACATCATCTGCAAAAATCAGAGATGAGATTCTGAGGCCACCAAAGCGAAAGCCCTCCGCCACTTGGCTGCGCCTAGAAATCCTGTCCATAAAAATTATGAACAGAACCGGAGACAAAGGGTAGCCCTGGCGGAGCCCATCACCCACCGGGAACGAGTCCGACTTATTGCCGGCAATGCGAACCAAGCTCCTGCAACGGTTGTATAGGGATCGAATGGCCCGTAGCAATGGGCCAGACACCCCATATTCCCGCAACACCTCCCACAGGACACCCCGAGGGACACGGTCGAATGCCTTCTCCAAGTCCACAAAACACATGTAGACTGGTTGGGCAAACTCCCATGCACCCTCAAGTATCCTGGAGAGGATAAAGAGCTGGTCCAGTGTTCCGCGACCAGGACGAAAACCGCATTGTTCCTCCTGTATCCGAGGTTCGACTAACGGACGAACTCTCCTTTCCAGCACCCTGGCATAGACTTTCCCAGGGAGGCTGAGGAGTGTGATCCCCCTGTAGTTGGAACACACCCTCCGGTCCCCTTTCTTAAAGATGGGGACCACCGCCCCGATCTGCCAGTCCACAGGTACTGCCCCTGATCTCCACGCAACATTGCAGAGGCGTGTCAACCAGGACAGCCCTACAATGTCCAGAGCCTTCAGGAACTCGGGGCGGACCTCATCAACACCAGGGGCTCTGCCACCAAGGAGTTATTTAACTGCCTCAGTGACCTCGCCTCCGGAAATTGGCGGGTCATTCCCCTCATCCCCAGACTCTGCTTCCTCCTCAGAAGACGTGTCAGTGGGATTAAGGAGGTCCTCGAAGTATTCCTTCCACCGCCTAACAATTTTCTCAGTCGACGTCAGCAGCGCTCCGCCAGCACTATACACAGTGCAGGTAGAGCACCGCTTTACCCTCCTGAGACGTCTCACGGTTTGCCAGAATCTCTTCGAGGCAGTCCGAAAGTCTTTTTCCATGGCCTCTCCGAACTCCTCCCACACCCGACAGCAGATAAAAGATCTTTATCTGCAGTAAAGATCTTTTCATACATTGTATACATTGTACCATAAGCCAAGGTGTCTCCATTTTTCTAATTTTTTTAATAATATTTTGTACATTTCAAGGACTCTTCTATTTTTGGAGTGTATTTTTTATGTATCTTTATTATATTATACACACACATTAAAAGTGAATCTCTGTCCAAAAAATGCACTGTTTACTTTTTACTCACTGTGAGCATCATTCATTATTCTCCCGCAGTAATTAAGGTTAATGTCAATGGAAAATTGTACTTAGTAGTCAGTATAATCTTTTAATAATATAAGTTTACATATGGTAGTGATAGGATGTGCAATCCTTAATAGTCTGCAAAAGCTTTGCGTGCATTCCAGAGTGCTCTGGCATTCACACCCACATCCTAGGAGCATGGGAAAAGTCGTACCTTGTCTTATTGTTTTACGGTAGGATTAACGTAGCTATGTCAGTTTTAGTCTAAGTGCCCTTTTTTAAATATAGATTAACTGTTGGATTTTCCAGACCAGCAGGTTAAGTGAAGTCGTTTATGGGGTCACACTCTGACACACACACACACACACACACACACACACACACACACACACACACACACACACACACACACACACACATACACCTCCACATTCCAATGTAAGGAATAAACGCCCACTGAAGTATAAATAAAGACCAGGGCAGTCTCAGCGTGGCGAGTCTCTGAGCCCTCACTCTCTCGTGCGAGCGTTCTGGTGACTGCCCTTGCTAGCAAGAAAACTGTGTGTTTCTCTGTGTGATTCTCAGCTGAAGAAGTGTTAGAATATATTTCTTAACAGTTAGGATATGTTTTTTTTTTTATTTATTTTTTTTATTCCAATCCATTCTTCTTTGGCAGCATTTAAATAGCCATTATCAGATTTGATGATTTTGTTACAGACTTTTCAAAAAGTGTTTTGCTTTTGTTTTCACAAACGTGGGATTAAATTGTGTTAAAATGTACAAAACAGTGATGTCATGTTTTGAGAAGAGGACTCAGGCACAGAGAGACTTGATGAATTTAAGAATCTTATGATTTAATAAAGAAATTTGCAGACTTGCACTGAGAGGGTAAAATTATGATGACTGATAATGGAGATGAAGACAACAGACGATGAGGACAGGGAGGAACAGGGGTTTAAATGCACCAAGGAGACAGTCAGAGAGAACTCGGGACAAGTGGAGACATTTAGGGATGCAGGGACTGACAGAGACAGGGAAGAAGTCTCATTGTGACGAGTAAAGTTTGGGCACCTCTTTGGGTGCTCAGCACCCCCAAAGCTCTGATCCTAGAATCGCCCCTGGTTGACAGACTGGTTCACAATAATTTATTTAACTTAGGAGTTTCAACAATGAAAACATGGCAGAAGCGAGAGTCTCATGTGGGTCAGAGGGAAAGAAGGGTTGTTGCCAGGCAGAGAACACGGGCAGTAAGTAAATCTTGATAGAGTCAATCCTTACTTAAAAAGCAGCAAGGAGCTCTTGGAGGAAGCAACAGAGCTAATGTTCAGGTGAGTGGTGAGAAGGACTCTCAAGACAAGAACTGGAATTAAAAAGCTCCTCCTAAGCTCAGCTCTGCTGAGCCCCCCGCGGTCCGCAGCGCTGTTGAAAAGGCTGTGGAAGTCCCTGTATTAAACACGTAAACCAGGGGCCCGTTCTTCGTACCTCGCTAAGTAGGTTAGCTGGATTAGATTGTTGACGATTTCGCGTGATCTTGGATCGTTCGGTTCCCCGAAGCTCATCCGGGACTTGCTGTCATAGCAACAGAGCCGTAAGCGTAAACCTGCTCGGGAGCAGGCTTACTTTATGTAAACAGGATTAGATCGCGGCCACGCAGGTATGTCCGCTTCATTTATACGAAAACAACAGCGATATTCCACCACTGTTTCACCATAAATAAATAACATCAATGTAACTAAAGACAATGCAGCACCTGATCCATTTATTGATTTCACACAGATACATACAGGTCATTTCCTAAAAAAGGGAAATCTACTATTAACATTCTATTACATGTATGTTATTATTACAGATGTAATTCATATTTCAGAGTAGTAATTGCAAATTACTTTGTGTAATCAAGATGAGAGACCACGGCTATAAAAGCGAAGGTGGATTTGGGAACCCTGTCGCAGCCATGTCCTGTCCGTATACGCGAGACACCCATTGCGGAAGGTGCAAGATTGATAAGGAGAGTTTTCAGAATTCAGCGTATATTGCGGGACAGACAGGATCCTTTAGCTCAGCGCGACAGTGTGCTCATAGAGAGATATCGATTTTCCCGTGAGGGTATAATTTACTTAACCAACTTGTTGACGAGGGGGTGCAGGACCACCACCTGTCTTTTTTTTTTGCTCTGCCCTTTTCTTGGTTGCTGTTATAAACAAACAGATCATTCCAGGGTCTCTTTCCAAGAGACGAAAAGCAATATAAGTGATAAATATTACCATTCTGTAGAATATTCTTATATTTCACTTTTACTTGTTCCCATGTTCTAGTGGGTCCTGTTGTGGCTCTAATGTGAAAGAGGATATAATATAACATATTATAATATAATGTAATATAATATTGGATAATATAGTGTAATATAATAAATCTACCCTACCGCCTACTGGTGTTGGCCAGAGGGGCCGATGGCGCGATATGGCAGCCTGGCTTCTGTCAGTCTGCCCCAGGGCAGCTGTGGCTACAACCGTAGCTGCCTCCACCAGTGTGTGAATGTGAGAGTGACTGAATAGTGGCATTGTAAAGCGCTTTGGGTGCCTTGAAAAGCGCTATATCAATCCAATCCATTATTATTATTATTATTATTATTATTATTATTATTATTATTATTATTATTATTATTAAATTACTTACGAGTTTAATTTGTCAGCAACTTTCTGCCAGCCCTCTCTCCTTGCTTTTGCAGCCTTTGCAGTGTTCCCTTGCGTTCTGATTAAACTCTGAAACTCCTGAAATCCCTCACTCAAGAGTTCTTGCTCTGCTGCCGAAAAATACCGAGCACGCTCCGTCGACATTTTCGCCGACCAATCAGAGGGTTGCCGATCAATGTTTCCACTATCGATGCGTAGCCCCTTTTACGACACCCAGACGTAGAGACCTAAAATTCATTCCAGATACACAATATAACCATCCCTCCCAAACAGTGGTCACAAATCAGTCCAAATGTGTGGTAGTGGGCACATCTGCTATATTGAGATAATCCATCCCACCTCATCAGGATGCTGATCTGACATCATGAGTAGTGCACAGGTGTACCTCAGACTGCCCACAACAAAAGGCCACCCTGGAATGTGCAGTTTTTTGCGCTATTGGGGGTCTGGGGACCCAGAACCGGTCAGTATCTGGTGTGACCACCATTTGCCTCATGCAGTGCAACACATCGTCGCATGGAGTCTATCAGATTGTCAGTTGTGGCCTGTGGAATGTTGGTCCACTCCACTTCAATGGCTGTGCGAGGTTGTTGGATATTCATGGGAACTGGTACACGCTGTCGTATACGCCGGTCAAGCACATCCCGAACATGCTCAATGGGTGACATGTCCGGTGAGTATGCTGGCCATGCAAGAACTGGGACATTCTCAGCTGCCATCTGCCCTGAACAATGTGAACCATGATTCATCCGTGAAGCGCACACCTCTCCAACGTGCCAGACGCCATCGAATGTGAGCATTTTCCCACACAAGTCTGTTACGGCGACGAGCTGGAGTCAGGTCAAGACCCCGATGAGGACGACGGGCATGCAGTTGAGCGTCCCTGAGACGGTTTCTGACAGTTTTTGCAGAAATTGTTTGGTTGTGCAAACCAATTGTTCCAGCAGCTGTCTGGGTGGCTGGTCTCAGACGATCTTGGAGGTGAACCTGCTGGATGTGGAGGTCCTGGGCTGGTGTGGTTACACGAGGTCTGCGGTTGTGAGGCCGGTTGGATGTGCTGCCATATTCTCTGAAACGCCTGTGGAGACGGCTTATGATTGAGAAATGAACATTCAATGCACGGGCGACAGATCTGGTTGACATTCCTGCTGTCAGCATGCCAATTGCACGCTCCCTCATTGCTTGTGGCATCTGTGGCATTTTGCTGTGAGACAAAACTGCACATTCCAGGGTGGCCTTTTGTTGTGGGCAGTCTGAGGTACACCTGTGCACTACTCATGATGTCAGATCAGCATCCTGATGTGGCACACCTGTGAGGTGGGATGGGTTATCTCAATATAGCAGATGTGCCCACTACCACACATTTGGACTGATTTGTGACCACTGTTTGAGAGGGATGGTTATATTGTGTATCTGGAATGAATTTTAGGTCTCTACGTCCATCCCATGGGGAATGGGAGCAGTAACAAAGGTGTTGCGTTTATATTTTTGTTGAGTGTATATAAATAAAACTGAATTAAATGGAACTGATAGTGAAGTACTGGTTTAGGATTTGTCTTCAAAATGCTCACAATAATTTATCATTTATAGCTTTTTCTCTCTGTAGCACTAAAAGAACCATAGTTTTCCACAGCTGCATACCAAACAGATAAATAGCGCACTTAAGTAACACAATGTAGTATTTCATTCAGTGACATATATTATTATTATTATTATTAAACTAATAAAGTTTGACAATGAAAGTTTGATAATACCAACCATTGAATAAAATATCTTAAACCTTAAACTTGAAAGAAATGCCAAAAAACTAAAATTGCTTCCTCATACCCTTTTTTCTTTTGTGTTTTCTTTTTTATATTTATTATTTTATGTGATATGTTCTTTGTTTTGAAGTTGTTTCATCCCTGCAGGATCACTTAACATATTGTTAAAATTTTTCCTAGTTAGATCACTAACAAAAACAGGCATTCACCTGTTATTCAGAGGAGATGTGATTCCTGTCATGACTCATAAATGACTTTTTTTTCTGGACTGCTAAATCACTATCAGACTCTGGATTGAGACTTGCCCCTTTGATGTTGTGACTATACAGCACAGTTGTTCCAGGCTTACTGAAAACAATTACCATTCACTGCTCACGATATTGATAATATGTCTGTGAAGGTTCTCAGTCATCCAGGTCATCGTAGTCAAAGGAGCTTGCAAAGAAAAGCGTCTGGACTTCTTTAAGTTGCTTGAAGACGTTTCACCTCTCATCCGAGAAGCTTCTTCAGTTCTAAGGTCAAATGGTGGAGAGTCCCAGATATAAACCTAGTGGGAGTTTCCCCCCACAGAGGGACAAAAGGACCCCTTGATGATCCTCTAATCGCCTGAGCCAAGGTGTGAAACTGGGTGTGGGTCCCAATCAGCCAGAGTTTCGGGTGTGTTCATTGTGAAACCTGGCCCCACCTTATCATGCGAATTCCTGAGGTCAGATGGCCCAGGATGTGAGTGGGCGTTAAGGCGTCTGGGAAGGGATCTCAAAACTGGATTATAGATGGCGGAGAGTTGGTGTCGTAAACCCCCGCCTCTGTTCAAAGATGGTCGCTCACAGTGGACATAGATGGCTTCTTTCACTCCTCTTTCAAACCATCTGTCCTCTCTGTCCAAAATGTGAACATTGGCATCCTCAAAAGAGTGTCCTTTATCCTTAAGATGCAGATGGACTGCTGAGTCTTGTCCTGTGGAGGTGGCTCTTCTGTGTTGTGCCATTCGCTTGTGAAGTGGCTGTTTGGTCTCTCCAATGTAGAGGTCTGAGCATTCCTCGCTGCACTGTACAGCATACACCACATTGTTAAGTTTGTGTTTTGGCGTTTTGTCTTTCGGGTGAACCAGTTTCTGTCTGAGCGTGTTGCTGGGTCTGAAATACACCGGGATGTCATGCTTGGAGAAAACTCTCCTGAGTTTCTCTGATACGCCGGCTACATAGGGGATGACAATGTTGTTGCGTCTGTCCTCCCTCGCTGGTGTCTGATCTTCTTTTCTGTGCCTCTTTGCTGACTTTAAGAACGCCCATTTAGGATAGCCGCACGTTTTGAGTGCTTCCTTTACATGTGTGTGTTCCTTCTTTTTCCTTCAGGCTTAGAGGGAACATGTTCTGCCCGGTGGTGTAGGGTCCTAATTACTCCAAGTTTGTGTTCCAGAGGGTGATGGGAGTCAAAGAGGAGGTACCGGTCCGTGTGTGTGGGCTTCCGGTAAACTTCGATGTTGAGTTTGCCGTTCTCTTCAATGTGCACCGCGCAGTCCAGGAAAGGCAGACAGTTGTCCTTTGTGTCTTCCCTGGTGAACTTGATGTTCTTATCCACAGCGTTAATGTGCGCAGTGAAGGATTCCTTAGAACTGAAGAAGCTTCTCGGATGAGAGGTGAAACGTCTTCAAGCAACTTAAAGAAGTCCAGACGCTTTTCTTTGCAAGATATTGATAATAGTTTTTATATAACAGAGTGAACTACTTCCATAAACATTAATCTGGCAGTTCAAATCGATTATGATATGATTATGATACAATGTCTATTATGTTACTATTATGTACACTCAGTTTCTGTGACTGAAATGAAATCCCATGAGTGTATATGTAGTTAATAAAATCCATTATATTATATATTACTGTTGGATAGATGCTTAACAATAGTTGTAAGAGGCAACTTTTTTAAATAAAACTTTTCAGAAAAAAATATTATATTTTATTATTAATAAATATAGCAAAATAATAAGCCAATTTGTAATAAGGTACTTTGAAGATTTTGTTTTGGAATTTGCAACCTGTATGAGACATTTAAACAAAAAAAATCATTTAGGTAAATGATTGTACGTATACAAGATGAGTTTAATGATGATGTTTAATGAATGATGTTTGCATCAGATTTAATACACACTGCCTTCACTCTTGGCTCATGGCCAGCTACAACACTTGCAACCGTCATCAAAGACAGATCCAGATCCACACTGGGAAACATGGGTCACGCCACCAGCACAGTTGTAAAAGCTGCTTTGGTCATCTGGGTTTGGGTAAAGGCCATCTGGTTTCCCATTGCAGAATCCCGGTCCCGGGGCATGGGTGGTAGTGGTTGTGGTTGTGGTGGTGGTGGTTGGAGTGGTGGTGCTCGGTCCAGGTTTTGGGGTGGTGGTTGGGGGTAGTGTGGGAAGCTCTGGAAAATACAAAGTTTAAATTCATGTTTATATAAGTCACTGCTTAAAATCAATTCTACCTTCTGAAAATATGCTTGTTTAGAAAATATTACGTCTTCATATCTAAATTTCACAGGTTCTTATGATACCAGTTGCACACTGTTTTTTTAAACATAGAAAGACTAAAAGAAATCATTGGCGTTAATCTGCTTTGGGCATACCAATTTCAAGAAGGTTGCGCAGATGAGAGAGCAGAGGATGGGGACCCTCCCCGCAGAATTTTCCTGCAAAGTCATCCAAATCAAGAGCCCACACAAAGGCCCCGCCAAACTTCTGATCTTTCAGGTAACGTACCTATTGGGGAAAAATTAAACAGAGATTGATATCACTACCTTGTACATACATAAATGTGTTAAACATAAAGAAATGATGCGAGTTTTCTCGCTTACCTTGGTTTCATAGCTCTCCTTGTTGTCAAATCCTACCCACTCATTGTTTTTGAAAGCATAGGGGACTTTCTGGTCTTCAATCCAGTTAATGGTGCTGCCTTTCACGAAGGTACAGACCTACAGCACAGACTACATGGTTAACATTTGTCGTTTTATAAATATCATTAGATATCAAAGCAACATATGCTACACATCATGAGGCAATCATTAAATTCCAGCCTTAAGAAATGTACCTCATAATAAGACCAGAATCCAGCTTCACGGGTGTATGGACCAGCTGATGCTGGGCCGCTAGCTGGAGCACCAACACCAGTGTTTGATGATGTCAGGCGGAAGGTACGACCATAAGATGCAAATCCCATCCTCAGCTTCTCCAGTGGGGTGCCATTGTCTCTCCAATATTTCATGGCATAGTCCTATAGAAGTTAAAAAATGTGAAGTTTGTGTTCATAAGAAGTTACCTGTTAAAGTTACAGTTATCTTTTAAATGAATCTTATTTCAGTTTTAACGGTTTACTTACAATGTTGAAATAGATAAGGTCACCAAAGTCCTGAGATCCACGGTACAAAGGGCTGTTGTGTCCAGTGAATTGCTCCCAAGTTCCATGGAAGTCGTAGGTCATTATATTGATGAAATTTAATTCTCTGCAATAAGGAAATAAACATAAACAGTGATTTTCATGCTTACATTGCACAACTGTCAGATTTCTAAAAGTAGTAGATGAAGTAAGATGGTTTATAAAGCAGGACCCTCACTTGGCTATCTCAGCGATCTCATATCCAGCATCAATGGTTCCTTTTCCAGCAGCAACAGCAGCAGTTAGCATGAGCTGGGGATTGCCGGTAGCTTGGGCTTCAGCTGCAAAGGCAGCAACAAGTTCCTATAAAAGTGCACCACATAACAGTGTAAGAATGGAGTCCATGGGGTTTAGGAGGTATAGCAGATCATCTACCGATTGGAAGGTTAGTGGAATCAGTCCATTTAGCATTTACCATTCAAGTATGATACAAACGAAACAACATCAATGAGATGTAGATTTTAAAAAATGGAGATCTATACCCACCCTGCAGAGCAGAGTAAACCTCTGTTTGTCCTCAGGAGGACTTCCACGGGATCCAGGGTACTCCCAGTCCAAATCCAGACCGTCAAATCCATGAGTCCTCAGAAATCTGATAGTAGACTGGATGAACTTCTGACGATTAGCTGCAGTAGAAACTGTGATGGAGAACCTGCAAAAAAACAAAAAAACACAAAAACCAAGTTAACATTTGATCTTTATAGTAAAATCTGCTTAGTGCTTTATGTCTTTAACAGGAGAATTGTGATTAATGTTTGCTGTGTTTAATAATGGAAACTTCTTTTTGATTTTGATTTGATTCAGACTGATGGTTTACACACAATATTTGGTTAGCTACGTACCATTGTCCTAATGTGAAATAATTTTCTTTCTTTAAAGTATTTCTTACTGTGTTGACCCAAAGTTCCATCCACCAACGGCCAAGAGAGTCTTCAGGTGGGGATTCCTGGAAACAGCAGAAAACTTGTAATATCATTAAAGAAACTGTAATATCTTAGTGGAAAACTCTTAAAGACACGATACGCTCAAGAGGTATTGTGTTTTGCTTTACCTCTGACCTATAGGATAATATCCACTTACTTGGTCTTCAGATCATTGAAAGACTTGTAGAGGACGTCGTCATTCCACTCGTAGGGAACCAGCTCATTGTTGGAGTTGATGATGGAGAATGCATAGATGAGGGTGGTGCATAGGAAAGGGTCCACATTTTGTGGCAGAAACTTTCCATCTCCAGGCCTGTACTGGGACCAGTTGGTGAAGTAGCACTCCATCCTGCTGGCAGATCCTGTGGCGGTGCAAAGTAATATTAATAAAGCACAGGTCCCAGTAGTGATACACAAGTAGTGATCAAAATGTCAGTTGTTTACCAAAGTAAACCCAACTTACCCAGCTGGCTTATCACCAGGCACAAACCTATGGAAATTTTAATATAAGAGTAAGCAAAATAAAAACTTGCATGATATACTTATATTACATAGATCCAGTAAATTCTTAAAATACCTGCTAGAATTGTGAGCCTGGCCATCTCAGATTCACTTCTTAAGAGTTCACTTAATAAAAATGAAGTTGGTTCTACAAATCAGGCAACACTGTAAGACGTATAAAAGTATATATAAATAAATAATCACAATTACGAGAGAATAACTTCGAGAGACTGTTCCCCTTGTTTACTCACCTTGAGACCAGACGAAATACCCAAAAAAGCTGCAGCGAAGGTGGGTCTTTTATACACCTGATTGTATTATGAAAACCAGGAAGGTATAGCACTCTTTCGTAAATCCAAGTCATAAATGGTTTCTTTATTAGGATGTGCTTTGATAAGAGAGTGCTCAGTCTTAGCCATAAGTAGACAATAATTTACTCTATGTGGTATTCTTTTTATGTATATGACCCTGGTGTACTTTAGGTCACTAGATATATCACATTATCATCAGTATTCAGTTAAACCAATCTTAGGACACAATAATCTCCTGATATAACCTTGTTTTGGATACAGAGCATATTGTTATGCTGTCATGGTAACCTTACCTGGGGAAATATAGGTATGCAATTTTATTTTTTGATTATTTTTGATTAAAATAAAGAAGAAAATAACGAAATGGATTATAAAACAATAATACACATTGAAATGCACAAAATGAAAATGTAAACTTTAATATTTCAAGATTAAAGTCAATCTTCAAAGTACAGTGAAGTGTTTATATAAAAATATTCTGCACATTTCAAGTTTATTCTGACAATACAAGAAAGAAAATCCTTTCTTACTGATTAATGATCTACTGATCTACATTATACTATATTTGCACACTTTGCATCTTGCACATCTTCATCCTGTCTTGTCTACAATATCCTGACCATAACTTGAACCTGGTATTCAATACCTACTGCACAATCATCTCACTTTACTGTAATTACACATGACCACTTCGTATTGTCTCTGTCCTGTCTTTGTTTATTGTACAAAGATGTAGTAAGTAATAGTACCTTTTTAGCTCTTAATTTCAATCAAAGCTTTATTCGTCACATTTACCCAAATTTAGCAATTTATTATTTATTTGTAATTCCTAGTTTTATATCTCTCTGAGATTTTTTTTTTTTTTATATTCTTATAAATGCACCATGGGGCTTGGGGCGAAATGGCATTTCGGTACGCTGTATACTGTGTATATTATTATACTGACAATAAAGACCTTGAATCTTGAATAATGCCTGGAACTAATGGTGAAGGTTTGAATTTCTCAAAATCTGTTTGTTTTTCCTTTAAATGGTCTGTTTTTGAGTTTCAGGTTGTTATTTAAAATAGATGTTGTCAGGATCTGACGGCGCCCTGACCGGTGGACCTGCCAGTGTGTATATTTGTGTGCGTGTGTATGTGTCTTCCCCTCCGGCTCCGCTGTCATGTGATATATGTGACATATAGATAACAAGGAAGACCTGAACAACAGCAAAAGATGTATTTGTTTTCCATGATAACTAATTTCTTTAAAAAGGGAAAATAAATCAATTCATTCAGGAATCTAACTAAATATCTAACCAAAGTATACTTATCTCTAAGTATGCTTTGGTTAGAAAGGTGGCAATAATCAAAAGAGAAGCTCGTAAACTCGTAAAGCTGTATTATGACATATGACATTTATTTCTTTATATCATATTATGGCATTTATATCTTTTGTTGAAGACTAGCCATGACCTTTGATCATCAACCATAAAGCAAAGCAGCAACAAAGTAATTCCTTCATATATATATATACACACACATGAGTGCGTGCATGTGTGTGTGTGTGTTTGTGTGTGTGGATAGGTGCATAGGTATAACATAATATACCTACATAATAAGTAAATAAGTAAATCACAAACAAGTATTTTTTTTTTAATGGCTCTCACCTATGGCAGTTCTTACAATCCATTCAAATAAATTTGATTCACTTCAATTCAATTTTACTTATATAGAGTCAGAATAATAATACTTATAATAATAATACATATGGTTAATGCTCCAAGAAAATAAGATAGTAACTAATTAAACTAAATAAAATAGTACAATATATTGTAAAGTTACAAAATATAGAATAGCTTTAATTATAAATATCCCAGTAGAGAGAGATATTAGGCCCCTTATGTCAAACAGAGTGATTTGTGGCCCCAATAAAAATGATTTGTAACCCTAGGAAGTAATAAAGGAAGTAATATAGGAAGTAACAAAAATATGATATTCATAAAAATATGATATTCATCAAAAAGTATGATATTCATCCAAAATATGCTAGTTCATAGCTCATTGCTTTTTTTCCCTCCAAAAAAGAACTAATTGATTATTTTTAAAAAAAAAGTTTTTATAACTAATAGCATTATTTCATTTTTAAGCCATTAAAATACGTTTTTTTTACTTTTTATGCTTAAAAACGCCATCTGGTGGTGGGTGTGTCTGGGACCGTGCTTGTGTCTTGGGTCCGTGCTTGTGTGTTTAAAAATGTGTTAAACCAGGGTAAAAGTGCTTAGTTAAACTTTTGCTTTGTAACGTTCAGTATGGCCAGACATACAGGTTGCATGCCTCGGGGGAAAACTTTATTTCAATTTATTTGCATTTGTTTAATCCGAACAAAGAGATTTAGAATCAAACTCAGAATCGCAAAAAACTCTCGCGATCCCCGAAAAACTACCCCAAGCATAAGCGCACCGCTGCGGCACACCTGCACCAGGGTAAACCTCCGCCTATCCCACTCCTGCTTTACAGGTGAAAATAGAGCAACAGCACCGCTAGTCTTTGACTTTATTTATGTTCTGCTGTGTCTTACTTGCATCTATTTGAAAGACTGAGTGTAAACACAAAAAATATTTTATTTTATGTGCTGGGATGTGCAGAAAATAGGTTTAAATGTTAAACAAATTTCTTCCAGTCAGAGAATGTTGCATATAATTAAATTTTTGCTTGATGCATAAAGTTAAAAGATTAAAACTAATAAAACAAGTTTAAAAAAAAAGAGACTTTTCCATTTGATTACATTTTGTATGATGGATTATGCAGAAAAAGTAGATTTGGGCTGAAAGATCTATCGCTTTATCACCTCTTCAGGTTGTAAATCGTGTTTTTTAAAAAGTAACTAAGTAACTAATTACTTTTGAAAATAAGTAATGAGTAAAGTAACTGGATTACTTTTTAGGGGAAGTAATCAGTAATTAGTTACTGATTACTTTTTTCAAGTAACTTGACCAACACTGATTATGACCCATCTCACCCTGGTAGTTTTTGCGGTGTGCAAAAATTGATTAAAAGCGTACAGGATGAGACTGGTACAAAGATTAACGCGCAAACAGCTCAGCAGTTCCTGTCAGAGCAGGATGCTTACACCTTACACCGAGCTGCACGCCTGCGCTTTCCGAGAAACTGTGTGTTTGTCCCCAGACACTTAATCAATACCAAGCAGACTTTTGTGATATGAGAGCATTATCCGAGCATAACGATGGCTATCAATATTTACTTACAGTTATAGATATTTCCTCTAAAAAGGCTTATGCAAGAGTCTTGAAAAACAAAACAGGCGTTCAAGTCACTAAGGCTTTTGACTCTGTCTTAAAAGATAGCCAAATCCCTCAAAAGCTACAAACAGATAGCGGTATGGAATTTTTTAGTTCCAGTTTTCAATTTTTAATGAAAAAGCATGGTATAAATCATTTTGCTACAGGGAGTGATCTAAAAGCCTCAGTCTGTGAAAGGTTTAATAGAACTAAGTAAAGGAAGTAAAATGTATAGATATTTTACAAGATTTATTACACAGCTATAACACTAGTTATCATCGGTCCATAAAAATGGCCCCGAATCAAGTAAATTCAGACAACACAGCATTAGTATTTCAAAACCTATATGGCACTTCTTCTTCTTCTTGCTGCAGAAAAAGCCCATGAAATTTAAAAAGGGAGGTCACGTGAGGCTGTCTAAAGTTAGAGGTGTGTTTGATAAGCGGTATGAGCAAACATTCACCGGTGAGATATTTACTATTGACCAATGCATACCTGGAGACCCTCCTGTTTATAAAATCAAAGATTATGATGGGGAAGAAATTATCGGTAGTTTTTACGAGCATGAGCTGCACAAAATCGCTCTTGCCAAGGAAAAGCTCTATCACATAGACAAAATTCTCCCAAAGCATAAACAGAGGGGACAGGTTTATTTCCTGGTCAAATGGAGGAACTGGCCTGATTTTGAATGGAGGAAAAAGGGTGATGCTGAGCAGAGGCCTGATGACGTGATTAAAATGAAAATACGCGCCGGCTTTTATGAGGACACGTTGAGAGCAGAGATTGAAGCCTGCCTCAGGCGTATCGACTCTGATATTTATCTAAAATATCACCCGATTGTTAAAAAGTTTGAATTCACAGCTGGGGGCATATATCAACTTAGGTTTTTCCCGCCTCTCGCATATATGCTTGGTGTCCCAGCAGGTGTCTGGCAGCGATTCGAGCGCAAATTTGCCCCATAACCTGCAGATATAAAGGCAGGGTGTTATCATCTATTCTGTTATTCTGATATAGCTGCGTTACAGCTCATGGGTGATAGCTACTCCCCCCTACTGCGTACGGAGATATCATCACCCTGTGCTTTAACAAACCAGACTACATTCCTGTGGCTCGCAAACACATCGAAAATATCCATATTGAAATCAAAACCGATCAGAATGAGCCTGTAAACTTTACCTACGATAAAACGATAGTCAAGCTACATTTCCAGCCTGTCAAGGATCTGCCATAACTCATAGCAATATGGATAATAATAGATTTATACGGTATTAGGAAACGCAGGCTGGTAACGGCCTGCCCGGCTTTTCAGGTGCGCCAGTAATTTACGGACGAGGAATAGCATCTATTTTCTCAAAATTTTTTAGATTTGTGACCCCGTTCATAAAGCGGGGTGTGAGCATCGCAAAATCTCATCTGAAAGCTGCTGTCAAAGGCTTTGCTTCAGATGTTGTCACCTCCTCACTCTCAAATTTGACTCGTTCGAACACACCAGAACAGCAAGAGGGCTCGGGGCTGAGCATAATTTCACGTAGACCCTTAAAACGGCCTCCGGGTCAGAGGCTGACAGAGTTTAAAAAGCAGAAGAAAACGGTGAAAAAGAGGCAGACTGGTAAAACCATCAGACGGACAGGACACAAGTCTAAAGCTGATATATTCTAAAAAACAACAACTAAGAAACAAACAGCAATGTCTTTACTTCACGAGAGATCAAGTGAATGCACCTTATAAAAACACCTTGTGTGTACAAGAGATATTGAATTGAGGATGAGGAAAATGATTTGACCTGATTACGGTAATTTACAGGGCATGGTAATGCTAAAGAATTCGCTGGCATGAAGTTTGTTAAATAAGTTTTCAGGCACGCGCTTGCAAGCGTGCTGCGGCTGAAAGGATCTACTCCTGTCTCTTCAATAAACCCGTTTCTGAACAATGTGGAACCCCGAGCTAGAATTTCAACATCGTTTTCACAGTATGAAAGGGCCTCTTTCATGAAATTAAAGGTGCCGAAGCTGACTGAATGATACCATTCGTAAAATTCCTGCCTGCCTTGGGTCGTCATCCATTCCAGACTATAAGCGGAGGGGGGAGGGTAAGGGCCTGAATAAGTTAGGTTTTGTTTCGAACTGAAACAATGGGGGGAAAAGCCTTTAATGCTGTCTGAAAAACCCATTGCTTTGGGTATAGCTGACAGTGGCAGTGTTGCCAACTCCTCAGTAAGGAAAATTGCTATTGGTTGTCCTAAAAGTCGCTAGAAGTCGCTAAATGACGTCATCACCTAATTTGCATAATTGGTCATGCTAATCTAATTGTAACCTACGTTGTTGGAGAGAGAAATAACATCGTGGAAGAGACATAAAGTGAGTAAAAAACGTCCTAAATGCATTTAGAGTTTATTTAGAACTACAAATTTAATTTCTTTTAGCAATTATTGTTTTTTTATAATAATAATAATGGATTGGATTTATATAACGCTTTCAAGGCACCCAAAGCACTTTACAATGCCACTATTCATTCACTCTCACATTCACACACTGGTGGAGGCAGCTACAGTTGTAGCCACAGCTGCTCTGGGGCAGACTGACAGAGGCGAGGCTGCCATATCGCGCCAACACCAGTAGGCGGTAGGGTAAAGTGTCTTGCCCAAGGACACAACGACCAGGACAGAGAGCCCGGGGATCGAACCGGCGACCTTCCGGTTACAGATACGCTTCCCAACCCCCTGAGCCACAGTCGCCCCAGGGTTGGAATTTTAATGTCACAATTCCAACCCTGCTCCTTTACCCGGGCCTGGACCGGCAAGTGACCTGAAATAGGCGCTCTGGTGGAGTTACTTTGTGTGTGTGTGTTTATAAGTAGTTTTAAACCTTGTGATCCACAAAACAGCATAAGAGTAAAAGAAGAACTGACTGCGTTACAGCACCCGCTGCTTGTTGAGAGTAAAAGCGATACGCGCTTTCACGTCTTTTTTTAGGGGTCTGAAAACTCGCTAAATATAGCGACAAAGTCGCTAAGTTGGTAACACTGGACAGTGGCATAGGGAGAAAGCAGGAGGAGTCAATATAGCACTGATTAAAGTCTGGGTCTGCAAAGCTGCATGATCAAGTTTGGTTTTAAACCTTGCTTAACCATGACCCTGAGAATAATGTACGCGTCAAACCCCTTAGCATTATGAGCGACAAAGATAGAGCCCTTAAAGAGAAGGTGTCTAAAATGTGCGAGGAACTTTTCAGCACAATCCTCACCCTGACAGCTCCAAGAGCGATAGAAGCGAGCTGGTTTCGTCTGCGTTTTTGCCTTGTGCTCCTGTTCCTCCTTATGAGATGCCCTTAGAATTTGAGGGTAAGATAGAAAATAGTTAATCATGTTAACTACAAAAGGGATAGTTTTTATAAAATAAGAAAAAAGTGAGAACCTAGAGAGACTGACCGTGATTGGATCTCAAAAGCATTGGCTGGGATGCTTCTCTGGGAGCCAGGGACACGGGGACCCAGCGCTGAGCGCAAATCTTGCCTATCCCTATCGGACAGACAGATATTTTTTTCCCCTATGGTCGCGGGAGAGAACAAGTGCCAGTGGGGATGGAACTGTGGCCGGAAGAAGAAGAAGAAGCCGACCGACCTAGCGTAGAGAGCAGGCCTTGCCTGTCGCGGGTCGAGAGACGGATGTTCTTGTCTGTGGATCGCTGGAGCTCTGGTGGAGAAGAACTCGGTGAGCTCGAAAAAAGAAAGTTGTCCAAATCTGAGATGTCTAAAAAAAAAAAAAAAGTTTTCTTTTGTACAATTAGCTTTTAATACGGGGAACAAGAATGAAACAAACCTACCAATTCGATCGAGAGAATCAAAAAGAGAAGAGTTGAGCACGCTTATTTCAGAGTCTAAAAAAGAAATAGCAAGGAGTATTTAAAAACAGGAAAAAACAGTAAACATATAAGCATTATATGAACAAGAGTAAGAAAAATGAGGTACCGGATGAGGCCATGATCGCTGCTATAGAAGCACTTTTAGCTCCGAGTGTTAAACTCGAGTTTATATACATTTTAAAAAAGTGTATTCCAATTGTTAAACAAACCCTATTTGCATGGTTCTTGAAGATGAAAAGCTTTTTTTGACAGAAAATGGTTAAAAGCAAAGGATGATTAACACTTACCGATTGATATGCACATAAGGAAAGAGACGCCAGTTGTTGAAGCGGTCTGGAGACAGGGGTCTTATGCGAAGTCACAAACAGTCTGAGCGGCGCTAGCTGTCCATGCTTCCGAAGTCAGACGTCTTGTGGGAGCGCCGTGCCAGTCTTAACCTCAACGGGGAATCATAAAAATCCAAGCTGCGTGCGATTGGCTAACCGGGGTGCGAGGGGAGCCGCCCCTTTGTTATGTGATTGGCAGCGGGGTGAAGTCAGGCGGAGTTGGTCTCCGGCGCAAATTTCGAACGAGGTAAGCAAGCATTCCGGAGCTGAGCCGCGGAGCAATTAACAAGGAAAAAATTGTGCGCTGGCTGTGGTTCTATGCGAGTAAGAGCGAGGTAGAACTTAGGCTGTGCGCTGAATTTGAGAGGAGCTAGTAAGAGGTATCGTTTTGAAGAAAAAAGACAAAGGACTTTTCAGGATTTTTCCCCTGTTTTCGAATATAAGGTTTTGGGTATAGGAGGCTGCTGCATTGAGCTGCGGCCGCAAGGTGGTTGGTGCCTGCCGTGGTGGTAATCCCCGAACCAAATGGTGGACACCAGAGGTGAAGGGAGCCACCAGGCTGAAGAAGGAGTCCTATCGGGCTTGGTTAGCCTGTGGGACTCCGGAGGCAGCCGACAGGTATCGACAGGCCAAGCGGAATGTGGCTCGGGCAGTGGCTGAAGCAAAAACTCGGGTGTGGGAGGAGTTCGGAGAGGCCATGGAAAAAGACTTTCGGACTGCCTCGAAGAGATTCTGGCAAACCGTCAGACGTCTCAGGAGGGGAAAGCAGTGCTCTACCTGCACTGTGTATAGTGCTGGCGGAGCGCTGCTGACGTCGACTGAGAAAATTGTCAGGCGGTGGAAGGAATACTTCGAGGACCTCCTTAATCCCACTGACACGTCTTCCGAGGAGGAAGCAGAGTCTGGGGATGAGGGGAATGACCCGCCAATTTCCAGGGGCGAGGTCACTGAGGCAGTTAAATAACTCCTTGGTGGCAGAGCCCCTGGTGTTGATGAGGTCCGCCCCGAGTTCCTGAAGGCTCTGGACATTGTAGGGCTGTCCTGGTTGACACGCCTCTGCAATGTTGCGTGGAGATCAGGGGCAGTACCTGTGGACTGGCAGACCGGGGTGGTGGTCCCCATCTTCAAGAAAGGGGACCGGAGGGTGTGTTCCAACTACAGGGGGATCACACTCCTCAGCCTCCCTGGGAAAGTCTATGCCAGGGTGCTGGAAAGGAGAGTTCGTCCGTTAGTCTAACCTCGGATACAGGAGGAACAATGCGGTTTTCGTCCTGGTCGCGGAACACTGGACCAGCTCTTTATCCTCTCCAGGATACTTGAGGGTGCATGGGAGTTTGCCCAACCAGTCTACATGTGTTTTGTGGACTTGGAGAAGGCATTCGACCGTGTCCCTCGGGGTGTCCTGTGGGAGGTGTTGCGGGAGTATGGGGTGTCTGGCCCATTGCTACGGGCCATTCGATCCCTATACAACCGTTGCAAGAGCTTGGTTCGCATTGCCGGCAATAAGTCGGACTCGTTCCCGGTGGGTGATGGGCTCCGCCAGGGCTGCCCTTTGTCTCCGGTTCTGTTCATAATTTTTATGGACAGGATTTCTAGGCGCAGCCAAGTGGCGGAGGGCTTTCGCTTTGGTGGCCTCAGAATCTCATCTCTGATTTTTGCAGATGATGTGGTTCTGTTGGCTTCATCGGGTGAGGGCCTCCAGCTCGCACTGGAGCGGTTCGCAGCCAAGTGTGAAGCAGCGGGAATGAGGATCAGCACCTCCAAATCTGAGGCCATGGTTCTCAGCCGGAAAAGGGTGGAGTGCCCACTCCGGGTCGGGGATGAGTTCCTGCCCCAAGTGGAGGAGTTCAAGTATATCGGGGTCTTGTTCGCGAGTGATGGGAGAAGGGAGCCGGAGATCGACAGACGGATTGGGGCTGCAGCTGCAGTAATGCGGACGCTGCACCGGTCCGTCGTGGTGAAGAGGGAGCTGAGTGTAAAAGCGAAGCTCTCAATTTACCGGTCGATCTACGTCCCTACCCTCACCTATGGCCACGAGCTGTGGGTAGTGACCGAAAGAACGAGATCGCGGATACAAGCGGCAGAAATGAGCTTCCTCCGAAGGGTGGCTGGCCTCTCCCTTAGAGATAGGGTGAGAAGTTCAGCCATCCGGGAGGGGCTCAGAGTAGAGCAGCTGCTGCTCCACATCGAAAGGAGCCAGCTGAGGTGGTTCGGGCATCTGACAAGGATGCCCCCTGGGCGCCTCCTGGGTGAGGTGTTCCAGGCATGTCCCACCGGGAGGAGGCCCCGGGGCAGACCCAGGACACGCTGGAGAGATTATATCTCTCGGCTGGCCTGGGAACGCCTTGGTATTCCCCCGGATACGCTGGAGGAGGTGGCTGGGGAGAGGGAGGTCTGGGCCTCTTTGCTTAGGCCCGCGACCCGGCCCCGGACAAAGCGGATGAAAATGGATGGATGGATGGTATAGGAGGGTTCCCTACAAGTTATTCTAGGGGTTTTTGTGCATTTTTTGGAGAAATACAGAGGTTTTTTCGGGAGTTTTTTCCTTCTTATTAGCCTAAGGGATGTGGTAGGAAACTGCGAGAGATTTTATCGAGTTATTATAGGGTTTTCTTTGTTGTGCGTTTTTGGAGAAATACGGAGGTTTTTTCAGGAAGTTTTTTATGTTGGGAGCCGCGGTGCGCTTATGCTTGGGGTAGTTTTTCGGGGATCGCGAGAGTTTTTTGCGATTCTGAGTTTGATTCTAAATCTCTTTGTTTGGGTTAAACAAATGCAAATAAATTGAAATAAAGTTTTGTCTGGCCATACTGAACGTTACAAAAGCACAAGTTTAACTAAGCACTTTTACCCTGGTTTAACACATTTTTAAACACACAAGCACGGTCCCAGACACATGCGCTGACCCACCGCCAGATGGCGTTTTTAAGCATAAAAAGTAAAAAACTTTTTTTAATGGCTTAAAAATAAAATAATGCTATTAGATATAAAAACTTTTTGATGAATATCATATATTTATGAATATCATATTTTTGTTACTTCCTTTATTACTTCCTTTATTACTTCCTGGGGTCACAAATCATTTTATTGGGGCCACAAATCACTCTGTTTGACATAAGGGGCCTAATATCTCTCTCCCAGTATATTACGTGAAACTCAATATAGATATAGTTGGAATTGAAGTGCCTCTCCTATCATATTGACTTTATTTTTTCTGTGGAGGATGTACAGATATTAAGTGTATGCAAATATTGGTGTCACGGTACAGGGTCTGAGAACCAGAATGTGTAAACTCTGGTTTAAATTAATATTCTTTGATTTATTTTTATGAATGGTTCTCTTTATTGTTTTCTACTTATGTTATATTTATAGTTTCTAGTCTTTAGGTTTCTGCCTCTGCCTTCCCTCTGTTTCATGTTTCTCCTTTTCTTACTTGTTTCCATGATCCATCTTCCCTCTGTCTCCCCAGTCAGTCATGTCTCCATGTCAAGTCTGCGTCTAAGTGTGTGTCATGTTTCCTGTTTTATTTTGACAGTCTTGCATCCTGTGTTAGTGTGCTCAGATTTCTTTCCTCCCATCTCGTTATGTTTTATCTCTCTCAGCTCTGTATCCCATGTGTTTTTTTTTTTTTTCTACCTGTCTCGTCCGGCACTGTAACAGACTTATTGTCTGAAGGCCAAGAAAAATGCTCAACAGATTTACTTCCCCAAGTGCATCATTACAGCTTTTGCCATACTGATCCACTTGATTCTCATAGTTTACTCAATGTTTATTTTTTAATTATTTTTTAATTTTTAAGATATTATGATTAAAATGTACAGAATCGGGGGAAAGAAAAAAGACAAAGAAAAGTTACATTGGGAAATGGCTCAACAGAAACATCTTGATGCATGCTCAATCATCCAGGTAAGTAAATCTCCAAAAGTTGATTCTGTTCATCTGGGCTTCACTTCACTTGCATCCCAGTCACAGAAGCGTTGGAGGTCGTTCGTAAGAGATTACAGGATCACCCCAACCTCAGCAACAGGACCACTCTCAGCATTGACCAAGTGTGTTTGCTCTTGGAACTGTGTCTAAATTCCACCTACTTCACATACAAGGGTCAGTTCTACAGGCAGAAACATGGGTGTGTCATGGGCTCCCCAGTTTCACCCATCGTGGCCAATTTGTCAATGGAAGAAGTGGAAAAGAGGGCTTTGCTATCCTACCCTGGAACACCACCAAGCCATTGGTTCAGATATGCGGATGACACCTGTGTGAAAATCAAATCTCAGGACGTACCACAGTTCACATTAACTCAGTGGACCGACGCATCAAATTCACCAGGGAGGATATGAAAAGTGGCAGGTTAGCCTTCTCAGACTGTGAGATTTCCATCAGTAATGGAGGACATCTAAAAGCTGACGTGTACCGTAAACCTACACAAACAGATCAGTATTTAAGGTTTGACTCTCATCATCCACTGGAGCACAAACTGGGCGTCATCAGGACACTACAACACAGAGCGAACACCATCCCCACAGACACAGCGGCCAGGGAAGCAGAAGAACATCAAGAAGGCCCTGAGTAAATGTGGTTATCCCAGCTGGACTTTTGTCAAAGCTGGGAAGGCTCCTAAAGAAAGCTCCAGCCGATCCAGGAGAGAAGGACAACCGCTGCCTAAACGCAAACCTGTAGTGATCCCGTACATGTCAGGAGTATCGGAGCAGTTGAGACGCATTTTCTCTAAACCCCAAAACACACTGCGCCAAAAACTGGTCCACCCCAAGGATCGGGTCCCCCGACACAAACAGAGTAACATGGTGTACGCTGTTAAGTGCAGGAGGATTGGCAGGATTTATACATCGGGGAAACCAAACAACCTCTGGCGAAGCGGATGGCACAACACAGAAGAGCCACCTCATCAGGCCAGGACTCTGCAGTCTATTTACACCTACAGGCCAGTGGACACTTTCAATGATGAGGATGTAACATCCTGGACAGGGAGGAACGCTGGTTTGAGGGCGGAGTCAAGGAGGCCATTTACGTGAAAAGGGAAAGACCATCTCTGAATGGAGGAGGGGCCTAAGGGTCCATCTGTCACCATCTTACAATGCTGTGATCGCAGCCATTCCCCAACTCTCTGTGAATGGGACTCATGGCCATTGATCATTTTTTTCTTTCTCTCTCTCTCTCTCTCGCACTTTTTTTCCGCTTCACTCCGCATGCGAGCCTTGTGCTTTGTGCTGGGCAGA
The DNA here is from genome assembly GCF_057382275.1 of Copadichromis virginalis. Classification (NCBI taxonomy): domain Eukaryota; kingdom Metazoa; phylum Chordata; class Actinopteri; order Cichliformes; family Cichlidae; genus Copadichromis; species Copadichromis virginalis. Next base: position 1,287,079 of record NC_140622.1, read on the forward strand.
GGGGGGAGGGGCAGTAGTTACAGTTGCAGTAGCACAGGAACAGAGCGGAAGGGAGAGGCAGAAAGAGTCAGGGACAACAACGTCACATTAGAAAGGTATAGTAATCATCCACAACTATTTTCTTTCTTTCTTTTTTTTTTTTTTTTTTTTTTTAATAAACAACCTAGAAGAACACAAATAAACCAAAATAAACAAATATTCAAAAATAAACAAACGGGTGTGCCATCTAGTGTGTATATACACACACACACACACACACACACATACACACCCATATAATTAGACATACATACACATACCTACATACATATGTATTCACCTATACCCTCATACATACTGACATATACATATATACACATAACAATTCAGAAATGTGGCATACATAATTACAGAGATTCAAACAAAATCGGGTCTCCTTGACAAAATGTAATGTTGCCATTTAACCCAAATATCACTAAATATGTCATATTGGAGTCTATTAATGAAGGTAATTCTTTCCATTTTAAACATCCCATAAACAGTCTAATGCCAGGCATTTAGTGATGGAATTTTCACACTAAGCCATTTCTTGGTAATAGTCCTACGGGCAGCCAGACTCAGAATACCATACAACAGCTTGGACGTTTTATCTACATTCACTGAGTATACAGTGGGGCAAAAAAGTATTTAGTCAGCCACCGATTGTGCAAGTTCCCCCACCTAAAATGATGACAGAGGTCAGTAATTTGCACCAGAGGTACACTTCAACTGTGAGAGACAGAATGTGAAAAAAAAAATCCATGAATTCACATGGTAGGATTTGTAAAGAATTTATTCGTAAATCAGGGTGGAAAATAAGTATTTGGTCAATAACAAAAATACAACTCAATACTTTGTAACATAACCTTTGTTGGCAATAACAGAGGTCAAACGTTTACTATAGGTCTTTACCAGGTTTGCACACACAGTAGCTGGTATTTTGGCCCATTCCTCCATGCAGATCTTCTCGAGAGCAGTGATGTTTTGGGGCTGTCGCCGAGCAACACGGACTTTCAACTCCCGCCACAGATTTTCTATGGGGTTGAGGTCTGGAGACTGGCTAGGCCACTCCAGGACTTTCAAATGCTTCTTACGGAGCCACTCCTTTGTTGCCCGGGCGGTGTGTTTTGGATCATGTTGGAAGACCCAGCCTCGTTTCATCTTCAAAGTTCTCACTGATGGAAGGAGGTTTTGGCTCAAAATCTCACGATACATGGCCCCATTCATTCTGTCCTTAACACGGATCAGTCGTCCTGTCCCCTTGGCAGAAAAACAGCCCCATAGCATGATGTTTCCACTTCCATGCTTCACAGTAGGTATGGTGTTCTTGGGATGCAACTCAGTATTCTTCTTCCTCCAAACACGACGAGTTGAGTTTATACCAAAAAGTTCTACTTTGGTTTCATCTGACCACATGACATTCTTCCAATCCTCTGCTGTATCATCCATGTGCTCTCTGGCAAACTTCAGACGGGCCTGGACATGCACTGGCTTCAGCAGCGGAACACGTCTGGCACTGCGGGATTTGATTCCCTGCCGTTGTAGTGTGTTACTGATGGTGACCTTTGTTACTTTGGTCCCAGCTCTCTGCAGGTCATTCACCAGGTCCCCCCGTGTGGTTCTGGGATCTTTGCTCACCGTTCTCATGATCATTTTGACCCCACGGGATGAGATCTTGCGTGGAGCCCCAGATGGAGGGAGATTATCAGTGGTCTTGTATGTCTTCCATTTTCTGATGATTGCTCCCACAGTTGATTTTTTCACACCAAGCTGCTTGCCTATTGTAGATTCACTCTTCCCAGTCTGGTGCAGGTCTACAATACTTTTCCTGGTGTCCTTCGAAAGCTCTTTGGTCTTGGCCATGGCGGAGTTTGGAGTCTGACTGTTTGAGGCTGTGGACAGGTGTCTTTTATACAGATGATGAGTTCAAACAGGTGCCATTCATACAGGTAACGAGTGGGGGACAGAAAAGCTTCTTACAGAAGACGTTACAGGTCTGTGAGAGCCAGAGATTTTCCTTGTTTGAGGTGACCAAATACTTATTTTCCACCCTGATTTATGAATAAATCCTTTACAAATCCTACCATGTGGATTCATGGATTTTTTTTTCACATTCTGTCTCTCACAGTTGAAGTGTACCTCTGGTGCAAATTACTGACCTCTGTCATCATTTTAAGTGGGGGAACTTGCACAATCGGTGGCTGACTAAATACTTTTTTGCCCCACTGTAAATATCCAAACAAAAGTTCATCCCAATTAAAGGGGAGTTGCATACTAAAAATGATCTGTAACTCAGAATGAATAGATACCCAAAAGTGTTGATCAGTGGCAGGACCAAAACAAGTGGAAGTGTTTTATTCCTTGGGCCCCACAGTTTCTCCAGCAGCTAGAGTGATTAGAATAATGTTTACTTTGTGCAGGAGTAAATGGCCTGTATTTTATATAGCACTTTCCCTAAGGACCCCAAAGCGCTTTACATATCCAGTCATCCACCCATTCACACACGCATTCACACACTGGTGATGGCAAGCTACATTGTAGCCACAGCCACCCTGGGGCGCACTGACAGAGGCGAGGCTGCCGGACACTGGCGCCACCGGGCCCTCTGACCACCACCAGTAGGCACCAGGACACAATGACCGAGACTGTCCGAGCCGGGGCTCGAACCGGCAACCTTCCAATTACAAGGCGAACTCCCAACTCTTGAGCCACGATCGGAGTAATAAAAAACCCACAGAGCCTCTTCCAACCAAAACATCTCCATATATTAGAACTAAAAATTCTCCACTGAAAAGCACACTGCTGATACCAAATGTCATTTGAAATTGCTGTATTTGTTTCCCTTTCCCATTTTTTTTTTAATGTAGGTAGTATTCCGCTTCTTAACCTCTTGTATACCCTTATACAGTCTAGAAATCACCTTGAGGCCGGGATCTGCCTGGTAAGCCTTGACAAATATACTCAAAACAGGTAGAGAGAAAAGATCTGTTCTCTTAGGTATAAAGTTATGTAGGTGATGCCTAATTTGAAGAAACCTAAAAAAAATCCGTTTTGCTTAACTGGTATTGATCTTTTACTGATTGGAAGTCCCTAAGAATTCCCTTATCGTAAAACATACAGTATGCCATTAAGCCTTGTCCTGCCCATTTTTTATATCTTACATCTAACTGATTGGGTAAAAAATCAAAATCAAAAGCGCACCATTTTAAAATCCTGGCCTCTTCATTCCAATCATTCTTATTAAGAAATTGTAACTAAAGTTTTAAAGGCAAGTTAATCCATTGGTTTCGTTGATTAATTTGTTTTTAATGAGTGTCACATCCCCTAAGCTTGCCTGAATGGGAAAACCTCTTAAGGCCACTGTTTCTGTTTCTATTTCTTTCCATCTCGCTTGGTAGTCTACATTACACCAACACACTAATATCCTCAATTGAGCTGAAATATAATAATCTTTCAAACATGGGAACCCCAACCCTCCTTTGTCTTTAGCCAACTGGATAGTTTGATACTTAATCCGTGGTTTTTTCCCCTGCCATATGAACCTAGAGATTATTTTGTCCCATTCCTGAAATTATTTATCAGTTATTTCAACTGGGAGTGTTTGGAACAAATAAAGCATCCTGGGCAAGATATTCATTTTAACTGTATCAATACGTGATTCAAAATTTAAAAATGGTAATAAGTTCCATCTTTTAATATCCTCATTTATTTTATAACACAAAGGATTAAAATTTGCATTATATATCTTAGAGAGATCTTTAGTAATATTTACTCCAAGATACTTCATCTGCTCCGACTCCCAGTTAAAATTGACTTTAGACTTAATTTCCTGATTTGGCTTATAATTAAAAGTTAATATCTGAGTCTTCGATATATTTAGTTTATAACCTGATAGTGAGCTAAAGGTCTCCAGAAGTGATAACAGCTTGGGGAAAGTAATGTTTGGATTTGTCAAGTAAATCAAAATATCATCAGCAAACAAGAAAATCTTATGCTCTCGACCCATGATCTTGACTCCAGTAATAGTATTGCTTTGTATAACACTTTGACTCAGGGCCTCTATGAAAAGAGCAAAGAGTGAGGGACTTAACGGGCAACCCTGACGTGTCCCTCTCTGTAAATTAAAAACATTAGAAAGCGCCCCGTTAACTTTAATTCTTGCCCTTGGTGATTTATATAGTGCTTGAATAATCCTGATAAACGATTGATGAAATCCAAACTTGCCCATGACTTTATATAGAAATTTCCAATTAACCAGATCGAAGGCCTTTTCAGCATCTAAGCTCATAAGGACAATCTGAATTTTATTTTTCCCAACATAATCAATAACATTATCTTGCGTTTCTCTCTGCTTAATAAAACCAGTCTGATCCAAGCTAATTATCTGAACAAGAATATTTTCAATTCTTTTGGCAAGGATGTATGTGAATATCTTATAGTCCTGGTTAAGAACACTATATAGGGCGGTAATTTCCACAACCAAGCCTGTCCTTTCCTTCTTTAGCTATTAAGGAAATAGAAGCCTCATTCCAAGATGGGGGGATTACTCCCGTCTTTAAAATATAATTGAATGATGTTCTCATCAAGGGAATCAATAACTCTTTCATTTCCTTATACCAATCTGATGGGAATCCATCCGGGCCTGGGGATTTATTAGGTTTTAATTTTTGAAATGTCTTAACTTCTCCCTTTCTAGGACCAGTATCTTCTTAGGAATGGTTTCATTTACCTGATAAGCATGAAAATGATCATGGAAACACGTTTCATGCTGAACCATAACAAAAACAGCTTTATCATCATGCAAAATTATCGAAGTTATCTTGCTGAAAACCGGCATGTTTTCATAAGTGCCTGTGCAAACAAAAAGCCCAACACGATATTCAACTCCACTACACTTTACCCAGTTTGTGAGATTGACAGTGTTCTGTAAATCAACATGAAGATATGGAGATATAATTTCTGAGTATTCTTGTGTTTCAAGTGAACGCATTTTAACTGGACCAGACTCAACTGCTTTTAAACTCATACATTCCCAATAATAAGCTAATGCAAACTGATGTTTCCTTGCAAGTGATACAGTCAAATTCTTAAAGTTCTTAACACAGTCTTTGAAAAATTTGTGTTTGGCTTCAAATCTCATGGTCCAGATATGAGTGAGAGGACCAATCTTTCGAATGCACCTTGGATAGTGGACCATGAAATGATGTTTTGGAATTAAGTTGTTTGATGGGTATAGTTCCTTAAAGAGTCTATGGTGTTCAATAATCAGGTGCTTTAAATACACAGTCATTCCTTCAGTGATAGAGTATGAGAAAACTACGTTTAGAATGTGCAACAACAAAAGCAACAAATGCCAGTGCAAATCATCCTCTGGTACCAGGTCACCAAATATCAAAGGTATGTTTGTGATCAAACAAAGTGTTTGTGATGCATTTAAACCTATTCCATACCCTGCACGATCCAGGTTAATATTCGTTGGTTTATTTCTCTTTTCCATATAGCCGTAATTAAAAGCATATATCCTATTTAACAAGCTATCTTTAGAGATGAAGTATTCGATTAAATATTGAAATAGCAACTTGACTTCATATTGACCAACCCCTTCCAAAATATCATGCATGATGTCAACGGCATAATTTTCCGCAATATTGAAATATTTTAATGAATTAAGTATGCTCTTTCTTTTTATGCCGAATGAAGATGTTAATGTTGGATCATCTACCAAATTATTATAATGTTGGTTATTCAGAATTGGTGATCTAAGAGTTAAACATGGGTCGTCCTTTGAGAAAACGAATTGAGCTGAAGACTGATCAATTAGGCAAAATCTACAAAAATAATTAGCTCTAAACGATTCCAAAAACCCAAGAATGCTATGCATCCCCAAGTTATCACCTGTAATTTGTGCCAGAGTACCAAATACAGGAAATTTAGCAAATGGAACAGCAATCCCACTCGTCTCTAATATTTTCAGGTCCTTTACTAGGGGCTTCAGGATTTCATCAATTCCATATTTTTTTGTGTCTTGTGCATAAAATAATGATACCAGATGAATGTTCATTAAAGCCGAATTCAGACTGGGAGGAAGATTTCTAAGGATGAAGTAAAGGCAGCCAACTTTGTGTATACCCTTTTTTGAACCTAAAGGACTTGCACACTCAAATTCGTCATAGTACAATTCCAAATTTTTAAATAAATCTGCAATGGCTGATCTGGAGGGACTGTCATTCGGTAATAGGGTCAATAATTGTTCCTGAATATTAGATTGCCAATCTCCCACAAATTCCTCTAAGTTCTGAACTGTAGAAAGAACTATTGTATTTGGTACACCACTTCCTAAAAGTCTGGCAATAATGGAGGCACACATGTCCTTGCTCTGATTTGAGAATGAAGGGCCTGCTTCAGAATTTTGGCACTGAGATGATGTGGATGGTGTTTCATCATTTAAGCACTGAGAACTACTAAACTGTTGGGTATCATGGTCAGAAGGGGTCTCATGAGGAACACATGTGCTAACAGTAGCATGTATCTTATTCAGATGTCTTCTAAATCCAGAATAACTTGAGAATTGTAAACAACATCCTATCTGACCACATTTTAGTTTCAAATTTTTGCCAGGATACATTCCATGAACTAGTTTTAAATGTCTGAACAAAAGTAAAGCTGTACCAAAGGATAAAGCACAGAGAAAGCAGGTCAACATTTTGAATGCATAACCTGGTTACTACTTATTCAACAGCTTTGCTCGCAACTCTTTGACTCTTGGACTTTCCACTGTTGTGCCTACATCAATATTGTACACAGTGGTCTGCAAAAATGTGTACAGGCTGGACAGAGCGTCTTCATATTTCACACTGAAAACAAAGTGGCACTTGAACAGCTCATCAAATGCACCCAGTGATGTGCCTGACTGACATGGAAGAAGCTTTCGATCCAAGACTATGTAGAAGCTGAAAACCTGTGCTTTTAAAGTCCCTGTGGCCAGGAGATATGGCTGAGGGTTTCCTTCATTGTTCATGAGGTGATCCTCAAGGCTCTGGCAAGACTGAAACACAATAAAAAGCATCACTTTATAAACCCTTGGGTTAAGAAAAAGGAAAGGGGAGACAGAACTGAACTTCACTAACATATAAAAACTGATTGAGGGTATGAGCAGAAAATAAGTGATCCATTCACACATTATGCACACTGCTGCTTTTTTGATAACTTTTAAAAATGAAAACTAAAATTACTACACTAATAAAGTGTTACTTTAGGACACTACTTGGCTCATCAGCATCATCCATTTCTTCGTTCAAAGCAGATTTCAGCAATCTTTTCAGAAGACAAGTCTCTTTAAGGTCTCTGGCTTCCCTGGCAACCTTGTCTTTAAAACTGGTGTTCCATTTTTCCAGGAACCTGGAAGCAGTCTCTACTCCAAACATCACTGCAAAGTCCTGCAAAATCTAACAAAGGAGAAGTATGTCCATTAAAATCAATTTTTTTAAGTCAAGTATTTTTCAGATCCCCATTTGTTTACCTACCAGTCCTTTAGTGTCCAAAAACCGAGGAAACATCTGAAGAATGTTTGCTGATTCTTGTGGGTCATGGAGTATCTGCTGACGATAGTAGAATGTCTCTCTCATCTTCTGGAAGACTATATCTTGGTCAGTGGTGTGATGAAGAAGAGACATGGCTTCCATACATTGATCTCTTGTTTGCTGGTCATTAGTATATTTACTTACCTTCAGCTTCAGTATAGATGACAAAACACACCTCTTTGACTCCTGCAAGTTCAGGAAAGACATCCTCATCCACCTCTATACCCTGCTCATCTGTGACTTTCAGTGCTGCATTTTCTGGTATGAGAAACTTCTGCTGCACTGAAGTAAAATCATCACTTAGTTAATAACAACATTATCATTTCCTCTTTAATGACTTAGTACAAACCATAACCATAACCATGGGCGATCGTGGCTCAAGAGTTGGGAGGTCACCTTGTAATCGGAAGGTTGCCGGTTCGAGCCCCGGCTCGGACAGTCTTGGTCGTTGTGTCCTTGGGCGAGACACTTCACCCGTTGCCTACTGGTGGTGGTCAGAGGGCCCGGTGGCGCCAGTGTCCGGCAGCCTCGCCTCTGTCAGTGCGCCCCAGGGTGGCTGTGGCTACAATGTAGCTTGCCATCACCAGTGTGTGAATGTGTGTGTGAAGGATGACTGGATATGTAAAGCGCTTTGGGGTTCTTAGGGACTAGTAAAGCGCTATATAAATACAGGCCATTTACCAGGCCATAACTTACCTGCTCTCACAAAATCTGTGAAGCTGACTTTTCCAATTTGACATATTTCTTTGTCTTTCTGTGTTTTACTTTTATCAACATCTTGGCCACCTATGGAAAAAACCTTTACTAATATGAAACATAACATGTGGAAGAAGAAGAGGCTGTTTATGATAACTTTATGTGAACTGTGTATAACGTAATCCATAAACACTTTCTAACATTGAGCTAGCCTGTCCACACTAGCTACTGCTTAAAATCTATTTAGCTAGGCTAGGTTTAGCAGACAATGTGACTGCATGTTTGCCGCGTCCTTGTCTTTTCAGGTCTGGCGACAGGGTTGTGTGCATATCTGTGAAGCAGGACTAACTAACTTACGTTAATGGTACCTTGATATCCAGTGTTGGGTAAGTTACTTTAAAATAGTAACTTAGTTACATTACTAGTTACTTCTCTCAAAAGTAACTCAGTTACTTCAAGTTACTCGTTACTTTCAAAGTAACTAGTTACTAGGGAAAGTAACTTTGGTTTTACTCAGAATTCTCTTGTTAATGTGTTGCTTCCATAACTTTGCCAGTCTTCTAGCTTGCTTACTTGCCACAAGTGCACTGTGCCACCTACCAATAGAAAGGAAAAGATAATGTGCATATTTCCACGAGAGAAATCCCACGCCTGGACCGTCATTGACTGCTGCCATGATTCTAGCCTACGTCACAGCGTCATGTGCGCCTTTTACATCCAACACAAAAACTGCAGTCGTGGTGCTTTCGATTGTACTCAGAACTCGGAAATTCTGCCTTCTGAATAGGAAGATGTAGGTAACACCAGACTGCAGATGAGCTGCATACAGGGCTGGACTGGGACAGAAAATTGGCCCGGGCATTTTGACTAGAGACTGGCCCACCATTATAGGAAAAATCATAAAGCCTTTGAATGAAAACAAACGCTGTTGTGACAGTGATGTACACTGTTTTGATGGTATATATGCATCAATCTATCAATCGTTTGTTGTAAGATTCAGATAATTATTTTTTAAAAGCTAGACATTTTAAATGAGAATAAGAAAGAAAAGTATTTCTTTGTGCCCCCCTTTCCCTGTTAATGCCCTACATGCCCCCTGGCAACACTTTGCTAGACCCGCCCCTGCACAGTTACCAGCTGTCAGCTACCTAAAAAAGGATCCTGGTGTTATTTGTCTCTCAGAAACAGTTCATAACTTCCCTTCAACTCATTCATGTCACCTAAAAGGTAAACCTGTTTCTCCATCACCTGTTCAGCTCTGATGATCCAGTAAGGACATCTCCTGGTTTCATCTTCATGTTTCCCTCTCACCACATATCCAAACCGACATCATGACCAGCAGTTTTTTTGCAGCTGTGGCTCCAGCAAACATCAGCTGATACTAGAAATTAATATTAAATAAATTCTAACAACAGCTGATCAAGCTTTAACGTGCTGCTGTTGTTTAGCGCGACATCCGCTGGTTTCCTCTTTCGGCGCAAAGTGAGCGATAAACAAACAAGAGAGAAAAGCCGATCAGCTGATCATTGATCAGTTTTCATGACTTAAGTAGAAACGGGAGAGGGAGGGGGGGAGAATGAGAGAAGAAGAGGCAGCTGTGCAGCAAAGACACAGAATAACTCCAGCTTTGTGTCTTTTTCATTGTAGCTGAATTACGGGACAAACTGTTCCTTTTCACCTCAATAAGAAACGCGTAATATTTTCTCTGAATACCAGACGGGACGGTTGGCAACTCTAATAACTTATGAACAAAATAAAGTTCAACATCATTAACTTCATAACACCCACCCAGCTTTATAGAAACTCCGTCATGCTAGCTAGCACGCAGTACGGAAAAAGTCAGCACAACGAAAATAAACTCCACCTAAACTTGGTTCATATCTGACCCAGAGAGACTGCAGGTCATAACTTCTTACCTGAAGTTCAGTTCACACTTGGACCGGCGGCCGCCTCGGGTCTCTTTTCCTTCTGCGTCCCTTTTCCTTCATCCACCTGCTGGCCTCCACCACTTGCTAATGTTACTGAATCTGTGGAAGCTACGCGATAGCCACCACACGAAGTAACGAGTAACGAGCCTATCTAAATCCCAGTAACGACTAACGCATTCCTGATTTTGGCATAATAACTAGTTACCGTGCTCGTTACCACAATAATAACGTAGTTACTGTAACGCATTACTTAATAACGCGTTAGTCCCAACACTGTTGATATCTCATCAATGCAGGCTGCACCTCTCTTTGGTTAAATACGGCCATTACCATGAGTCTAAACACAATATTACTGTAGTTAGCTAACGTTAAATGAAACATTAGTGTTAAAAAAAAGAAATACAAATGAACGTTTTCATTGACAACGTGAAATGTGTATCTTCAAATACAGTAAGATTAGTTAGCTAACTTTTGACTAATGTTAGCCTAGCTGCTATCAACGAATCAGCGTAACATGCAGAAAACACGTGTAGTGCTAGTTAGTTAACTTTATATTTTACTTATGCATCCATGTAACTGAACATATATATATAAATAACATTACTACACTCACAGAAAATTCCAAAATAAATAAAGTATTTTTACCGAGGCGGCCGCCGGTCCGAGTGTCAGGTGAACTGAACTTCAGGTAAGAAGTTATGACCTGCAGTCTATCTGGGTCAGATATAAACCAAGTTTAGGTGGAGTTTATTTTCGTTATGCTGACTTTTTACAGTCAGTTACAATAACTCCTACTGCGTACTAGCTAGCATGACGGAGTTTCTATACAGCTGGATGGGTGCTATGATGTTACTGATAGTGAACTTTATTTTATTCATAAGGTTAGTTAGTAGAGTTGCCAACCGCCCTGTAAAAAACGGAATTCAGAGATGTAGTCAGAGAAAATATTACGCCTTTCGTATTGAGCTGAAAAGGAGCACAGTTTGTCCCGTACTTTAGCTAGGATGGAAAAAGACACAAAGCTGGAGTTATTCTGTTTCGTTACGCTGCACAGCTGCCTCTTCTTCTCTCATTCTCTCCCCCTCCCTCTCCCGTTTCTACTTCAATCATAAAACTGATCAATGATCAGCTGATCGGTTTTTCTCTCTTGTTTGTTTATCGCACACTTTGCACCAGAAAGAGGAAACCAGCGGATGTCGCGCCAGACAGAACCAAAGTGTGAGCAGTTGTTAGAAGACGAACATCACCCATCTTGAACATCCATTGATCTGTATAGTGCACTCTATGTAGTATTTTGTAGTGTATTAATTGTAGGCTGGGATATCTAATCAATTTAAAGGTTTTTGAGCATTTCTGAGACCAGAGGTTTTGCTGTATAACTAGTCTGTCAAGCGGAATAAAGTCTGTTCTTTCTAATGTATATTCAAAGTATTTAATTCCTTTTCGACGCCAATCTGGGAAGTTAATCATAGTATGTCAGGGTTGTTCCAGATAGGTGTACATTTGCATGGGATTAATGAAGACCTTTTTAGAAACTCCCACCATGCTGTCAGAGAAGAGCTGATGTTGATGCTTTTAAAGCATTCATGTTGTTTGATGTTTGAGCTGATAAATGGAAGGTCTGAAATCTCTAGATTATTACATAGTGCCTGTTCTGCATCTAGCCAGGGCTCATCTAAGAGGGCATGTTTTAAACATCCTGAGATCAATTGTAGCATATGTAACCCACATAAAAATAAAAAGAACTGCATCTATAACTAAATCGGAATCTTAAATTCCAACCGGAGCGTGTCCATGAAGGCATCGTGACGCGTCATGACGCACGCCACGCCGCGAGGCTGCACGTGCCTGTTGTGACCAATCCTATTCGCGAGGCACTATTATATGCCTTCCGGGTTGTCGCCTCGAAACGACGCGGGGGAGAGGCGTTAGCGGATGGAAGCAACAGGTACGTGGGGTGAGCGCTTTTCGCTGTTTACTATCTTGACTTGTTTTTGAATTAATTGTGGATCGCGTTCAACAGTATTTTGATACCGCCGCGGGTAGATGCGTGGGGCTCGTATGTGACATCGCACGTAGTGAATGGTGAGTGAGTCTGAATGTTTGTTTGTATTTGTGACCTGTATCAGTATGCCAGTGCTATTAGCTGATGGGATAACTAAGGCTGAGGCCTACTACATTACTACTACTCTCACTTTACGTGGCTGTAGTTTTGTTATTTGAGATTGTCATTTATTTTAATTCATTACAATGGTTGGATATGTATTTGTTGTATTTTCTCATGGATTTCATTGTGTACACTGGAACTAAAGCTAGCTTGGGAAATTTAGATGAATTTTGCTAATGGTGGTCTTGTGATTATAGTGCAGGCTAGTGGTGCCCTGGAGAGACCACAGCGACACCACTACTTTGGATGGTGAGCTAGGCCCAACGAGCCAGAACCCCAGCTATAACTTCCTGCGGTCTGGTAGGAGGCTGCTGCGGCCTACACTCTCCCCTCTTGGTTTTCAGTCCCCTAAATCTCACTTTCGAGATCTCAGTCTTGGAATCTTAGTGCTGATCATCATACTTCCAATTTCAACCTGTCTAGACTGTCATACGCGTTGGACTTATATCAATCGTGAAATAAACTTTATGGACATTGTTTGCCAGAGGTTGGACGAGGTTGCTGCACCGCTGTGCAGCGGATATTTTACAAGCTTGAATTATGTTTTATCTTTTCCTGTCTGCAGATTTTGTAAATATTGGTATTTGGTAATTGCACTTTATTTTCACTATAAATAATAACTGTAATCACAATATCTGTGGTTGTATGTTTATTGTACTTCACTCACCTCCTAGAGCCGAATCTGATATCTTCTGAATTAGCCCAACTACTCATAACCAACTTAAATTATTTTAGCTTATGTACTTGCTACACATAGTTGCTAAGAAGTTAGGCAGATCCTCCTTTATCCTTGATCCTCTGTAGCATTTCGGTGGTGCCGACTGAAGCCCCATACCCATGAGACGGCATCTAAGACTGAAGGTGTTCTAAAACAAAAACATCTTCAATCTTTCGTCTCCTTGAACTCCACATAACTAACCATTTGGACTTTGCAAAAGAGCACCAAGCACGGGAAATTGAAAGGTGGAAGAAAGTTTTCTCTGAGAAAAAATGTAACCTTAATGGTCCTGATGGTTTCCAACGTTACTGGCAAGACAAGCAGATCCCGCCTGATATGTTTTGAGGATGATGGTCTGGGGTGCTTTTTCCTTCAGTGGAACAATGGAGCTTCAGGAGGTGCAGCTGTGTCAAACAGCTACTGGCTATATCCACATGTTGCAGAGAGCGTCCCTCATGACTGAGGGCCCACCTCTGTATGGTAACAACTGGGTTTATGGGTTTATCAACAGGACAGCGCTACAGCACACAATGCCCACAGGACAAGGGACTTCTTCCAGGAGAATAATCACTTACAGAGGATTGGCTCTCTCTTGAATTTATGTAAGCATCTTGCACATATTCAACACAGTTGCCTCATGCTTTAAAGTTAAGTGTAACTGTATATTGTTCAACACACTTGGTGAAAGCAAACTTTGGTTAAATCTTCAAGGTACTAATCACAAAAATCTTTAACAATAAAAACAAAAAACAAAGCCCAATGTCAAGTCTATTTGATACTCCCTTTATGACAAGAAATTCTCTAGGACACAAACAAATAGTGTAATTCTTTGGTAAGTCTTTCCAATGGCCTCTATGTAGAGTTCAGTCATACAGTATAGGGTGATCCTGGATTTTTCTTTTAGAGCAGGATAGAGCAGGATGTATTCTCCATCTCCCATATCCATATCATGGTTGATTTCATGGTTGAGTCTTTCAGTTTTTTAATGGCAGCACCCAAGAGCTTCTCAGATGACCAGCTTGGTTCAACATTTAATGGTAGTGCTTTCCCTCTTATGGGTCTCTTGTCAGTCTTTGTTTTGTTCATCATCCCAGCAAAAAGATAGATTACATATTAGAAAAAATGATGGTGGTCACAGGTTGAAAACCTGTTGTCAGACAACAAAATAAAAGTTTTCAAATCTTTTTTAATAAAAACCTTCACTGTTTTCTTTGATTTCTTTTTTTTCTTTTTGGATTTTGAGAGCATCCTCCTTTCAGGCTCTTTACCTTCAGGGTATTTGAACAAATGCTGAACAAATGACTTGGCTGAAAGGAGGGAATGAGAGGGAGATAGTGTCATGAACCGAAGTTCCGAGCGCAGGCAGGACCCAGTAGCAGAACACACACACTAGGGAATGAGCGAATAAAGAAAGTAATTTTTTATTGAAACTAAAGGTGTCCCGTGAGGGTAGCCAGAAAAACAACGGGTGAAACCAGATGAAACCGAGGGACCGCACAGGGAACGCCGAGAGCGGGGCTGTGAGAGGGGTGATAGCCGGGCCGAGAGAACCAGAGGGGGGTGGAGCTCCAAAAGGGGTCGAGACGGCGAAGCTGAATGTGAACCGAATCTCAGGCGGACAGGTGGACAGGCAGGTGGCTCAAAAAACACGCCGAGTTGTGATCGCTGAGAGGCGACTACGGACTGGCGTGGAGCAGCAGGTAGGGCAGGATTAAATAGTCCACCTGGTGATCGCCTGGGATGGGATGCAGGTGTGGGGTTAGCAGCCACGCTCGTGGGCGTGGACATCCCAGCAGCACCCCGGACGCCGGGCCGCGGACCATGACAGTACCCCCCCCTCAAGGGTCGCCCCCAGGCGGCCGGCCGGGACCCCGCCTGCGGAGAGAAGCACGGAAAGCAGAGATGAGACGAGGGTCCAGAATGAAGGAGCGCGGGACCCAGAGGCGGTCCTCGGGGCCGTATCCCTCCCAATCCACAAGATACTGCCAGCCGCGCCCGCGCCGGCGCGCATCCAGGATCCGCCGGACCGCATAGGCCGGATGGCCGCCGACGAGCCGGGCGGGAGGAGGGGGCTCGGAAGGAGGGCACAGGGGGCTGAGGCGGACCGGCTTAAGTTGAGATACATGGAACGTGGGATGCACACGCCGAGAGGCCGGAAGCCGGAGCCTGACTGCCACCGGGTTGATGACTCGGTCCACTTCGTACGGCCCGATGAAACGGGGAGCCAGTTTGCGGGACGTGCCCCGGAGCGGGATGTTCCCAGCAGCCAACCAAACCTTCTGTCCCGGCTGGTAGTCAGGGGCTGGGGTGCGGCGACGATCGGCGTAGTGCGCCTGTCGTTCCTTTGCGCGCAGGAGGGCGCGGCGAGCGCAGCGCCACACACGTTGGCAGCGCCGGAGGTGATGAGGGGCCGACGGGACGGAGAGGGACAGGTCCTCTTCCGGGAAGAGCGGAGGCTGATACCCGAGGGACGCTTCGAAAGGAGAGAAGCCGGTGGAGGACGAGGTGTGAGTATTGTGGGCGTACTCCACCCAGGGCAGGTAAGTAACCCAGGAGGAGGGGTTTTGACTGGCTACGCATCTCAGCATAGTCTCCAGCTCCTGATTAAGGCGTTCAGTTTGCCCATTGGATTGCGGGTGGAAACCGGAACTCAAACTGACCTTGGCGCCGAGAATGGAGCAGAAGGTCCTCCACACTTGTGAGGTGAACTGGGGACCGCGATCGGAGACAATGTCCAGGGGAATTCCGTGGAGCCTGAAGACTTCCGTGACTAACGCTTGGGCAGTCTCAGCAGCCGAGGGCAGCTTGGCTAGCGGGACGAAGTGGGCGGCCTTAGAAAACCGATCCACAACGGTGAGGATGACACATTTTCCAGAAGAGGTGGGGAGACCGGTAACAAAGTCGAGCGAGATGTGAGACCAGGGCCGGTGGGGAGTAGTGAGTGGGTGGAGCTGGCCCATGGGATGTTTCGTGGATGGTTTATTACGAGCGCAGACGGCACAGGCAGACACGTAGTCCTTCACGTCCCGTAGTAGCGATTTCCACCAGAAGTGTCTGCTGAGGAGGCGCGCCGTTCTGCTCACGCCCGGGTGGCACGCGAATCGTGCTGTGTGGATCCAGTGGATGACCGCTCCCCGGGCGGCGGCGGGAACGAAGCGCCGTCCCGGCGGTCCGGTCCCTGGGTCAGGGTCCCCTGGGAGCGCTTGACGAATGGTCTCCTCAATCTCCCAGGTGAGAGCACCCACCACGCAGGAGGCAGGCAGGATGGTGGCGGGGGGGGGCGCCTCGCTGTCGGGGGAATACAGACGGGAGAGCGCATCGGGTTTGATGTTTCGTGACCCGGGACGATAGGAGAGTGTGAAGTTGAAACGGGCGAAGAATAGGGACCAGCGAGCTTGACGGGGATTTAACCTCTTGGCGGTTCTAAGGTACAGTAGATTTTTATGATCCGTCCATATAACGAAGGGCTGTTCGGTCCCCTCCAGCCAGTGACGCCATTCCTCCAATGCGAGTTTTACCGCTAGGAGTTCCCTGTCGCCGATGTCGTAATTCCTTTCTGCGGGGGTGAGTCGGCGTGAGAAAAAGGCGCACGGCCGGAGTTTGTTCAGGGGCCCAGACCGCTGGGAAAGAACCGCCCCGACTCCCGCGTCAGATGCGTCGACCTCAACAACAAACTGTTTAGAAGAGTCAGGATGGGTTAGAATGGGTGTGGATGTGAATAATCGCTTCAATTTAGCGAAGGCTGCGTGGGCCTCAGGGGACCATGTGAAAGACGCCTTGGGTGAGGTGAGTTGGGTGAGAGGCGCGGCCACCTGGCTGTAGTTTCGAATGAAACGGCGATAAAAATTCGCAAACCCCAAGAAGCTCTGAAGCTTCTTTCGTGTCTCCGGAACCGGCCATTCCAATATGGCTTTGATCTTCACCGGGTCGGTCTTCACCTGCCCACCAGCGAGGATGTAGCCCAAGAAGGAGATGGATGAGGCGTGGAACTCACACTTTTCCGCTTTTACGTACAGTCTATTTTCGAGCAGCCGTTGTAGCACGCTCCTCACATGGATGCGATGGTCCTCGAGCGTCTTGGAGAAAATCAAAATATCATCCAGGTAAACAAAAACAAACACGTTCAGGAAATCCCGTAACACGTCGTTGACTAGGGCTTGAAAAACCGCCGGGGCGTTCGTTAACCCGAACGGCATCACTAGATATTCAAAATGCCCTAGTGGGGTATTGAAGGCGGTCTTCCACTCGTCGCCTTCACGTATCCGTACCAGGTGGTAGGCGTTCCGCAGATCTAGTTTGGTGAAGACCGTAGCTCCCTGGAGTGAGCTAAAAATAGAACTAATGAGTGGGAGGGGATATTTGTTTTTGACGGTGACGTCATTCAGCCCCCTGTAATCGATGCACGGGCGGAGCGTCCCGTCTTTCTTTCCCACGAAGAAAAAACCTGCAGCCACGGGAGAGGATGACGGCCTAATACGTCCTGCAGTTAGCGACTCCTGGATGTAATTCTCCATGGTTTCTCTTTCGGGGCGAGACAGGTTGTATAATCTGCTAGAGGGCAGCGAAGCTCCCGGGAGCAGATCGATAGCACAGTCATATGGACGGTGAGGCGGGAGTGAGAGCGCCTCATCTTTACTGAACACCTGCTGGAGATCGTGATAATCGGGGGGCACGGAAGAGAGGTCCGGCGCGGGTGGCGGGGCGGGCCTCCGTTCCGTTGAGGCGGAGGGAACGGCTGACCTCAGGCAGTTCGCCAGACAAAACACACTCCAGCTCGCGATACTTTTTCCGGCCCAATCTATGTGTGGGTTATGTCTCTGTAACCAGGGGTAGCCTAGGATAAGCGGGGTGTCAGGAGCAGGAAAAGTGAAAAAGGACAGCTGCTCTTGGTGGTTACCTGATGTGATTAACCGTACAGGCGCGGTTTGGTGAGTTATGTATGCAAACACTTGGTTGTTTAATGTAGACGCAGGGATGGGCGGTTCGAGTGGAGTAAGAGACACAGCTAGCCTCTTAGCCAGCTTCTCATCCATAAGGTTCTGTTCCGCCCCGGAGTCCACTAACGCGGGGCATGTAAAAGTCTGATTAGAAGTCACGATAGTAACGGACAGTAACAATCGGGGTCTAGTAGTGCTTAGAGTGCTGCCCACCCGTATCCCCGGACTCACCGGTGGGCCGGGTCGTTTGGGCGGACCGGGCAAACAGCGATGCGGTGACCGGGCCTCCCACAGTACAGACATTCTCCAGCCCGAAATCGGCGTTCCCTCTCCTCCGGAGAAAGCCGAGAGCGTCCGATCTGCATGGGTTCAGGCGGGGGCGGCGACGGAGAGCGCGCACACGCAGCTGGGGGCGGGGGCGGAGAAACGCGAAACCCGGGGCGCAATACGGAGCCCATAGGCTTAGACCGCCGCTCGGCATCCCTCTCCCGCAAGCGTCTGTCAATCCTACGGGAGAGGGAGGCCAATTCATCAAAGGATCTGGTCTCCTCGTGAAAAGCCAGTTGGTCCTTCATCTGGTCATTTAACGACCGTAAAAAAACCCCACGAAGAGCCGAATCGGGCCAACCCACGGCGACCGCTCGAGTACGGAATTCAACTAGGTACTCCGCAATACTGCGCCGCCCTTGACGGAGCCCCAGCAACTTCTGCGCGGCATCGTCCTCCGATACCGGAGGGGAAAACGTAGCCTGGAACTCCTCCAGGAAGTCATCGTACTCGCAATCACGAATGGGGTGAGAACTTAAGTAGGCTTCAGCCCATGCTAGAGCACGCCCCCGTAACAATCCCACGAAGTGGGAGATCTTAGCAGTATCCGTGGGGAACGCATCAGGCGTGCGACTGAAAAACAAGGAGCACTGGAAAAGGAACCCCCCACACAGGTCTAGCTCCCCGTGGAAGGGTTCCAGCGGCGGAGGCGACACGCCGCGGTGCACGGGGTCGGACGGCCTAGTTTGTAATTTATTCTGAGTGTCACTGAGCTCTTGACAACGGTCTTGGAGAGACTGGAGCTGCTGATCGTGGCGACCGAGGATAGCGCCCTGTTTATTAATAGCGGAGCGGAGTGGATCTGCTGGGTCCATACTGGCCAGTCCGTACTGTCATGAACCGAAGTTCCGAGCGCAGGCAGGACCCAGTAGCAGAACACACACACTAGGGAATGAGCGAATAAAGAAAGTAATTTTTTATTGAAACTAAAGGTGTCCCGTGAGGGTAGCCAGAAAAACAACGGGTGAAACCAGATGAAACCGAGGGACCGCACAGGGAACGCCGAGAGCGGGGCTGTGAGAGGGGTGATAGCCGGGCCGAGAGAACCAGAGGGGGGTGGAGCTCCAAAAGGGGTCGAGACGGCGAAGCTGAATGTGAACCGAATCTCAGGCGGACAGGTGGACAGGCAGGTGGCTCAAAAAACACGCCGAGTTGTGATCGCTGAGAGGCGACTACGGACTGGCGTGGAGCAGCAGGTAGGGCAGGATTAAATAGTCCACCTGGTGATCGCCTGGGATGGGATGCAGGTGTGGGGTTAGCAGCCACGCTCGTGGGCGTGGACATCCCAGCAGCACCCCGGACGCCGGGCCGCGGACCATGACAGATAGTAAGAGGCTCTTCATTATCTTTGTATATAACTCAAAAGCAAACATGATAAAGTTAATACTGAAAAAACATATGAATATAGTATACATAAAACACCACCTCTTCCCAGTCAGATCCACCACAAACACGTTTTTGCTTTCAGAAATGTAGATTTATCAGTCATATCACACCGGATGTCTACAATTTCCCAACTACAAACAAATTCTTTGATTTATGACACTATTTGCTTATACATGAATACAGATCTGAAAAGTTCAAACACCAAACATGTGAACAAGTCTTGCCCTCTTCATTTTATTTTCTTACAAAACTAGTTAGACTTAAAAGATAACAGCCGGTGCAGAAAGTATTACCTCTTTAGTATTTGAGGTCTGCTGCTGTGGCAGCAGCTTTAGCCAGGACAAAGCTGTTTTTTTCCACATGAACAATGAAATTTGTTTTCAAACTTAAACCCACAGAATGGACAATGCATCTTGCCCTGAAAAACACAAGTTGTCTGAGTTTAGTTGTTTATTTCACCTAAAGCAAAACAGCAGTCATATAAACCCTCATGTGTGTTTCAACAGATGACAGATTTTCAGGCTAATAGTTAACATCTAATAGCAAACCTATATCTATAGTATTTTCATTCCTCACAAATCTGAAAAATTCTCCACTTCTTTTAAGTGTCTCCCAGAGCAATGCTTAGCATGTTTTGGTGTTTATGTGTCCTTTTGCAGCGTTTTTCTGTTTGCTGGTGTTTTCTAAAGTTGCAGTCCATTTGGCCTCTCATGGCCACCGTACCTTCCAGTTTCAACATAACTTTGCACCAGTGAACCAAGTAAGGTTCATAAAGACATGGTTGAGCAAATTTCGTGTGGAAGAATCTTACTGAACTACAAAGAGTCCTGTCTACAACCCGATAGAACAGTTTTGGATTGAATTAGAGCAGAGCTTCTTATCCCACAGTGTCTGACCTCACAAATGTGCTTCGAGAGAAATAGTGAAAAGTTACCATAAATACACTACTAACACTCCCAGAAGGGTTGAAGGTTTTATAGCTGCAACGGGTGGGTCAGCATTGTATTAAACTTCTATGCATGTGAAAGCAGAAAAGAAAATAATTTTGGCAATATAGTGCATTTTGCAAGGTTAGAAACTCTAAGCAGTAATTAACACTTTATTCAAAGCTGAGGTGACCACTGTGACATTATTTTTGTTTTATTTGCTTTTTGTACGAGACAAAATCACTATTAGGCTGATGATGTCTGAACTGAGGCCTTCATTTTTGATGACGCGAGTTATACCCTGTTTATGGCAACTCTATCTATGTATCCAAGGACCCGAGTTATATAGGTGAATGAATGTGTACATAGAGGATACACTGATACACTTTAGTCCCTTTAATAGATGATGTTGGCACCAGATGTAATACACAATGCCTCTGCTCCAGGCTCAAGGCCAGTTACAGCATTTGCAGTTGTCATCAAAGACAGATCCAGCTCCACACTGCCCCACGTGGGTGTTGCCACCAGAACACATGTAGAAGCTGGCTTTGTCATCTGGGTGGGGATATAAGCCATCAGGTTTCCCATTGCAGAATCCAGTTCCTGGGGCATGGGTAGTAGTGGTGGTGGTGCTGGGTGGAGAAGTGGTGCTCGCTCCAGGTTTTGGGGTGGTGGTTGAGGGTAGTGGGGGAAGCTCTTGACAGTACAGATCAAAGGAATTATGTGTTATTGGTGGTTTTTCATTCATGTGTATCAATAAGCATGAATCCCTTAATGCGTAACTGGCTAAAACACAACCTCACCCTAACCCAACCCACTGTTGACCTATTAACATGAATTCTTCATTACTCCAATCGCTACATGAAGAACATTTACTGCCCTCGTACAAAAGTTTTACTAGTTCAAAACTGTATCGAACATATTTGGATTTTTATTGACTGTTGTAGTAACATCTTATCTAAATTACAGAGGTTCTTATGATAACAGTTCCACACTAATTTATTAAATATATATAGACTAAAATAATTAATCTATATGAATCTGCTTTGGACATACCAATTTCAAGAAGGTTGCGCAGATGAGAGAGCAGAGGATGGGGACCCTCCCCGCAGAATTTTCCTGCAAAGTCATCCAAATCAAGAGCCCACACAAAGGCCCCGCCAAACTTCTGATCTTTCAGGTAACGTACCTATTGGGGAAAAATTAAACAGAGATTGATATCACTACCTTGTACATACACAAATGTGTTAAACAAAAAGAAATGATGCAAGCTTTCTCACTTACCTTGGTTTCATAGCTCTCCTTGTTGTCAAATCCTACCCACTCATTGTTTTTGAAAGCATAGGGGACTTTCTGGTCTTCAATCCAGTTAATGGTGCTGCCTTTCACGAAGGTACAGATCTACAGCACAGACTACATGGTTAACATTTGTCGTTTTATAAATATCATTAGATATCAAAGCAACATATGCTATACATCATGAGGCAATCATTAAATTCCAGCCTTAAGAAATGTACCTCATAATAAGACCAGAATCCAGCTTCACGGGTGTATGGACCAGCTGATGCTGGGCCGCTAGCTGGAGCACCAACACCAGTATTTGATGATGTCAGGCGGAAGGTACGACCATAAGATGCAAATCCCATCCTTAGCTTCTCCAGTGGGGTGCCATTGTCTCTCCAATATTTCATGGCATAGTCCTATAGAAGTTAAAAAATGTGAAGTTTGTGTTCATAAGAAGTTACCTGTTAAAGTTACAGTTATCTTTTAAATGAATCTTATTTCAGTTTTAACGGTTTACTCACAATGTTGAAATAGATAAGGTCACCAAAGTCCTGAGATCCACGGTACAAAGGGCTGTTGTGTCCAGTGAATTGCTCCCAAGTTCCATGGAAGTCGTAGGTCATTATATTGATGAAATCTAATTCTCTGCAATAAGGAAATAAACATAAACAGTGATTTTCATGCTTACATTGCACAACTGTCAGATTTCTAAAAGTAGTAGATGAAGTAAGATGGTTTATAAAGCAGGACCCTCACTTGGCTATCTCAGCGATCTCATATCCAGCATCAATGGTTCCTTTTCCAGCAGCAACAGCAGCAGTTAGCATGAGCTGGGGATTGCCGGTAGCTTGGGCTTCAGCTGCAAAGGCAGCAACAAGTTCCTATAAAAGTGCACCACATAACAGTGTAAGAATGGAGTCCATGGGGTTTAGGAGGTATAGCAGATCATCTACCGATTGGAAGGTTAGTGGAATCAGTCCATTTAGCATTTACCATTCAAGTATGATACAAACGAAACAACATCAATGAGATGTAGATTTTAAAAAATGGAGATCTATACCCACCCTGCAGAGCAGAGTAAACCTCTGTTTGTCCTCAGGAGGACTTCCACGGGATCCAGGGTACTCCCAGTCCAAATCCAGACCGTCAAATCCATGAGTCCTCAGAAATCTGATAGTAGACTGGATGAACTTCTGACGATTAGCTGCAGTAGAAACTGTGATGGAGAACCTGCAAAAAAACAAAAAAACACAAAAACCAAGTTAACATTTGATCTTTATAGTAAAATCTGCTTAGTGCTTTATGTCTTTAACAGGAGAATTGTGATTAATGTTTGCTGTGTTTAATAATGGAAACTTCTTTTTGATTTTGATTTGATTCAGACTGATGGTTTACACACAATATTTGGTTAGCTACGTACCATTGTCCTAATGTGAAATAATTTTCTTTCTTTAAAGTATTTCTTACTGTGTTGACCCAAAGTTCCATCCACCAACGGCCAAGAGAGTCTTCAGGTGGGGATTCCTGGAAACAGCAGAAAACTTGTAATATCATTAAAGAAACTGTAATATCTTAGTGGAAAACTCTTAAAGACACGATACGCTCAAGAGGTATTGTGTTTTGCTTTACCTCTGACCTATAGGATAATATCCACTTACTTGGTCTTCAGATCATTGAAAGACTTGTAGAGGACGTCGTCATTCCACTCGTAGGTAACCAGCTCATTGTTGGAGTTGATGATGGAGAATGCATAGATGAGGGTGGTGCATAGGAAAGGGTCCACATTTTGTGGCAGAAACTTTCCATCTCCAGGCCTGTACTGGGACCAGTTGGTGAAGTAGCACTCCATCCTGCTGGCAGATCCTGTGGTGGTGTAATATTAATAAAGCACAGGTCCCAGTAGTGATACACAAGTAGTGATCAAAATTTATTTTCTTTAACAAAAAAGAAACAGAAAAAAAACTTACCCAGCTGGCTCATCACCAGACACAAACCTAAGAAAAATTAGAATGTAGGCAAAAGCATGATAAAATAAATGTCAGTGTTTACATTTATATTGTATGCATGCAATAAGTTCCCAAAATACCTGCTACAACTGTGAGCCTGGCCATCTTAGAGTGACTTCTTAATATTTCACTTGATGACTCTAAGAGAAAAAATGATGTCAGTTCCACAAATCAAGCAACACTATAAAAGCTACAACCTCCCACCCACCTACCCACCAGCAAAAAAAAAAAAAGAAACCATGATTAAGAGAGAATAAGGGCTGTGCCCCTTGTTCATTTACCGTCAAACCAGAAGAAAGACCCAAACAGCCGCAACAAAGTTTGGCCTTTTATACACCTGATTGTTCTACGAACACAAAGACAATATAGCAGTCTTTCGTAAATCTAGGTCATAAGTGTACTGATTATTAGGACATGCTTTGATAAGAGATTGCTTAGTCTTAGCTATATGTAGGCAATAATTTACTCATTGTGGCACGTATATGACCCTGGTGTACCTTGGGTCACCGGTCACATATCATATCGTTATATAGTATATTACATACAGGGGGTAAAGTAAGTATAGAACATGTCACCAATTTTCTAAATAAATATATTTCTAACTTTGCTACTGACATGAAATTCTTATCAGAATTCAATCGCTAACAACCCATCCGATCCACACACGCAAAGAAATCAAACCATAGATGTCCGTAAATTATGCAAAATAATAAGAAATAATACAGGGGGGAAAGTATTGAACACACACAGAAAGGAAGTTGCAAAAACAAAAACCAGTCAAGACACTCGCAGAAATCCATCAGTAACTAGAAAGCAATTCTGTCAAGAATTAGTAATTAGCTGGTTCAGTCCCAACTGATGGCCTATAACCTATAAGAAACACCTCATGATAGATAAAACCAATGAGCTCTCTGAGGACATACTGATAGCACTGGTTACAGAAGAATTTCTAGGCTACTGAAGGTTCCAGTGAGCACTGTTGGGGCCATAATCCAGAAGTGGAAAGAACATCATAAGAAGACACTGAATCAGCAAGTACAATTGTTCCAAAGAAGACAATAAGTTACTCACTCCACCGCCATGCTCACTGCGTAAGACTCCAGTGTTGAAGAAAAAGCATGTTGAAGTACATTTAAACTTTGCTTTTGGATGCCATAATACACGTGATGTTTGGGTGTCAAAAAACACTGCATATCACCCCAGAAACTCCATAAGAACAGTGAAGTTTGGAGGTGTGAACATCGTGGTGTGGGGCTGTTTTTCAGCACACGGCAGTGGGACACTTAAACTGAAGAAAGGGTGAATGGAAAAGTGTATTGAAACATTTTTGATAAAAATCTGCTTCCATCTACCAGGATAATGAAAATGAAATGAGGGTGGACATTTGAGCAAGACAGTGATCCCACACACAGCCAAGGAAACGCTCAATTGGTTTCATGGTTATTCATTAATTAAATATAGGATGATATGATACCTGATAGAATTTTTGTTTTGGATACAAATCATATTGTTATGCTGTCATGTTCCAGATTAAAGTCAGTCTTAAAATGAATCATTGGAGGAAGTATTTATTCCTTTATGTTTTTTCTATTCATTCATTTCAACATTTTATTCTCATAATACAAGATAGAAAATAATTCCTACCTGGTTTATGACTGTGCTAATAATAAAGGTTTGAATTTATTCTCAAATAACTCTTGTTTTTACTTAACCCCTCTTCTTTTAGTTGGGTTGGAGGTTGTTAAAGTGGATGACCTTATTGTTGTTTCAATAATAAAGTTTGGTTGAAGGTTGGTGGTTTGATTCCTGAAAAGAAGCCTTCTTTTTTTTTTAATGTGTGAAGTTTTGTAGACCCAAGTATACAACATGTGTATGTCAGCTTTGTGTCTTTATATAATATAATAATATATAAGATATAATAATAACATGAAAATTTGATGTCAGTTGTTATGGAAAATCATTAGTTTCCAGTTGTAACTGATAAATTAAAAAATTAAAGCAAATAAAGCACGATTATATCATAATACAAAGTACATCGATCATATGGGTGCATTTTGTGATGAAGTGAATGACTCCAATGACTGATACCTAAACATAATAGAAGAAGTATGAAAAATAATAATCACTCAATGTTTGTCAGCTATGTGACAATAATAAAAAAGATGATCATAAACTGAGAAACATCATGACATAACAATATAGAAGTGCCCATCTTCTAAGATTAACCGTGTTGATTATTTTATATCTCTCCTTTGTTGAAGACTGGCCACGACCTTTCATCATGAAAATGTTTCACAGCTAGTGCCATAATTAACATTTAGGTGATTTGGAAATAGGCTTGAGTGAATACACGTTATCCTGTGCAATAAACAGATTTACAATGGTGTGACGTTTGCGTGTGCTGGAACAAGTGATAAACCACTAACAAACTTTCAAATGAGTGGAAAGGAAAAAATAATACAGGTGATTCTGATCCCCCACCTGCTGCATGAATTTACATTGTCAACAAATCATTCTTGACTGTTTTCAGATTTCTTTTTTATTTCATAAAGTGTTTTGAAACAACAAAATATACCCTTTATTTAAAAAAAACAAAGAAAGAGATTTTCCTTGCTTGTGCAATCAGTTAGTGCTCACTCCTTCACATTATCTTATCACTTATCACTGTAAGATAACGTAAGGCCATCTATCTAAACATTATCCTTTTAGATGGCACAATATCCCCCGTGCTTTCCCTTACAAACCCTAGAATTTCTACAGTTTGCCTCAATGTTACACATAGTTTTCAGGGTGTGAAATAAAGTGTGCAAATTAAAATTAAAAGGGTGCTTAAAAATTAATCTTCAAAAAATAAAATAAAATGCAAAACACAAACAGAACATATGATACATATTCTGTTTGTTCCATTTATGATTGCTTGACTGATAAACCTGCAACTTAGATTATACTACCAAAAATATTCGCTCATCTGCCTTTGCATGCATATAAATTTAAATCGCATCCCATTCTAAATCCATAGGGCTCATTATAATGTCAGGCCACCCTTTACATCTACATCAGCTTCAGTTTTTTTGGTAATGCTTTCCACAGTGTTAGGAGCATGTTTATAGGAATTTTTGACCATTCTTACAGAAGCACACTTGTGAGGTACTGATGTTGGACAAGAAGACTTTGGCTCACAGTCTCCACTTTAATTCATCCCAAAGGTATGCTATTGGAACGACTTCAGGACTCTGTGGACTTTTTCCACTCCAAACTCATTCGTCCCTGTCTTTATGGACATGGCTTTGTGTACTAGTGTGCAGTCATGTTGGGACAGGAATGGGCCATCCCCAAACTGGTTCCACAAATTTGGGAGTTTGAGGCCCCAGTCCGCGAGATCTTCAACGCACACCTCCGGCAGAGCTTCAACAGCATTCCCAGGGAGACTGGGGACATTGAGTCCGAATGGACCATGTTCAGCGTCTCCATTGCAGAAGCTGCTGCATTGAGCTGCGGCCGCAAGGTGGTTGGTGCCTGCCGTGGTGGTAATCCCCGAACCAAATGGTGGACACCAGAGGTGAAGGGAGCCACCAGGCTGAAGAAGGAGTCCTATCGGGCTTGGTTAGCCTGTGGGACTCCGGAGGCAGCCGACAGGTATCGACAGGCCAAGCGGAATGTGGCTCGGGCAGTGGCTGAAGCAAAAACTCGGGTGTGGGAGGAGTTCGGAGAGGCCATGGAAAAAGACTTTCGGACTGCCTCGAAGAGATTCTGGCAAACCGTCAGACGTCTCAGGAGGGGAAAGCGGTGCTCTACCTGCACTGTGTATAGTGCTGGCGGAGCGCTGCTGACGTCGACTGAGAAAATTGTCAGGCGGTGGAAGGAATACTTCGAGGACCTCCTTAATCCCACTGACACGTCTTCCGAGGAGGAAGCAGAGTCTGGGGATGAGGGGAATGACCCGCCAATTTCCAGGGGCGAGGTCACTGAGGCAGTTAAATAACTCCTTGGTGGCAGAGCCCCTGGTGTTGATGAGGTCCGCCCCGAGTTCCTGAAGGCTCTGGACATTGTAGGGCTGTCCTGGTTGACACGCCTCTGCAATGTTGCGTGGAGATCAGGGGCAGTACCTGTGGACTGGCAGATCGGGGCGGTGGTCCCCATCTTTAAGAAAGGGGACCGGAGGGTGTGTTCCAACTACAGGGGGATCACACTCCTCAGCCTCCCTGGGAAAGTCTATGCCAGGGTGCTGGAAAGGAGAGTTCGTCCGCTAGTCGAACCTCGGATACAGAAGGAACAATGCGGTTTTCGTCCTGGTCGCGGAACACTGGACCAGCTCTTTATCCTCTCCAGGATGCTTGAGGGTGCATGGGAGTTTGCCCAACCAGTCTACATGTGTTTTGTGGACTTGGAGAAGGCATTCGACCGTGTCCCTCGGGGTGTCCTGTGGGAGGTGTTGCGGGAGTATGGGGTGTCTGGCCCATTGTTACGGGCCATTCGATCCCTATACAACCGTTGCAAGAGCTTGGTTCGCATTGCCGGCAATAAGTCGGACTCGTTCCCGGTGGGTGATGGGCTCCGCCAGGGCTGCCCTTTGTCTCCGGTTCTGTTCATAATTTTTATGGACAGAATTTCTAGGCGCAGCCAAGTGGCGGAGGGCTTTCGCTTTGGTGGCCTCAGAATCTCATCTCTGATTTTTGCAGATGATGTGGTTCTGTTGGCTTCATCGGGTGAGGGCCTCCAGCTCGCACTGGAACGGTTCGCAGCCGAGTGTGAAGCAGCGGGAATGAGGATCAGCTCCAAATCTGAGGCCGTGGTTCTCAGCCGGAAAAGGGTGGAGTGCCCACTCCGGGTCGGGGATGAGTTCCTGCCCCAAGTGGAGGAGTTCAAGTATCTCAGGGTCTTGTTCGCGAGTGATGGGAGAAGGGAGCCGGAGATCGACAGACGGATTGGGGCTGCAGCTGCAGTAATGCGGACGCTGCACCGGTCCGTCGTGGTGAAGAGGGAGCTGAGTGTAAAAGCGAAGCTCTCAATTTACCGGTCGATCTACGTCCCTACCCTCACCTATGGCCACGAGCTGTGGGTAGTGACCGAAAGAACGAGATCGCGGATACAAGCGGCAGAAATGAGCTTCCTCCAAAGGGTGGCTGGCCTCTCCCTTAGAGATAGGGTGAGAAGTTCGGCCATCCGGGAGGGGCTCAGAGTAGAGCAGCTGCTGCTCCACATCGAAAGGAGCCAGCTGAGGTGGTTCGGGCATCTGACAAGGATGCCCCCTGGGCGCCTCCTGGGTGAGGTGTTCCAGGCATGTCCCACCGGGAGGAGGCCCCGGGGCAGACCCAGGACACGCTGGAGAGATTATATCTCTCGCTTGGCCTGGGAACGCCTTGGTGTTCCCCGGATAAGCTGGAGGAGGTGGCTGGGGAGAGGGAGGTCTGGGGCTCTTTGCTTAGGCTGCTGCCCCTGCGACCCGACCCCGGACAAAGCGGATGAAGATGGATGGATGGATGGATGGATGGATGGATGGATGGAAATTGTCCTACATGTGTAGGCATGCCAGAGCATTAAAAGTTTCTTTCAATGGAACTACGAGGCCGAGACAGATTCCTGGTAAACAACCCCACATCACAGTCCTCCCTCTGCCAAACTTTATACTTGGTACAATGCGGTCAGACAATTACCATTCTCCTAGCAATCGCCAAACCTAGACTTGTCCATTGGATTGCCAGACAGAAAAGGATTTAGGCTTGCCTACCACTTCAAAGCTGAGTTACTGTCATTCCCAAACACTTCCACTTTGATATAATACAACTAACAGTAAATTGTGGGATATTTAGCTTTTTTTTTATGTCTGGACCCTGCTGCACAGGTGACATCTAACACACTGGGGTTTCTGAGAAAGACCCATTATTTCAAAAATGTATGTAGAGCCAGTCTGCATGCCTTCATTTACCTGTGGCCATGGAAGTGATTGCAACACCTGGTGGTGTCACCCTTCCAGCACTGTGTTTTGTAGATCTCTTGAACAGAATCATTATCACCCAGTTATTAAATGCTATATAAATGGCACTATTACTGGTAACAGAAGGCAAAAGGGTATGCATACAAAACCCCATATTACATAAAGCAATGCTTCAATGTAAAACGAATTCAAAATTTAAAACAAAATTTTATAAACACATAAAGATCAAGATCATTTTGATTTAGTCAAACTGAAAATGACCTTCTCTCTTTTTGCCATACACTGTAAATTCTAATTAGTTCCCAGAACTCAAAAAAGCTATGCAAACTCGTTCCCTCAACAAAATTGAGTAAAGTTTTACGTAAGATGACCAAGTTAGGGCAACTTACTCATTTTGAGTACACTGTACAGCCTTGTTAGTTCCCAGAAATCAAAAAAATTAAGGAAACTCGTTGCCTCAAAAAAACTAAGTAAAGCTTACTTAAGATGACTGTTAGGACAACTTACACATTGCAAGTCTGCAGTATTAAGAATAACTTGATATTTCTGACTGTACAGTACTAATTGTTTACCTACTGACAAACATTTCAAGTTCAACTAAATGAAAAAACTATTTGTGGTAACCTGAATATGATTAAAAATAATTAACAACACTTTTTGTAATGATGTTAAAATCAGCCCAACTTTTATTTTCAAACACAACAAAGTACAACAGCCAACATACTGGACACTGTTCTGCTGAGCAACAAACAGTTATATCGCCATCACTGTTATAATCTTACAATGAAACAAAGTCTCAGATGTAATTATTCTGAAAATAAGTTTAGGCCTACCACAACTTTGTTTTGTACTTACTTATATAATCAAAATAAAATATTTGTTGTTCTGTCACAAGTGCATCTCTGATTTAAACAACACATTTGTTTTCCATTCCAACACAGGAGCTGGAATGTTGTAATGTTTTAAGGATGCTTGTTTCCAGTCCAGGCATTACTGCTGAATGACTGTCATGGATTGAGGTGATCCACATGTAGGTGCAGAAGAAGGTCTGTAACTTCCCTTAAGTACAGTGGCAGTGGATGTGGGTTGGAGATGCAATGAGCTTGAACCTGCAGGCGACCATCTTCACTGACCACACCATCTGTGACGGAGGACTCATCTCTCCTGGTGTCCTGCAAGCAAACAATCATATTTTTTGGAACATGAACTTAATTGCTTTCTTAAAACATTTTTTTCTGCATTTGGTATAAACAGACTCCAATTTGGACAATCTCAGGCTCCCTCCCCACGGAGAGGTGACACTGTCAGTCTGGATAGCCGTGACCCCCACCCAACACACAATAATGTCATGAAAGCATCATTTTAAAAAGGGCTATGCAAACATGGCCAATAACGTTCATTCTAATGATGTGCATTTGGGAACAAAACAAATGTTGCTGTTAGAAAACTTGCAGACTTCACTATATACTTCCACAGCATGTCTTGTAGAATTAACTGGAGTCACCAGCAACAGCATCGTGCAGTCATATCTCAAGTCTAATAACAGAAGACAGGAAAAGATCAGTACAGAAACAACTTCCCCAAACCAAAGCACAAATAAAACAATAAGTAAAACAGGCTGATCTAAAGTATGATTAAAGCTCAGCCTCATTAATATAAATGTCACTGACAGTTGCTAATATATTGGAAAACCAAAATACTTACTGATGTCTTTCTGTCCAACAGCAGGAGTGCTGGTCCCTCAAAGACAGCAAGAAGCAAGCAGAGGGAGAAAACACAGAATTTTTTCAGAAGCTGATTTGATCCTTAAAGGCTGTGCAGTCATAATAACGTACAACACAGAGGGTCAATGTAGACCCCATACAACCAAATTAGACTAACACATATAGTAGTAAAAACACCATCTACTACTGTGTCTGAATGTGTGGTATTGGCACTGTCAGTTTAGGCCTAAAGAGACATGTTTAAAAAAGACCACCTAATTTAAATATAATCATTACATGCTTGTTAAAAGCTAACTTCCAATATATAAAGTTTCTTATAAGCAAAATGACCAGATCTAACATATGGCAGTGTTCATATGTAACATAATGTTTCTTATGATTCAACTGTGGAATATAACTTAATTCTTTAGAAGGACAAGCTGTAATATTTTATTCTCAAGTATAAAGCCAACCTAGTCTTTAACCATTTAACAGGCCACTATTCTGGATTATAGCTTTCACCACAAAACTTGTTTTTAAACACATTTTTTAACAAAATAAATACTATTGTTAATATTATTATTTAAAATGTAATTAAATAGAAAAGTCGGTTAAATATAAAAGCAGTTAAAGAAAGGCTAGATTTGACATTAATAGATGTCACAGATGTTCAAAAGCTGCCGCAAAGCAGTAGCGGTTATTGATACGGGCTACACGGGCGGTTGCCTGGGGCGGCATCATGGTGGGGGGCGGCATCACGGGCATCGGCAAAAAAAAAAAAAAATGCTTGTACTCATGCGTCCCCGACGTCAGCCAGCGCATATTGGGAATGGTACAGGCGCCAATCAGTTTTCTATCGCCCATTTGCTGGGAGTATAGGGCGCCCTTTGTTTGCGAGGTGCGCCTGCTGCTTGCGGCACAGGGAGGAGAGGGCGGGGCGGCAGGGAGCAGCATCTAATAACCAACTTGCAAAGTTAAACAAAATAAAAACAAACCAACAAACACGAAAACACCAGACATCATGATACAGACTTATAATTTGCACCAATGTTTTTTCGAAATTCTGTACATGAAGAGTGAGTGCGAGAGCCCTCGGTGCGCCTGCTCGCTGCTGAAGTCAAAGTAAACTTTATTGTCATCTCCGCTACATACAGTCCAGCATATAGAGAGACGAGACGACGAGGCTCCAGCTACAGCAGTGCAAGTAAACAAACAATAAATATAAGAAGAGTAAGAAAATAAATATACACTTTAGGACTCGGGATAAAGGATCAATAACAATTTAAAATTTACAGTTTCATGATTTAAAGTCTCACACAACCCGTCGAAAGGGGAGGGGCCAGCTGCTTCCAAATAGAGCACATTTCATTTGTAATGTTGTAAATCCAAGCCCATTATGTATTCATGATTTGAATCCTGGGTTGTGTGAAATCCCAGAAATAAACCCTAGACAAAGTGAATCCGTGAACTAAGGCGTAGGTCTGTTGAGTTTATCAGCGTTTTTGGATAAATAATAATACATAATACTGGTAACTTACTTAAATTGAGTTCTAATAACAAATTGATAAAAATTTAGTTCAGCCTACTTAATATTTTTAATTAAACACAATATTAGATTTTACAGTGTAGAAAAAAAAATACATAACTAGCATT
Source organism: Copadichromis virginalis (assembly GCF_057382275.1). Classification (NCBI taxonomy): domain Eukaryota; kingdom Metazoa; phylum Chordata; class Actinopteri; order Cichliformes; family Cichlidae; genus Copadichromis; species Copadichromis virginalis. The sequence continues at coordinate 1,320,343 of NC_140622.1, forward strand.
ACATACATTGTGCAAGTTCACAGCAATAACCGAGAGAATAGCCCAATGTTCAGAGGATTCTGGTAGAAGTAGAGAAGAAGACCTCTCTTTTAAAAACTGCTGTGACCACTGATGAATAAGTAGAATGTAAAAAGACCACAGGACAACAGAAACAGGACAAAACACAATCTACAAGTGAAGACAAAAATTAATGGCATGCAATTGTTGCATATAGACAGATGGCAACTGAAGAGAGGGAAGTGGAGAAGAAATGCTTATCGTATCATGAGAAGTGCAGCAACCTTAGAATATAGCAGCAAAACTAAGAGATGGTCAAAGGTCACCTGATCCAGGCCAAACTATAGCCTTTATCAAGTTTTAAGCTTAGTCTTAAAAGTACAGACGATGTGTGTCTCCTGAACCCAAAATAGAAGGACACAAACTAAAAGCTTTGCCTCCCCTTCTACCACTGGCAACTCAAGGAAACAACAAAGTCACTCAGCCTGCAGTCTGAGAGCAAAGTCCTCTATCGGGACAATATGGTACAGTGAGGTCTTTAAGATAAGGTGGGGTCTAATCAGTCACGACTTTGTACACTATGTGAGGAGAAAGTTCTGACACTTAGGAATGTAATGTGCTGGACAAAAACACAGTGGATTTTAAATTAGCTGTTAATATATGATTGGAGTACTGCTTTTCAGCTTTAACTCAAGGGGTTTTGCAGTTGGGCTGGCTATAGCCCAGGAGGTAGAGTAGGTCGGAAGGTTGGTTGGTTTGACCCCTGGCTCCCCCCACTGTTCATGTCAAATATCCTTGGGCAAGATACTAACCCCCGGTTGCTTTCCAATGCATTCACTGGAGTGTGACTGTTAGTTAGTAAGCACTTAAAATCATAGAAGAAAGTGAATGTGGCATGTTGTATCGAGCGCTCCGGTAGAGTAGAAAAGTCCTATATAAGAATCGGTCCAAACCAAATCACATCTTCTGCATCATCTGTCAAACATGGTTTTGGAAATGGTATGAGCATGTACACTGAAAAAAGAAAATAGTTGAACCAACTTAATTGAATTATTTCAATTGGTAACACCAAATTTAATTAAGTTCTTTGAAATTAAGTTAATACATTAAATTAACACAACTGATTTAAGTTACATGTACTTAATAAATTAATTGCTGTCAAATAAACATTTTGCATTAATCCAACTTAAAATTAAGACATTTCAACTTAAAGTTTTCAGTTTTTCCAACCCAATAATTTGCATAACCCAAAAGTAAAATATTGCTCTTTGCTAACCTAATAATGTGGTTTAGTGTAAATTACTTTTTGTAGTGACTCTAAAATGAAATTTTAGTTTGTATAATAAAGCTTAAATCAAAATTTTAAGTTGCCTGAAAATATTTTTCAAAAATTCAAAATCCAATGTTTTTTTTTTTAAATGCTTTATTGTATAAATGTAATAAAGTATTACCTTTATGGCAACCAACACAGCTTTTGGTCAAATACATTACACATTTGTCCTTTTTGAAACACATATGCACAAAATGCAAGTAATGCTTAGTAGGACCACAAAGTTGTCAACAAAGTGTAAAGTGCAACACAGTATTACACAAATATCAATCTTAACACATACAGTGTCAACTATGAAAAAGTGCCCCAAGAGTATACAGAAACTTCTCTTCAGCTATAGCCAATGAATAAATATCTGAACAGTGTAGCTGACCAATGGGGATGAAAAAATATAAACACTCCTCTAGAGTTTTAGAATGTCACAACAGTTTGTTGTATAACTGAGCACATCAAACCTGAAATGCAACCTTTCCCTTGAAACGAAGGCAAATATGTCTGAAAAAAAATTAAAAAATAAATAAAAAATACCATAAAAGCACATTAAATTGGGGTTTGAGGTCTCTTGGAGCATAAAAAAGGCCCAACATCCAAAAGAGACTACATATTTTACATGCTATATGTCCAAACACAGTTGTTCCTTCGCATTATGGCACAGGGCCATTTGTTGGTCATTGTTCTGTGCCATTACTGGGAGCTTTGAAGTTTGATATACAGATTTTGGACTTTGGGGGACATCTTGTGCTGATCAAGCTGCATGAAGATTTTTTGGAGCACTTCAAAAGTGAAGCGAAAGGGTTTTGGATAAGCTAGGTTGAGTGCATAGATCAAACCTAGAAGCAGGGCACAAGCTGAGGCAACTGAAGTTAGTTCATGCAACACTTCCACACCCTCAATGACAATGCCAATGTCTTCAGGTGGCTCCTGCAGTCCCTCCCCCTCCTTCCGAATCACATACACTGCCATGGTGACCTCCTCCAGGTCCCTCTGAACATCATCTGCTCCACAGTCCTACAGAGGGGTACAAGACACAAACACAAATCATCATTAGCCTCACTTCTTACTGTGATTAAGTGTTTGGGTGATGTACCAATATGTGTTATGTGCTGAGCTATTTCTTGGCTGGGTGTCATCACACACCAGAAACAGCAGAGAGAGGTGTATCAATCTGACTCTAATCAAATTGTAAGCAAGAAAGATAAGATTTCCCAACATGTCAAACTATTCCTTTGAACTTAAATAATCAAGTAAGCCCGTCTTACTTAAAACAAAGTCAATCCGATATGTAATGTGTTGTTGCTGGGAATTACATAATGTCCAATATGGTCATGATAATAAATACATGTCAGCAATCCAACTAGGGTTCACGTGTTATGTTTGTTCTAACAGTTAACTTTTTTGTGTCCCTTTGACAAGATGTGCTGACAAACTGTTGAAACTTACAAGGTATTCCTTGATCAGGCCATCTGCATCTTCTCCCAGGAAGATGGTGAGGGCTTTCAGCACACATTCCCTCCGATGATTAAAGTCCACAGTCTAGAACAACAAATGTTGAGTAATTTGAAACTCTAAATTTCATAAGACAGACATCCTTACTCTTATTGCTTAACTTACATGTACTTTATTTAAAAACAGTAATTCACAAGCCCAGAGATTCATTACAGAAAGAAAAGGGGATGAGTTCAGTGGAGTCGCTAAAAACATTCATGCATATGAAAGCCATGATTAGCATTGGCCTGCCCATATTGTCTTTATGAAAGATTCAGTTAAATATATATATATATTTTTTTGGATTCAGATATATTTTGACAGCCCTCTTAGTTACGAAGCATCTTGTTTGATGGTACAGATTTACCTGGTCCAATGTGTCCAAGATGTTCGCAATCTTTTGGCGTGTTGCTCCTCCTTTGGCACGTATGACTTTGATCAGCTGACTTGAGTGCATGTCTAACTGGGCCATGAACTTCCACTCAAGAGGAACAGCCATGAGCCTCTGGAACTCTGTATTTATCTAAAAACAAAACACAAATGACAGTAGATATTGTATTATGGAACAAAATGCTGAAACTGATTGTATGCCAAAATGTCTATATCCCAAAAAGTATAACATATATGGGAATTCAAAATGTAAATTCTTTCATTAAGTTCAGTGTTATAAAATCTCAACCAAATCAAGTTATGACCGATTCATGAAAGTTAACTGCAATAAATCCCGAAGCATACAGACTTCGATCACTTCAGTTCCATTCTTACCTCTTTCTGTGTGAAGAGTGCAGGCCATCTGTCCTTCAGTTCCTGAATGCTTGGTTCTTGGTTTACCACCTCATGTCGTCTGTAGGCAAACGTGTTAGCCATTTTGTCTGCGATGACCCTTTCATTGTCCCTTATCCCGATCTCTGTCAGAAGTTCTAGTCTCACTTTTTCCATGCTGTCCAGAGTCTCACCAGTAGGAAAGGATGGATAAAAGTTAGCTTCAGAACGTTTTGGCTTCTTCACTTTTTTAGCAGGGAAAGCATCTGTAGTAGCTTTAGATTTCAGTGAGTTTACACACAGCTCTGGACACCCCTGTAATTTGAGCTGGGTCCTGTAGTTTGCCATTTTGTACTTCAGTCGTTGTTTCCAACCGTAGCAGCCATTGAATGATCCAGGTTCTTTCAAACATGGGTGCTTTTTGATAAGGGCCTCTGCAGCTGCGCAGAAATGTGCATCCTCTGGATAGGCCTTGTAACGGTAAATTTCTTCTGCAACTCTTTTCAGGATATCAGACAGCATTCGGGCGCTTAAAGTCAACATTTTTTGGCTTACACGGTACTCAGTATTCCCCCTCTCTAGCTGTAGCTCTGTGTCATATGAAAATTGGGGAATTGCAAAGTCTTCTGGCCACTGTTGTATTCGAGATGACATAGATTCAGGGGATGAGAGGATAACTGTGTCATTTGATGCCACCGAAATACCGTCATCAGACTCAAATGAAAGAGACAGAGATGAAGTGGACTGATCGGCACTGATCAAAGGTGGATTTGTTTGCTGGTGGATCACTTTGATTGTCCCCAAATTCCGAAGTTCGGTGGTAGAATTCAGATTAAAGAAGTCGTTGCCAAAGTCTTGGTCCATGTATTGCAGTCTGAAGTTACCTTTTAACCCAAAGGTAGTCTTTATCGTGCTGAGAAGGTCTTCAAGTGACTCTGGGATGCCATTTGGAAGAGTCAGCTTTTCAATGTTGTTCTCTCCTAAAATCACCTTCAGTCTTGCAGGTGTTGAACCAGCCATGGTGGTCTGAGAACAAAGCACAAGCACAGTTAGTGAGGATCAACATGTAAACCACTGACATTTCCAATTAGGAGAATTTAATGTCAAACTAGAGGAAAAGAGAGAAGGCAAAGAGAGGAGGAAAGGGGAGGAGAAAATGAAGAGGAGAGGTGGAGATCAGCTGAGGCAGCGAGGAGAGAAGGCAAACCGAAGAGGAGAAGGGAGGAGAAGAGAGATGGCGAGAATATGGGAGACATTGAAGAGAAGAGAGAAGGAGAGGAGGTGAGGAGAATATAGGAGACAATAAGGAGAGGAAAGAAGAAAAAGAGAAGAGAAGCAGAAGGGGGGAGAGCATAGGATTAGCATTCACTGACTGGAATCCAGCGACCTGCATTAAAAAAAATGACATAACTGATGAATTGCCAATGACATCATCACACCACTTTGGCTTGCAGTATAAAATAAATATGTTCTGAGAACACATTAGTATTGTATGGGTCTGGGTTTTGTTTTCCCACTTAAGAAAATACTTTATCATATTTTGAGGCCTCACCATTTAAACATGGACATATCTTTTCAAGGTGACAAGACGCAGCCCTCTAATATTGTAGTCTGCCAGTGGGTAGGTATCATGCAGTTCTTGTGGCTCAACAAGTTCCACTTCTTTGCTTGGTGATGTTTTGAGATCATAAGCTCTGTAGTATTCCATATACCATCCGCTAAGCTTTTTCAGAATGAAGATTAGTTTGTCCTGCAGTATCACCATTTGGATGATTTCACCAAACTCTGGCAGTCCTCCCAGTGAGCCGTGGATCAAGATCATCCCACACTTGTAGATTATTCCATTATATGCTACACTTTTAGCCAAGCACACATTGTCCATATCTGGAGACTTCTGTCTCAGTGCATTTGAGATGTCCTTGTTAAGAACATCAATGTGAACAGTGGAAACATCTGTTACTTCCAGTGGGGGTTTGGCAAAGCTAATTGCATGCAAATGATATGCAATCTGATACTGATGTCTCTGTGAAAGGGAAAGAAGTACATTTTTGAAGCATCTGATGTTCCTTGCAACTCTTTTAAAAAAACTATGCTTTGCTTCGAATCGCATAGTCCATAGTGCAACCAGTGGCCCAAACTTACGGATCAAGTATGGATAATGTTCCAAGTAGTGGTGCTTTGGTTTAAGATTAACATCTGGGAAAACCTCTTGAAACTTGATTCTGTGCTCGGAGATCTTAAAACCAAGATATGCAATGGAGTCCTCAGTATGAACAGGACTGACAACAAGATCAACAATGTCCTTCAAGTCTGTTAAGATGTGCCAAGCAGGCTCCTCACAGGGTACACTCTGCCCAACGAACAAAGGCAAAAATCTGATAAGACTCCAGTTCTCGTGTGCATTCCCTCCTACACTTTTTTTGGATGCAAAACTGAGAGCCACAGGATGAGGTCGATTTGTTTTGTCAGCCCACTTAAAGTTGAAAGATGATATTGCTTCATTCAATGTACATAATGTGAAATACTTTTTTTTGATTAACAAATTGAGGCAAAGCGCAAGTTCAAAAGGAACAATTCCCTCAAAAAGATCATGTACAACATCAGGTGGAAACCCAGTGGTAACATCAAAATGTGAGAGGTGCTTTGACAAAATACACTTTGATTTCACACCATAATAACTGGGCCATTTGTTTTCCTCGATAATTCGTAAATGATCTGCATGAATGTCTTTTGTTCTTAAAGTAAAGACTTCACTTCTGACTTCAATAGTCTGGAACTCTGATGTTTCTGCAGTGCAAAATCTACATACGTATGTCCCTGAGAAATTTTCAAAGAATCCAGCAATACTGTGTGCACCAATGGTTGTCGGCAACAACACACTGAACAGTGCCTTTTACTGTTCTGCCCAACTTTGACAGAAATATCCCACTCTGTTCCAAAATTACAAGATCATTAATTACAGGTTTTAACACTTTCTCATACCCATAGCACTTCAGATCATTACTTTTGATTAAAGCAGCCAAATAGATTGAGGTTAAAGCAGAATTACAGCCTGGTGGCAAATTACCCAAAACCCAGTACAATCCACAAATTTTATGCTTCCTCCGTGATGTACCAAGGGGATTACATATTTTGAATTCATCAATGTATAATATCAATGAAATGCTTTCCTGCTTGGACAACAGTCCATTTTCATGGAAGAAGTCACCATCGAAGATAGTTTTGTAGTGCACATAAGTTTTTTGAGGCTGATTATCTACAGTATTCAAATTAACAGCCTGATCCAAGATTGTCTGGCAGTCAAGAATATGCTGCAAAGACTTTAAAATTGAAATATATTGGAATGACTTGTTATTTTTTCGGTCAAGTATATATTCCACTGGTTCCACTACTTTAAAGTGGCTCTTATAGTATGCTTTTCGTCTCCAAGGACTGGAAAGTGGACCTTTATCTCCAATTGCTTTTTTTACAGGGTTTGTCTCACAGAGTACACTGGCTAGCTTTTCAACAACTGACTGGTCAAATTGGCATCCGTTGTCTTGTAATACTTGGCTAATAGTCTTTTGGGTAATCGCCACAGAAACAGAACCAATCAAATAGTTTAACTCCTGCAAAAGCTCATCTACAGCTGCATTAGACACAAGAAAGATGTGTTCCAACTTAAGGAGCACTGAAGCAATTTTAAGCTCAATATCCTTCTCTAAGTTTTCAGAATACCCATTGTCAAAAGCAGAATTTAAATTTACATCACTCTCTATAATTTCCACATCTGAAATATCACTGGCAACACTGGCACAAGATTCATCAACAGAACTTATTCCAGGCTTAAATGTGTTCACTGTACCAGAGTGTTTTCTGTATTTATGACTTTTGAAGTTCTCATAGACATTGGTTTTATATTCACAGTTTTGGAACACACATGTTACAGTCTCCTTATTTTTAAGATGCTGATAGATATGTTGAAAATATTCTCTTTCTGTGGAGAGTTGATTATGGCCACAAATATGGCAAGTGAATGTGGACGCAGCTTTGGAGACTGCTTGTTGGGCAGGGTGATTTCTTGATAGATGGCTCAGTAGGGCGTTCCAAGTCTTGAACCTACATGCACAATTTAAATAAGTGCATGGATATGAGTGGCCTCGTCCGTAATGCCTATGAATCAGTTTGTAGTGTTTGAGCAATTCAGATCTTTTTGTTAATGTTGTCCCACAGTCCTTGCATCTCCACATGAAGCATAGCACTGGAGGAACAAAGAGACACGCTTTACTGGGTGTATATAAATAATTTGAGAAAACACAGAGGGAGAGTTGGGCAATATTACAATATATCAATATGGTGATATGAGACTAGATCTCATCTCAGCTTTTTGCCACATTGCCCAACACAAAGCGAATCATTTAAACACAAAATGTATTCATCAAATGTAGCCAGCCCTCTCTAATTAGATTTTAAAGGGATAAGTTCAAAACAAAAGTTTAAAAACAAAACCCAAATGCCCATAGGTACATTTTTTTTTTTTGCAATTGTTTTATATATAAAGCCGATTCCTGTTCAGTGTAAAACTGAATTAAGTTTAAATGAGACATTACTATTTTGAACTTGCATACCTTTGTTGTTGATAAACTGAAAGTACGCAAGTTCACAGGTAAAACGAGCTGCCTGGCACGCCTCCACACAGGAATGCCCCTCTTGAAGTAGTCACAGAGCTGAGAAGAAGTTAGGTCAGAAGGTGGCGATGGGGCGTCACATTGGACACCAAGCCAAAGGTTGTGGCACTGTCCAGGGTTCCAACCAGAGGTGATGTAATCTTTCTGCCATCAGCAGACACCCCTCTGGAGAGGTTGACAGGAAGGAAAGGAAGCGCTACCCAAAGTCCTAAAGATTAAAGATATGTTCGAGTTAGTCTGTCGATCTTTCATCATGTTTACAGTGTTCATCTGCATCTATGTACTTATATATGTATTCAGACACAGACCAGAAGTGTGCTAGGTCTACAAGAAATCTGATGGCTGTATTTTCTGTGTTCAATAGCGTAATACTTTCTTCTATGATTTCTAATTTTGATTTTCTGCCGCACACCATCTCCCTCTCACACGGCTGATCCGTGCGTGTACGAGCGCTGCACGCACCCTTTCTCCTCGCCTTCTTAACGTTATGTACATTGAAAGCAATGCAAGCGGCAGTAAATGCATGCTTCCTGGAGCCACCACAGCTAAACTTTACCTCCTACATCACCCGTGGCCGTGACCGCGTGAACTATTCGCGCCGACAGGCATACTGCGAACAACCACTCGTGTATAAATGCGCACGCCCGAAGTAACGTATTCTGAAGAGAACCGCGGCCCAGCTTGCCGCTATAATGTGCTAATGCTAATGAATAACTAACAGTAAGCCAACACCGACACACTGCATGAATACACAACTTTAAGCTAGCGTTACGATATTAAAACAAGAGAGTACCGCCGGAAAACTACTAACTTAACCTACATGTCCAAGCACAAACTACCAACAGGTCTGACATTTCGCTAATGTTAGCAGGGCTGAATGATAGCGGTTTGGTCAGGTCAGTTTACTAAACACTTAACAAACTTAACAATACAGTTGGAATATTTTTATATCTAATATATTAAAATATGTGTTCTACATTTGACTTACCTTCAAGGACTATGGAAAAAGTAATATCTTCGTTACCTTATTGACCAAATTGTTCACGAGGTCCTGCCTGCAGCCAAGTGCCTCTCAAATTGTTGTTCTCAACCGCAAGTAGAAAATTCTGGAGAAGGCGGAGACGTCATGACATCAGATGCACTGCGTCAGGAGAAACCTAATTGATGCAGGTTGACTCTAATGAGAATAGCAGGTTACATGTGTACTGAGGGAACAACACGTAATAACAAGTTGATATACTCCACAAATTTAGACTGGCTCCACTAAAGCAGAAATCTTAATGAAACTGACTCTGAACTTTACATAACTTCAACTACTGCTGAAATACACTTTTTAGAGTGTACGGCTGCACTAGTATTTACTGATGCGAGTGCTAATAGCAGGATGAAAGCTGAAGTGTACGGGGCTATACTGACCTCCTCAGATTGCCAAACTCAAAAGAACTCACAGTGCATCAAATGACGAAAGATTCAACCCACATAGCAAAAGCAACCTGAAAGTTTATCAAGGCAAAGAAATTGCCTCAATGATACCATATTTTTCAATGGTCAGTCACCTGATCTAAATTAAATCAGCACGTTCTCTGGTTATTAAAAACAAAACTGAATGCAGAAAGACCCACAAAGGAGCAACTGAAGGTGGCTGCAGTAAAAACAAAGCAGAGCACCTCAAGGGAGGACACACAGAATTTGGTCATGGTTATGGGTTCTGGACTTTAGTTATTGAGTACAAAGTGATTTCATCCAAATAGTAAAATACCCATAATATTTAAAATGATGTGAGTCTGTCCAATTAATAAAAAAAAATGTAATGTCTAAAAGTTCATGTAATACTTAAATTAAATTTGAAAGTCAGTTTAAAATTTTCAGCTTAAAATGTATCTCTTTGTTGACTGTGAAAAAAATGAAGAACAATGAACTGGATCATGATTAATGATACACTGGAGCACAAAGAAATTATTAATCCATTGATAAGGTAAGAAGTAAATAACAGAGTGACACGTGGCTTGAACATGTGATTGAAAAGTTTCCCAATCATCTGTCTTGGGCACAGACAGTCAACATTGAGGTCAGTCTAAGTCTTTGCTGCTGTTGGTTTCAAAGTGCAATCATTCAGAGATATTGTCATGGTCTGGGTGAGCAGCTGGGATTTTCCATCAGTGCCAGAGCACCCTTGGCTCCGCCCGTGGGCACGGCTTTCTCAGCTTCACGCATCTGGAGCCAATTGGGGCAATCAGGCCAAAGAGGGATTTAAGCTCTGCGCTGTCATCTCCTCCCTGCCAGTTCGTCAGCTACCTGATGTTGGTAACCAGCTCCCACGTTCATGCTGCTAATCTCAAGTTGTTTGACTCACGCTGTTTCTTGTCCTTCAGGACCTATTCTCCAGTGTCGACTGCATGAATGTCATGATCCAAAGCATACCATATCATCTGTGAAACACATGCATGTCTTTGGCTCTGGGACACTAGTGTTTATTGATGATGTCAAAGTCAAAGTCAGCTTTATTGTCAAAGTCCATATGTACAGTCATACACAGGAATTTTAAATTGCAAGTCTTCCATAGCAGTGTACACTAAAATATAAAGATAAAAAAAGGAAAATAAAATAAAATAAAAGTCTTATGTACAACACAATACCATACTATACAATTATTTAAAACAGCAGTGTCCAACACAATCATAGTGACTGTGGGCAAGTTTGTATGCAAGTGGGAGTGGGGCAGTCAGTGAAAAGGCAATGGTGGTGGGTCAGGTGGTGGTTGTATGTTTGAGTAATGGGGAGTTCAGAGGGAAAAGGTGAATGCAGGTCTGGTGTGTGTGACAGCAGGGAGTGAATTCAGCATCCTGACAGTCTATCAGTCTGCTGGTTCTGGCCTGGAGGCTCTTCAGTCTCCTTCCACATGGCAGCTTCTTCAACTGAAGAAGCTGTTGGATGGATGAGTGGAGTCACCTGTGGCGCAGAGGGCTTTCCGGATGAGGCAGTTGCAGTAGATGTCCTGGAAGGAGGGAAGAGAAGCACCCACGATCCACGAGCACCAACCCAGAAACCCAGCATCCAAAACCCCAAAACACAAAGCATCCCAAAACAATCCACAATTAATGACAATAATAATAAGTAATACACCAAACACAAAATCACTGAGTCAATGGGCTCATGACCATGACACCCGAAGTCTTTGATGATTCCTTAGTCTTCTCCACATTCAGGGACAGGTTGTTGTTGCTGCACCACTCCGTCAGATGGTTAACTTCCCTCCTGTAGTAGGTCTCATTATTGTTGCTGATGTGATCTACCACAGTTGTGTCGTCTGCAAACTTCATATAAAGGTTGGAGCTGTGTGATGGTGTGCAGTCGTGGATCAGCAGAGTGAAGAGCAGAGAGCTCAACACACATCCTTGGGAAGCCCATGTATTCAGTGTTCTTGAGCCGGAGGTGCTGCTGCCGACCCATACTGCCTGCTGTCTTCCTGTCAGGAAAGCCAATTACACAGCGAGGTGCTGACCCCCAGCAGATCCAGATTGTGAATGAGTTGCTGGGGAATGATGGTGTTGAATGATCGAGTCTTTGGTGCCGGTGTGAAGTTCTTCTGGTAAAGAGGTGGAACCAACAGTGGTCTGCAGAGTGGGCTTGTAGTCTGTGATGGTCTGCATCCCTTGCCACAGCCTCCGAGTATCTCTGCTGCCACTGAAGTTTGCAAAATCCTCCTGGAGTATTGCCTTTTTGCCTCTCTGATGCAGCGTGACAGGTTTGCCCCTGCTGTTCTTAAACTCATCTCATCCCCGGCTCTGAAGGATGCGTTTCTCACCCTCAGGAGCCTGTAGACCTCATCTGTGAGCCATGGTTTCTGATTGGTCTGGACAGTGATGGTGCTTGTCTGTGACATCATTGATGCATTTTAAGATGCAGCCAGTGACAGTTTCTATATATTCCTGCAGGTCTGTGGTTTTGTCGTGTGTGACGGCCTTTTTAAAGATCTCCCAGTCTGTGGTTGAAAAGCAGTCTTGCAGTGCCTCTGAGGACCCTTCTGGCCACACATGTATCTGCTTACGAACTGGTTTGGTGGCTTTGAGCAGGGGCCTGTATGCTGGCATTAGCATAATAGTTATGTGATCAGAGGCACCAAGGTGGGGGAGGGGAAGGGTTTTGTAATCTCCTATCTGGGTGGTGAAAACATTGTCCAAAATGTTGTTTTCTCGTGTGGGGAAATTTAATGTGTTTATGCAGTTTGGAAAGCACAGTCTTTGGGTCTGCATGATTGAAATCACCTGCTAGGAAACAAAAAGGAGCACAAGAGTCCAAACACACAAGAAAACAGTCCAAGAACACAGGAAAACGGATCAAAAACAAAACCAAATCCGAGCCCAACAAGAGACCATGAAAAGTTCAGGGGGCCGACCGTGCACACGGCAACGGGCAAACAGTTCTGGAGGCCGACCGTGCACACGGCAACGGCGGCGACGGGCAAACAGTTCTGGAGGCCGACCGTGCACACGGCAACAGCGGCGGAGGCAAAACCAATCAGGAGGCCGACCACTTGGAAGGTAGTGGTGGCCACTGAGCAGGTCTGGAGGTCGGCCGCGATGCCAGCGGCGGCGACGACGAACTCTTTCCGGAGGCCGTCCCCGAAGGCCATGATGCCAACTTAGAGGCCCGGAAAACAGCCGGCAGAGGCGAGGCGGAACGGGTCGAGTTGGCTCTGACGGTGGTGTGGCAACCGCAGCACCAGACGAGGCAGGACCAGACGAAGACGAAGACGAGGCAGGACCAGACGAAGACGAGGCAGGACCAGACAAAGATGAAGACGAGGCAGGACCAGACGAAGACGAAGGCGGAGCTGAAGCTGGACCAGGCATGGATTAAGACACGGAGGCTGGACCAGGCGTGGATGAAGACACGGAACAGGCTGGAGCGTTTTCTGCGAGACCGGGGCGTCCGCGGTGAGGAAGCAGACGAGTGGGCCGAAGGATAGGCTGCTAGTGAGGAACGGCAGCACGGAGGCCCTCCAAGCGCTAGCCGGGACCCGTCAAAACGGGAGCTGCACTTCCACAATGAGTCCGCTGGATCCATTACTGGTCGCGTTGTTCTGTCAGGGCTCTGTGTGCAGGCAGGCGGAGAGGAGGATCCAAACGCAGGACTCAGACACTAACTTGAAACTCAAAAACCTCAGCTTTATTGCTGGTACGAAAAAAACCATGAAGTGAACATGGAATATGGAGAACAGAAACACACAGGCATAATCTGATGGTACGCCGCGACACCCAGCATGGGAAAACACAGGGCTAATATACACAGGGTAGTAATGAGGGAATGGGCAACAGAAGGGAGACACACCTGGGGGAGATCAGGGCTAACGAGACGGAGCAGCTAAGCTGCACACACTAACATAAGACAACAACTTGCACAATAAAACAGGAAACAAGAATTACTAAACCAGATGCAGACATGACACTGAGAGACAGACTAGACACTGAACAGAAACTGCAACACACATGAGAACCCAAAACCTAAGAACTGATCCCTCACCAAGAATAACAGAAACAGGTCTATAATGATAATAATAAACAAAGCACCAGAACATCAGAAAACAATCCATAATGCAAAAATAAACCAAAACATAATAAACTCAAAATACTGGGTCCAACGGACCCAGAACCGTGACAGAAACCGCTCTGACCAAAGTGTTTAATGACATATGTCTGAATACAGACAGTGGAAAAATGTCAGTCCTAGTTTTACTGGATCTCAGTGCAGCATTTGATACAGTTGACCACAACATATTACTCAAACGACTGGAGAACTGGGCAGTTCTTTCAGGAACTGTACTAAACTGGTTCAAAACATACTTAGAAAACAGGAAATACTTTGTATCAACAGGTAACTTCACATCTGAGCAGACAAGTATCACATGTGGAGTTCCCCAAGGTTCCATCTTGGGACCCCCTCTGTTTAACATTTACATGCTCCCACTGGCACAGATTATAAACAACAACAAAATAAACTACCACAGCTTTGCAGATGACACACAAATATATATCACAATGTCACCAGGAGACCAAGGCCCTGTACAGGCTCTTGGTAAATGCATTGAGGAAATTAATGACTGGTTGTGCCACAATTTTCTCCAGCTAAATAAAAACAAAACTGAGGTAATAGTCTTTGGCGCCAAAGAAAAACGATTACAGGTCACCAGAGAACTTCAATCTATACATCTAAAAACCACAAACCAGGCGAGAAATTTGGGTGTAGTGATGGATGCAGACCTAAACTTAGAAAAACACATTAAGACAATAACAAAGTCAGCTTACTATCACCTCAAGAATATTTCAAGGATAAAAGATCTGATGTCTCAACATGACCTGGAAAAACTAGTCCATGCATTCATCTTTAGTAGGCTTGACTACTGTAACAGCATCTTTACAGGTCTACCTAAAAAATCAGTCAGACAACTACAGCTCATTCAGAACTCTGCTGCTCGAGTCCTCACTAAGACCAAAAAAGTGGACCACATCAGTCCAGCTCTGAGGTCTTTACACTGGCTGCCTGTCCGTCAGAGGATAGACTTTAAAGTTCTGATGCTGGTCTATAAAGCTCTGAATGGTTTAGGACCAAAATACATCAGTGACCTCCTGACCCAGTATGAACCATCCAGATCACTCAGGTCATCTGGATCCGGTCTTTTATCAGTTCCCAGAGTCAGAACCAGACACGGAGAAGCTGCATTCAGCTTTTATGCTCCTTATATCTGGAACAAACTCCCAGAAAGCCTCAGATCAGCTGAAACACTCAGTTTATTTAAATCCAGGTTGAAGACTCACCTGTTCTCAGCTGCATTTGAATAAAGCACCAAATCCACACTTTAAGCTTAAATTTCAAAACTTACATTTAACTACTGATTTTATCTACTGTTCTGATTTTATCTGTTTTGATTTTATATACTGTTTTGTTTGTTTGTTTGTTTGTTTGTTTGTTTGTTTGTTTGTTAATTAGTTTGTTTGTTTGTTTGCTTGTTTTAATCAATTTTAAATCATGCTTTTTATTTGTTTTTGTTTCTAATGTCTCTGTAAAGCACTTTGAATCACCTTGTTGTTGAATTGTGCTATACAAATAAACTTGCCTTGCCTTGCCTTACACCACTGCAATCAGGAAATATAAAATATTTAGGTTTTAATGTCTCTCCCAAGCTTGCAGATCTAACTAAATTAAACCATATCCCACTTTTAAAGAAGGTAGAAGGCGATCTGGCTAGGTGGAAATGTCTACCCATATCACTCATGGGAAGGGTTGCCTCTATAAAAATGATGGTCTTACCAAAAATAAATTATTTATTCTCAATGATCCCAACTAAACCACCACAAGATTGGTTCAGATCTCTAGATTCATGTATGTCCAAATTCCTTTGGAAAGATAAACCCCCACGTATCAGCTTAAAAACACTACAAAAGACCAAGGATAAAGGAGGATTAGATCTACCTAACTTTCAGCACTACTTCTTAGCCAACAGGCTTCAGTTTATCTCAGGATGGCTAAAACATACCGTCTTAGATGAACCTTGGCTAGATGTAGAACAAGCACTTTGCAATAATCTAGAGATCTCAGACCTACCATTTATCAGCTCAAACATCCAACAACATGAATGCTTTAAAAGCATCAACATCAGCTCTTCACTGACAGCATGGTGGGAGTTTCTAAAATTGACGGAGTCTTCATTAATCCCATGCAAATGTACACCTATCTGGAACAACCCTGACATATTACAAAACAATAATATGATCAACTTTCCAGATTGGAGTGGTAAAGGAATCAAATATTTAGAACATATACTAGAAGGAACAGAATTTATTTCATTTGACAGACTAGTTACACAATATGGGATCAACAAGAAAAGATTTTTAGAATATCAACAAATTAAATCCATAGTAAAAAAGAAATTTAAACCGGGTCAAGTTGAACTACAAACACCACCAAGTGTGGTTCAATTTCTTACTCTTAAAACCCCCAAATTACTATCCAAAATATACAGAATGCTTTCTAAAACAGATGAATCAATATCACTTCCTATTGCAAAATGGGAAGCGGATTTATCAGTTAACTTAGACCTAAACTTCTGGTCTCAGATTTGCTTAAAAACCTTTCATCTAATTAGAAATCCCAGTCTTCAATTAATTCAATACAAAATACTACATAGAGTGCACTATACAGGTCATCAGATGTTCAAGATGGGCTTTACGTCTACCAACAACTGCTCACACTGTCAAACCAATTCACCGGACAATTATATCCACGCTCTTTGGTTCTGTCCACCAGTTCAGAAGTTTTGGCGCGAGATATGTGAAGACTTATCGAGGTGTCTGAAATGTAACATTCCAACTTCCCCCTTAGTGTGTTTGTTGGGCAGCTTAGATAATGTCACTTCAGAAAAGAATATAGCCCATATGGTTTTCACTGCCCTATGCATAGCCAAGAAAACAGTCCTCATGAACTGGAAAAATAAAAATAATCTTAATTCTAACCAATATAGAAATTATCTATTAGATTAGATTAGTCTTGATACAGCCTCTGCCACCACATCAGATCAATTTCTCTGGGCTCCTTTGATCAGCTCCATCACCTAGTGGGGGTGGGGTGTCATAATTTGGTCCCACCTTCGCTGTTGTGATTGGTGTGGGGGTAGGGACAGGCTTAGGGTGTCGTGGGGTTCCCCAGGAGCATCTTCCTTGGGGGGCTCAATCCGGGGTAGCGGTCATGGCCTATTAGGGGCTCTGTTGGCTCTTAGGTGATGGTTTCCTCGTGGTAGCCTGGCTGCCCCTGGGTTGGTCCGGGACAGGCGTGGGATTCTGGGGGCGCTCCGTCTCTGGGCTGGGGCCCCCTTTCCCTGGCGGGTTGCGGAGTATGGGGGTGCCTACTGGGGTCAGCGGGGGAGCTGGCGGGCAGAGGGAGGTTTTGGAGTCTTCTCACACCCCCGTTCTCTGTGGCCTGCTGGTGTGGGGGGGCAGGAGGAGGAGTTGGCTGTCCGAATTGGGTCTGGAGTGTGGGGCCTCCCTGCTGCTGCGGAGTCGGGGCGGTCTGCTTCTCCCCACCGCAGCGAAAAGGGTAACACCACCTGGGTCTGGGTGCAGTTTCCCCCTCCAGGGGCAAGGGTACCTAGACCCGGTTTGTAGAGTACGCTTGGGGAGTGTGATCGTGTGTACAGCGTCTCTTTATGTCTGTCTCCACGTTGGTTGAGTGTTGAGTAATTGCATATGAGAGCATGAGGGTGGAATGGATGTTTGTATCTGTGTGTGCCTGTATGTCTGTGTCTATATGTCAGGTTGGGTATCAGACACCACCTCTCTGGGGACATCTCAGGCCCTCCAAGGTATGGAGGCCTATCTCCCCCCACCACTTCCCCTGCCAGTGGCAGACGCCCTCAGACATCGGTGCGTTGGTGGTCCTTTGTGTCCGGGGGTGGGTGTCCAGGTACACACCGGCTCACTCCTTGGTGACTGCTTATCGGGGCCTGGAGCCTGGGGCTCGCACGGGCCACTTCGGGTGTGGGGTGCCCTCGGCCTCTCGGCCTGGAGCTTGGTTACTCTAGCGCAGCTGGCTGCTGGCGGAGCTCACGGGCACATCACTGCAACCCCCCCTGGCTTCTGCTCTGCAGCTGGGTGACCCCTCATCTGTAGCCTTGCCGGAATGGTAGAGCAGTCTGCACTTGATGATCATAAGCTCCACCAGAGGTGAACAGTGTTTGCAAGCCACGACAGCATCACAACACCGGGCATTGTTGATGTGAACACAGAGTCCTGCTTCGCTAGCCTTGACCCCTTCGGCGAGAGCTCTGTCTGCTTGAAAGCATGTTAGCCGGTCGAGTTGAATGGAGCTGTCGGGAATGTTATTATTGAGCCAAGTTTCCACAAAGGCGAGGACACAACACACTCTCACTGACTTCAAGGTGGACCAAAGTAAGCATACACAATCTAGCTTGTTGTCCAGGGAGCGCACGCTGGACAGTACGATGGTGGGAATAGCAGGTTTGTTTGGATTAGCCGCTGGCCTGCTCCGGATGCCTCCACACTTACCCTGCTGTCTCCTCTCGCACAGCCTGAGACGTTTCCACTGTGGGCGAGACCTTGCGGCAGGGATCACTAATTGTAGATGCCTCCGAAGCAGTCCGCTGTTCCTCAAGAGTGATTGGTGGCTCTTCCGTGATTAGAAAGTTAGTGGATTTGCTTCTCTTGATTTTGAGAAGGAGCTCATGACTGTAACAGCGTTGTGAAAAACAAGAAAAAGAGCAAAACAAAGACCCAGGAGTTTATTAAAGCAAAAGGTGGAATATTCTTGAATGGCCAAGTCATTGACCTCTTAACCCAATTGAGCGTGCATTTTCCTTGTTGAAGGCTTGAAACAGAAAGACCCACAAACAAACAGCAACTGAAAGCCTCTGCAGTAATAGCCTGGCAAAGCATTATGTAATGCGGAAGGCTTTAAGAACCAGGGGACCCAAGGGAGGGTATAAAAGAGGAAGTAGCAGCAGGTCTTCCTCTTCTCTCCTTTGAAGTTATGAGTGGCTGTGAACAATGGTGATTTGGGAAGTGAAAAGCCTGAGAAGATTTAGTTGCCTGCTACACAAACTGTGGTTATGTATCTCTATAGCAGAGATTCAGGTAATCTGAGAAGGCACTAAGCAAGTTGTGCAGCAAACATAGTAGTCAGTTGCAGGACGGGCTTGTGTCACACTTTTTTCCTCTTTCTCCTTTTCTGTTGCATTTTCTCCCTAGTTTGTTTCAGAGCAAGGGTCACCTTTTAAAACTGATTTTCTAAATTTAGTCTGGGTTTGCATTTATGTTAACTGAGCCGGTGCAATATTAGTCTATGTGTAATCCCTGAGCTGGGTCTCGTGCCTCATGAGAATCAGGTCTTATGGTGGATGGATTTCCTGTGTTTTAACATAAATTGATTGCAGTTATACCAATTATTGCCTTGGGGAAGCACTTAGTGCGTGGGATAAGTGTTCTTGTGAGCCGTATTTATCTGGGTGGACTTGTTTTTTTTAAAGCAACGAGCACCTGTTTTCTTCTGGTGAGAGCAAGCTACCAGGTGATTGTTACATTGCTGGCAGATTGCACGATTAAAGGTACAATGTTGGTCGTTAGTGACCTTTTAATTGTGATATTTTAGTTTCATTGCAGACCTTTTTTTTTCTTTTAAAATAATAAACTTTAATGTATCCTGGCTGATTCTGACCTCTTTGCCACGTTTATTCTGGGTTCGTTCCTTTAAGAGCTCTGGGTCTGAAAGTTTGTATAAGTAGTATAGAGGCCCTTGGCAGTTATTGTGTGGTTTCGATCACTACAATTAAAAAGGAGGAAACTGGTGAAGGAAACATCTGGTGATGTCCATGAGTTCAAGACCTCAGGCTGTCAGTGCCAGCAAAGCGTTTTCAACCATGTATTTGAAATGAGCCAGCCATGGGAAGAAGGCTATTCTGTGAGCCGCAGTCCACCATGAAACACCTCCCCAAACATGAGTCCCAGAGGTGGGACCAAGTCATTGTTTTGCAAGTCTCAAGTAAGTCTCAAGTCTTTATCCTCAAGTCTCAAGTCAAGTCTCAAGTAATGTCAGGCAAGTCAGAGTCGAGTCTCAAGTCACTGGTGTAAAAGTCCGAGTAAAGTCACAAGTCTGAAATTTTGAATTTCAAGTCCTTTC
The DNA here is from genome assembly GCF_057382275.1 of Copadichromis virginalis. Classification (NCBI taxonomy): domain Eukaryota; kingdom Metazoa; phylum Chordata; class Actinopteri; order Cichliformes; family Cichlidae; genus Copadichromis; species Copadichromis virginalis. Next base: position 1,340,269 of record NC_140622.1, read on the forward strand.
GAGTCTTTAAAAAAAAAAACGAAAAAAGCATGTTGCAGTTATGCTAAATGTAAATATTAGACCATGTAATTTTAAAATCTGTGTTTTTCTCAACACATGACAAAATAGTGAACTTAGAAAATATACACAAATTGTGAAATTGCACCTCTTTAAAATGCAGCTCAATTAAACCTAGCTCCAAGAATAATTTTCACCGACAGTTCTGAGATAAGCTGCATGTTATTCTTGGATGCGGTTGTAGGACCGGCTTTAAAATCGCATGACAAAAATATCATACACATTAAAAAAAACTGCATCACCAACGTAGCCTGGACAACATTTGCTAGTTAGATGAAGTCAGCTATCTCATCGTAGCATATTTATATGCATATTTATAATCAGAATCAGAATCAGAATCAGAATCAGAATGGGGTTTATTGCCAAATGTTGAGCAGGTTTACAACATTAGGAAATTGCTGCGGTGCTTCAGTGCAAACATGCTGTCATAAATAGCACTTAAATAGACATGGAAAAAAATAAAAGTAGGGATAAGAATTAAAAGTGCTACGTGGAAAGATATGTGCATGAGATATACATGAGATATATACATGAGAATAAGAATTAAGAGTGCTACGTTGAAAGATATATACATGAGTGCAGGTGGTGATCAGTGCCAAACATAGAATGATGCAGTGACACAGCGTAGGGTCATGTGTTAGTGGCGGGTACAGTCATATGGTTATTGTTCATGTGTCCAACAGCAGAGGGGAAGAAACTGTTCTTATGGCGAGAGGTTCTGGTGCGAATGGACCGGAGCCTCCTGCCTGAGGGGAGCAGGTCAAACAGACTGTGTCCAGGGTGAGAAGGGTCAGCTGAGATCCGAGCTGCACGCCGCAATGTCCTGGAGGTGTACAGGTCCTGCAAAGATGGGAGTCTGCAGCCAATCACCTTCTCAGCAGAGCGCACAACACACTGCAGTCTCTGTTTGTCCCTGATAGTGGCTCCAGCGTACCACACGGTGATGGAGGAGGTGAGGATGGACTCGATGATTGCAGTGTAGAACTGCATCATCGTCCGTGTTGGCAGGTTGAATTTCTTCAGCTGCCTCAGGAAGTACATCCTCTGCTGGGCTTTCTTGATGACGGAGGTGATGGTGGGCTCCCACTTCAGGTCCTGGGTGATGGTGGTACCCAGGAAGCGGAATGAGTCCACAGAGGTGATGGGGGTGTCAGTCAGGATGATGGGGGGGAGTGGGGCTGTGTGCTTCCTGAAGTCCACAATAATCTCCACTGTCTTCTGGGCATTCAGCACCAGGTTGTTGTGGCTGCACCAGGACACCAGACGTTCAACCTTCCTCCTGTAGGCAGACTCGTCCCCGTCCGAGATGAGTCCAATAACGGTGGTGTCATCTGCAAACTTGATTAGCTTGACAGACTAGTGGGTGGAGGTGCAGCAGTTGGTGTACAGGGAGAAGAGCAGAGGAGAAAGAACACAGCCCTGAGGGGAGCCGGTGCTGATGGTCCGGGAGTCCGAGACATTCTTTCCCAGCCTCACATGCTGCTTCCTGTCCGTCAGGAAGTCAGTGATCCACCGGCAGATGGGATCAGGCACATTCATCTGGGAAAGCTTGTCTCGGAGATGGTCTGGAAGGATGGTGTTGAAGGCAGAGCTGAAGTCCACAAACAGGATCCTGGCATAGGTTCCTGGGAAGTCCAGATGCTGCAGGATGAAGTGTAGGGCCATGTTGATGGCGTCATCTACAGACCTGTTGGCTCTGTATGCAAACTGCAGGGGGTCCTGAGATGGGAGAGAACTAGGCGCTCAAAAGACTTCATGACCACAGATGTCAGAGCCACGGGTCTGTAGTCATTTAGTCCAGTGATCCTAGGTTTCTTGGGGACAGGGATTATGGTAGAGGACTTGAAGCAGGCAGGCACATGACATGCCTGCAGTGAGGAGTTGAAGATGCCAGAAAACACTGGGGCCAGCTCGTTTGCACAGTGTCTGAGGGTGGCAGGAGACACACCGTCTGGGCCGGGAGCTTTCCGAGCATTCAGGTTCTTAAACTGCTTCCTCACATCTGCTTCATGAATATGAAGAGTTGTGGTGGGAGGAGGTGGTGTGAAATCCTCTTTTGTGTGGGGTGAGGAGGGGGGTGTTGTAGGTGAACGGTTTGAAGGTGGTGATGGCTCTATGTAGGGGGGAGAGGTGGGGGAATTAGTGTCCAAAGTGTCTCTATTGTTGGGGCCGTTGGAGATGTGAAGGCTGCCTGATGGCTCGTCAAAACGGCAGTAGAAGTCGTTAAGGGTGTTGGCTAAGAGCAAGTCATCAGTGGAGTGGGGGGTTTTAGGCTTGTAGTTGGTGATATTCCTAAAACCTTTCCACACAGAGGCCGAGTCATTCTCTGAGATCTGCTGCTGCATCTTCTCAGAGTGCTGATGTTTAGCAATGTCCACTTCTTTAGTGAACCTGTACTTGGCCTCTCTGTAGCAGTCCCTGTCTCCGCTTCTGAACGCCTTTCTCTTTTCCAGCCACAGCTTTTTGAGTTTAGGAGTAAACCAGGGTTTGTCATTGTTATAACTCACCCTGGTGCGTGATGGCACAATGCTGTCCTCACAGAAGTGGATATAGGAGGTGACAGTGTCCGTAAACTCGTCCAAGCTGTTAGAAGCAGCCTTCAATGTGTCCCAGTCTGTGGTCTCCAAACACGTGCGAAGCTCCTCCACAGCCTCGTTGCTCCACAGTTTTTTAGTCCTCACGACAGGTTTGGAGAGCTTCAGCCTCTGTCTGTACGCGGGGATTAGGTGGATCATGACGTGGTCAGAAAGTCCGAGTGAAGCGCGGGGCACCGCGCGATAGGCCCCGCTGATCGTGCTGTAATAGTGGTCTAATGTCCTCTCCTCTCTGGTCGGGCATTTAATATACTGCTTATATTTTGGAAGCTCATGGCTCAGATTGGCTTTGTTAAAGTCCCCAAGAGCAATGATGAGAGAGTCCGGGAATGTCCGCTCCGTGTGGAGAATCTTCTCCGCGAGTGCGCACTGAGCTGCCTGCGCATCTGCGTCTGGCGGGATGTAAACAGCGGCCAGGATGAATGAAGCAAACTCCCGCGGAGAATAAAACGGTTTGCAGTGGATAAAAAGATATTCCAGAGAGGAAGAGCAGTGCTGAGCAATCACTGTCACATCTGTGCACCAGCCACTATTGATGTAGAAGCAGAGACCTCCACCTTTGGACTTACCGGAGAGAGCGGCCTGCCGGTCCGCGCGCAGCAGATGGAAGCCCTCCAGCTTGAGCGTGCAGTCTGGGATGTTCTCACTGAGCCACGACTCCGTAAAACATAAGACACAGGAGGAGGCAAAGTCTCTGTTCATGCTTCTCATCAGGGCCAGTTCGTCAATCTTATTGCCGAGTGAGCGTACATTAGAAAGGAAGATTCCAGGAAGAGCAGTTCGCAGTCCGCGTCTCCTCAAACGCACGAGTGCGCCGGCTCGCTTCCCTCTCTTTCGGCGTCTCGCTTTCCTGGTCAGAGTCAGCAGTAAATCTGCCGCAGATGCGACAAATATTGGAAATAAATCCACAGGCGTTGTAGTCCTGTAGTTAAGGAGCTCTTCTCTGGTGTACGAGTATCCAGAGGAGTGCCCAGACACAGAGAAAATGCACAAAAACAAAACAAAAGTAATGCACTGAAGCACCAGGGCGACCATCCGCGGCGCCATCTTGGTCTTGGTCTTTTCATACGGTTCTTGGAGTGAGTGCATACACTCATGAAGTTTAGTAACTTCAGGTCACTGCAACAAGCCCAGGTACAGTTTACCGACGGATGGGTACAGGACCTTGAAATGCACCGTGTAGAAAGTAAAGACCATCGTACGTATCATAAGTTTACCAATCTCACAAATCGTCTTCATAAATACACATTCGTTAACCGTTTATTAATAGGACCTTTGAGCTCAACGGTAATTAATTAGCAGTGGAAATAATCTCTGGTAGCATCACAGAAATGTAGCAGTGACAATAATATTGTATGCTGTAATCGTACTGGGCAATTAGTGATACAAAAAACCTGTTTTATCCTGTGAATAAAAGTACATGTTTTTGTCAATGTACCATAATAACAGAAGCGAAACGCAATATTGTGTCAGGACAATTCACTATTTATGCACAATAAACACAATAAACAAAGGAGCATAGCGCGACAATTTCTGTTCAGCGCCAGACTTGCTTGTAACCTATATCACCAATTATGTTAAGAAAAATGACGTATTAACGACTAAAAAACTCTGACCTTCGTGTAAATGCTTGGAGCAGACTAACCTGTGAGCTGGAGGGTTCTGGGACGTTATATTTGATCTTTGAATGGCTGCAATCCAGGCCATCCGTCACCTCTTTGTTACTTCGGAAACATGGCTCGAACAATTTCTCTTCAACGACATAATCCGATAACAACTGATCTCTTTACCCGTCGGCTTCCCGTGGCTGTCATGCGACCGGCTATTGCAGTTAATAACACAACAGCTTCTTGCCATTTTTGTGTTTCTTTTTATCGCTGTGTGACTGATTTCAATTGAAAGCCTGCGTGCGTTAGTACCTCTTGCCACGAGTTCCCAGAATCCTTTGCGGTTCTACCCCGGAATGACATCACATTTTCAATCTACATGTACATCTAATATACATGTTAAATTTTATATTTGGGGTGAAATATCAAGTCTTTTCAAGTAAACCGGTTCAAGTCCAATTCAAGTCCCAAGTCATTGGTGTAAAAGTCCAAGTCAAGTCACAAGTCTTAGAACATTTTTTCAAGTCAAGTCTAAAGTCATAAAATTAATGACTCGAGTCTGACTCGAGTCCAAGTCATGTGACTCAAGTCCACACCTCTGATGAGTCCTCCATGAAAAGCAGCTTTTCCTTGTTGTCGTCGTGGCTGCTACAGAGCACTGGTGGGCCCGTTTCCCTGGGTCTTAAAATTGCAAGGCAGCAGACAGTGCCATGCCTTCGCTCCAAAATGCTGATGATAAAAACAAAGCCCTTTTCCACGTTGCCGCCGTACAACAATCCCAGCCACCGTGGATGAGTCGGAGGGCCCGTGGAGTATCGGTGGGCGAGCGGGGGAAGCCACTGGTGAGTCCATGACAGTCGCCTGGACACCAAAGCTCCGGGTAGCCAGGAGGATGCGATCCTCCTCTTCTGAAAGGGAGCGGTAATCCTGCGTGGCCAATAGCGGGGAGTTGGCAAGTCCAGCACACACCTCAGCCGGCAGCTGTCAGAGGAAGAGGTGGATGAAGAGGAATCCTCCGTCATCCGTGCCCAGTAAGGACAGCATGCTCTCCATGAGCTCGAGAGCGGTACCATTGCCCAGGCCCGCGAGGGAGAGGAGTTTCTCGGCCCGCTCAGCATCAGAGAGGAAGTAGCTGCTTGAGGCGGTGTATTTACCTTGGGCGGGGGGTCCCAGAGGAGAGTCATCATGCAGCGGGTGGACAGTGGATCAAGCGAGGCCACCACATGGTGGTATTTGGTATCATCAGCTGAAACTCCACGAAGAGCAAACTGAGCTTTTACGTGCACGAACCAGGAAGGAGGGTCGTAAAACCAAAAATCTGGCTGCTTAAGTGCCACAGTAAACGCAGCCATCAGCGGAGGTGGAAGTCCGGTGGAAACCGATGCTCCCAAGCCGGCGCTGGCTTCGTCTTCAAACCTTAGCATGTTCGCCACATGGGTCACCAATGTGGCAGTATGTAAAGACGACAGGAGAGGTCTCAGTAGGTCTCACTACAACTTTATTAACCAATTCACCAGAACTCCACATACAAAAATCGCCAAAATCTCCACCCCAACACTTCCCTTAAACTTGGGTGTGAGTGGAGTCACCTGGTGGTCCGCCACAGTATATATGATGAATTCATCAAATCCCAGCCTCTAACACAGTGCGCTGAATCTGAGCTTTGAGTGTCCAGTATATTCTAATCAGTGCAATTTAAGCATTCACTGCACCTACAGTATCTACACCTGTGTGGCAAATGTGTGGTAAAGACACAGATAATGAAATTTAATTATTAATACAATATACACGATGAAAAACAAAGGCTGAAATTGATTCAGTTTAGTACTTTTCTCTGTATGCTCTGTGATTATAAAGGCCTTAACTACTTTAAGACCTCTATGAAAATCATTTACAGTATATATTACAGAATTTAAATCACTGCTGATAGTCTGGTTGTTTATATTTTCACGTTTTTGTGTCTGTAGGGCTGTTTGATGACGATTTGGACTCCTCTGGGAGATGAGGACACCCCCACATCTGTTCCATACTGCAGCCATGGATGGTGTTACAGCTCGGAGTCAGCTTTGGGGCATCAGACGCACACACAGAAAACCAGCACCTGGACTTCATGCAGGAGAGACGGCCTCAGTGATTTAGATTCATAAGCCAGTGCAAACATTTCTGGCCTCTTATCACTTAGATTTCTTTATCTTAAAAGTGAATGCATTTACAGCAGGAACTCCACACGTAGCCATCAGAAGTTTGGTAGCATGACTACTGTAAAGTTTTGTAGGGTCCTTGTTAAAAATCACACAAGCACCACACCACATTTGTCATATATAGTTCCATTTTGTACAGTACATTGTTGAAATTATAAACTATATATTCCAGTTATCCACTTATCAGTAATTTTTGAGTAAATGGATGTCACCAAAAAGTTGATTCTGTTCAGGACGTAGCAATTTCAGTGGGAGAAACGTTTCGTCACTCATCCAAGTGACTTCTTCAGTCTCAGCTGACTGCAGGTTTCCCCAATCTTATAAACAGTACATTTGCATAATGACTGAAACTAGCCCACTGAGGCTGGGAGGTCAGTTCCTTCATCATAATTATGCAAATTGCTGTGGCTGTGGCATCAGCAGTTTTGGCTTGTGTAAAAATTACCGTATGATTAGCACACATTTTTGCACACACTGGGCAAGTCATTTACATAAAGTGAAAAGAACAGTGGGCCTAGAATTGAACCCTGAGGGACACCTTACAGTAAAGATAGGGTGACTTGGTATTCTTTATTTGCTCGCATTGTTTTCTATCTGATAGGTAAGACTGTATCCATTTAATGGTGAGATTACTAAAGTTAAATGTTGACAGTCTAGACAAGACCTTAAGAGGATTCACAGTGTCAAACGCACGCTTGAAATCAAGAAAAACAGCCACAACATAACACAAAACAGTTACCAGTCCTAGAGTTACCAGTGCTTGTGGAGAAGAGGGTTTGAGCCAAGTTCCCGAAAGTCCCATGAAATCAACATTTGAATTAAAGAGAAGATGTTCCAGCTGTTCCCTCTTAGGGGCCATGCTGCATATGTTCAGATAGCCACCTAGGAGCCCTTTGTCTTTACACTGTGGATCCCATATAGTCCTAGCTTGATTAAGAGTCCGAAATAACTTACACGATCAATGCTTTTTAAAGACAGGGTTCCTCTGTATACACATGGATAGTAAGTCAACTAAACCTTGTTGACTTACTAGGTTTAGTTGTAATGGGGACCTGCAGCAGTGAGGTGTTAGCCCTGGAAACTGCTGTAGCCCCGGTAGCAGTGATGGTGTTAGCCTGGGAAACTGCTGTGGCCCAGGTAGCAGTGATGGTGTTAGCCCTGGAAACTGCTTTAGCCCCGGTAGAAGTGATGGTGTTAGACCTGGAAGCTGCTTTAGCCCCAGTAGAAGTGATGGTGTTAGACCTGGAAGCTGCTTTAGCCCAGGTAGCAGTGATGGTGTTAGACCTGGAAGCTGCTTTAGCCCAGGTAGCAGTGATGGTGTTAGACCTGGAAGCTGCTGTAACCCCGGTACAAGTGATGGTGTTAGACCTGGAAGCTGCTTTAGCCCTGGTAGAAGTGATGGTGTTAGACCTGGAAGCTGCTGTAGCCCCGGTAGAAGTGATGGTGTTAGACCTGGAAGCTGCTGTAGCCCCGGTAGCAGTGATGGTGTTAGACCTGGAAGCTGCTGTAGCCCAGGTAGCAGTGATGGTGTTAGACCTGGAAGCTGCTTTAGTCTAGGTAGCAGTGATGGTGTTAGACCTGGAAGCTGCTGTAGCCCCGGTAGCAGTGATGGTGTTAGACCTGGAAGCTGCTTTAGTCCAGGTAGCAGTGATGGTGTTAGACCTGAAAGCTGCTTTAGTCTAGGTAGCAGTGATGGTGTTAGACCTGGAAGCTGCTGTAGCCCAGGTAGCAGTGATGGTGTTAGACCTGGAAGCTGCTGTAGCCCAGGTAGCAGTGATAGTGTTAGACCTGGAAGCTGCTTTAGCCCAGGTAGCAGTGATAGTGTTAGACCTGGAAGCTGCTGTAGCCCAGGTAGCAGTGATAGTGTTAGACCTGGAAGCTGCTTTAGTCTAGGTAGCAGTGATAGTGTTAGACCTGGAAGCTGCTGTAGCCCAGGTAGCAGTGATAGTGTTAGACCTGGAAGCTGCTTTAGCCCAGGTAGCAGTGATAGTGTTAGACCTGGAAGCTGCTTTAGTCTAGGTAGCAGTGATGGTGTTAGACCTGGAAGCTGCTGTAGCCCAGGTAGCAGTGATGGTGTTAGACCTGGAAGCTGCTGTAGCCCAGGTAGCAGTGATAGTGTTAGACCTGGAAGCTGCTGTAGCCCAGGTAGCAGTGATAGTGTTAGACCTGGAAGCTGCTTTAGTCTAGGTAGCAGTGATAGTGTTAGACCTGGAAGCTGCTGTAGCCCAGGTAGCAGTGATAGTGTTAGACCTGGAAGCTGCTTTAGCCCAGGTAGCAGTGATAGTGTTAGACCTGGAAGCTGCTGTAGCCCAGGTAGCAGTGATAGTGTTAGACCTGGAAGCTGCTTTAGTCTAGGTAGCAGTGATAGTGTTAGACCTGGAAGCTGCTGTAGCCCAGGTAGCAGTGATAGTGTTAGACCTGGAAGCTGCTTTAGCCCAGGTAGCAGTGATAGTGTTAGACCTGGAAGCTGCTGTAGCCCAGGTAGCAGTGATGGTGTTAGACCTGGAAGCTGCTTTAGTCTAGGTAGCAGTGATGGTGTTAGACCTGGAAGCTGCTTTAGTCTAGGTAGCAGTGATAGTGTTAGACCTGGAAGCTGCTTTAGTCTAGGTAGCAGTGATAGTGTTAGACCTGGAAGCTGCTTTAGCCCAGGTAGCAGTGATAGTGTTAGACCTGGAAGCTGCTGTAGCCCAGGTAGCAGTGATGGTGTTAGACCTGGAAGCTGCTTTAGTCCAGGTAGCAGTGATAGTGTTAGACCTGGAAGCTGCTTTAGTCTAGGTAGCAGTGATAGTGTTAGACCTGGAAGCTGCTGTAGCCCAGGTAGCAGTGATAGTGTTAGACCTGGAAGCTGCTTTAGCCCAGGTAGCAGTGATAGTGTTAGACCTGGAAGCTGCTGTAGCCCAGGTAGCAGTGATGGTGTTAGACCTGGAAGCTGCTTTAGTCCAGGTAGCAGTGATAGTGTTAGACCTGGAAGCTGCTTTAGTCTAGGTAGCAGTGATAGTGTTAGACCTGGAAGCTGCTGTAGCCCAGGTAGCAGTGATGGTGTTAGACCTAGAAACTGCTGTAGTCCAAGTCCAGGGTTTCGCTCAACATCGCCAGCCAGAAGTATTATCATCAGGAAATTCACAACCCCAAGGAATGATCCAAATACCGTTTTAACACGTTTACTTTGGGCATGCCCACAATCCAGGATTCTTGCATAAAAGATGTTGGCTCCTCTTGGCTGGGTGGAGAGTTAAATTAACCATTTTCCATGGACACGTTAAGCTCAAGAGGAATTCAAATTCAAATTCAAATTCAAATTCAAATTTTATTTGTCACGTACACAGTCATACACAGTACGATATGTAGTGAAATGCTTGGACAACTGCTCGTGACCTAAAGAAAACAAAAAAGGAAAAGGCTATGAATAAGATAGGAAATAAATATGAAAAATTAAAAAGGGTAAATTTAACTAGGAAGGAATAAAATATAAATTAAGGTTAAAAAGGTAGAAAGACAAGAAAAGAATAAACAAACATGGCAAAATCCAAGGGTTTTTGATAAAAACATTTTTTAGCAAACACACAGGACCTGCCAGACTCTGTGGCTGCACCCTGGTGGCCAAGTTGAGTTCCCAGTTTTATCCTTTAAAAATGTAGCTTTCAAATAATTTCAGTTTCACTTCTCACCAGTCAGTTTCAGTTCTACAATTCAGTTTTTTGGGAGTACTTAAATCACGCTGCTGTTATTGTGTATATATTTATTTATATTTCTTCATACATTCTTATATAGTTCTATATTGTGTATTTTGTTGTACAGTTATTTTATTTTCAACTTTAATTTATATATTTTATCTTATTCTTTCCCAGTTAAGTTTACCCTTCATTCTAATTTGTGTTGTACAGTTATTTCCTTTTTAACCTTAATTTATATTTTATTCCTTCCTAGTTAAATTTACCCTTTTTAATTTTTCATATTTATTTCCCTTTTTAATTTTTCATATTTATTTCCTATCTTATTCATAGCTTACACTAACTATTCTATCCATCCATCCGCTTCCGCTTATCCTTTTCAGGGTCGCGGGGGGCGCTGGAGCCTATCCCAGCTGTCATAGGGCGAAAGGCGGGGTACACCCTGGACAGGTCGCCAGTCTGTCGCAGGGACAACACACAAGGACAGACAACCATTCACACTCACATTCACTCGCACATTCACACCTAGTGACAATTTGGATTTTCCAATTAACCTATCCCCACAAGCTGCATGTCTTTGGACGGTGGGAGGAAGCCGGAGTACCCGGAGGGAACCCACGCAAACACGGGGAGAACATGCAAACTCCACACAGAAAGACCCCGGCCTGATGGTGGAATTGAACTCAGGACCTTCTTGCTGTGAGGCAACAGTGCTAACCACCGTGCCACCGTGCTATGACTAACTATTCACTTTAGCTAAAGTTATTAAGTTAGCTAAAGAGTTGGGATGCTGTGTTAGACATAAATAAACCTAAAATACAATGGTTTGGACATACATTTGCACATTTCCCTACTGTAGAGATCTCTGCAAGCATACGGGAGAGGGTACAAGATGAACACTTTGGAATTCTACTAGAAACAGTCGATCATATTTGTTTGTCAAAGCTGAATCCAGGGCAAACTACGCTAAATTAGCGTTTTTAGCTAACAGCTACAATAAGCATAAAAGTTACTGTACGGCTATCATTTGTTAACATGACGCTTGTTCTTATACTTGTAATACATTTATTACCAACCTGAGAGTTTATCCGCTGGTCATTTGACATGACGAATGACTTCTGAGGTGTTAATCCAGCTCAAGATGCTGTAGATTCCCGTCAGTAATGCTTTCGGTCCTCTGATAAAACGGAGTCCTATAAATCTGCACTCAATTACTCTGGAACTGGAACCGGATGTAAGTCCCAAAAAACAGGTTTTTTTGTGTCCTGTCTGGCACTGTAGCAATCATAATTATTGTCTGAAGGCCAAGAAAAATGCCCAACAGATTTACTTTCCCAAGTGGGCCTTTTGCTATACTGGTCCACTTGATTGTCATAGTTTATTTGATCTTTATTAGTTATTTTTATTCTAAGTTATTGTAATCAGGCCAGATTGGACTCGGGGACGGGAAAGAAAAACAAGAAGAAAAGTTCAGAAGAAAGTTAACAGAAGGAGAAGGAAAGAAAAAGGAGAAAAGACAATGAAAATCTGCTTCATCACCTTTTTTTTTTTCCTGGATCACCTGTTGAGAAAAAAATAAAACAAGCAGAAGAAGACGAGAGCAATAGAATAAACAACATCACGATGATCTATGGGAATATAACAGTAAATACTAAATATTAAACATTATCGTGCAGCACGTAAGATCGACAGCGCACAGTGTGCTTTGAGGTAGGAGCCAAAAAGGGTGTAGTTTGTGGGTGTGATCACCTGTGTGTACACCTGTGAGCATGGACGCACTTGTTTTTAAAAGGTTCCTTCATGTAATGATCTGCTAGAGGGTGTGGGGGGGCCACAGCCCCGTCCTCCAGGGCATGAAGCAGGTATGGAGGAGATCAAAACTCCAGACATCCAGAGGCCCCCAGAACACAAGAGACCAAGGAAGACCAACAGAGGGGCAGCCGCGCCACTGTCCCAGAAAGAGCTGAGGAGAGTCCCAGATGAGGGCTCACTCAGCAGCCGCAGAGCAGAAGCCGGGGGGGGTTGCAGTGACGTGCCCGGGAGCTCCGCCGGCAGCCAGCTGTGCCAGAGTGACCGAGCCCGAGGCCGAGGGCACCCCACACCCGAAGTGGCCCAAGCGAGCCCCAGGCTCCAGGCCCCGATAAGCAGTCACCAGGAGTGAGCCGGTGGGTACCTGGACACCCATCCCTGGACACAAAGAACCACCAACGCACCGATGTCTGAGGGCGTCTGCCACTGGCAGGGGGAGTGGTGGTAGGGGGAGATAGGCCTCCATACCTTGGAGGGCCTGAGATGTCCCCAGAGAGGTGGCGCCTGATACCCGACCTGACATATAGACACAGACATACAGGCACACACAGATACAAACATCCATTCCCACCCTCATGCTCTCATATGCACTTACTCCACACTCACACAGCAGCAGGGAGGCCCCACACTCCAGACCCCAGTCGGACGGCCAACTCCTCCTCCTGCCCCCCCGCTCCAGCAGGCCGCAGAGAACGGGGGTGTGAAGACTCCAAACCTCCCTCCGCCCGCTCATTGTAGTGTTGATGCATGCGTGTTCTAAGGTGCATTTAAAACCCAGGAGGGCATGGAGCTACCTGCCAGAGAGCAGCAGGTAAGCGCATAGTCCCTCCTGCTAGCCCTCAATGTCTACGTGTATTTAACATTGAGAGGTGGGCAACGACGCCAGGGGTGAGGTGTACACCCTGATGGTCTTTTGGAGTCCGTGTAGCGTGCCCACCCCCAAGATCCTATATGTATGTGTAATGAGAGTGTGAGTAATGTGAATGTCTAAGTTGTGGGATAAAATTGAGGCACAGGCAGCCAGAGGTGGACAAGGGGGGGGGCTCCCCTTCACCCAGGTGACACACCCTTACTCCAAGGCCCTGCATGTGTGGGTGGTTGTGGCGGAGCGGGAAGAGGGAGGCAGCTGGAGATGGGGAGGGAAGAAAGGGAGGGGCAAGCGGCCCCTCCCTGGGGCCAGCTCCCCCGCTGACACCAGTAGGCACCCCCATACTCCGCGACCCGCCAGGGAAAGGGGGCCCAGGCCCATCCGGACCGGGGCCCAGTACAGCAGCGCCTCCCGGCCCCACAGAGCCCTGGGCAGCCCACCCGACCCCACCACAGAGAAAACTGCACCCACCCCACCATCCACTCATCTTCCAGACTACATAAGACAATAGACGCCCAGGCTGAGATCTTCCTCCACCTCTCCTGTATCTCCCCCTCCTGCAGGGTGAGTTCCTGAAGAGAGGAGAGCTCTTGCAAGATGTCGCAACCTCCCCTACCAGTCGAAGAGCCCCCCAGGTGGCTCGATGCACTGGCGGCACCCTGCGCCAGGGCTGAGCCCCCATACACCCACCCGCCCACAACCCCAGCAACACACCAACCAGGACCCAAGGCCCCGAGGCCCAGCCAGGGCCCCATCCTGGAGACGGAGCACCCCCACAACCCCACGCCTGTCCCGGACCCTGAGAAGTAAAATCTTTCCTTCCCCTCACCTCTACCAGAGGTCTGGGAGCTTGAGGATCCGGTACAGTATCTTTGCTGTTCCTAGGACTGCGCTCTTCTGGACAGAGATCCCTGCCCCGAGTGTGCCGATTACCATGGGGACCACTGTTGTTTTCATCCTCTACATCTTCTCAAGCTTCTCTGTCCCTCCTCCCTTGGTGTTTTCTTTTCTTTTTTTTAAATTTAGTTTTTATTGACATTTTATTGACAGTCACTGTACAGTATCATGTGCACCAGCTTCAATAATTTGTTACATCCACCTACATGTTTTTTAACAGAAAGTACATAAATACAAAAGAAAGGAAGAAGAAACAAACATGAACACTTGGGGAGCAAGATTTAATTACCAGTAATATACATGATATATTATTTAAGGTTAGCGAAGTCAAAATCAGGCCTGTGTGTTATTATAATGTCCATTCATTTCTTCCAACATGATACACACAGGTCCCTCTTGTAATTCACATTCTTTGTCATTTTCTCCATCCTGTAAATGTCCACTGCGACGTCCATCCACATGTTCAAAATTGGACTCCCAAAGTCAAATAACTTCCAAATATCTCTTGTCTTGCTACATTTATTCCCTTCCAATAAGTTTAAATAACATGACAGACCTAGAAAATATGATAATGATTTGCATTTGTGTTTCCACAATTTCTCCAGCAAACAGGAGGGCTACCTTCAAAGTGAGAGTTTTGGTAAGGTGTAAATTAATATCTTATCAGGCTTTTCCAACCACGTTCCCTCCACCTTTTTGAGCTGCTACATTTCCATTGGTATGTCTATATTGTTGTCCACTCTTCCTCCGTCTTATCTATTCCTCCCTCCATTTCTCATTTTTTGTTCATGTATAGCATGTATAGTTCATGTGCAGCGTTCGATACTGTTGACCATAATATCCTATTAGAGCGATTAGAACATGCTGTAGGTATTACAGGTACTGTGCTGCAGTGGTTTGTATCATATCTATCTAATAGACTCCAGTTTGTGCATGTAAATGGAGAGTCCTCTTCACACACTGAGGTTAATTATGGAGTTCCACAGGGTTCAGTGCTAGGACCAATTCTGTTTACATTATACATGCTTCCCTTAGGCAGCATCATTAGAAGACATAGCATACATTTACACTGCTATGCTGATGACACCCAGCTCTATCTGTCCATGAAGCCAGATAACACACACCAATGAGTTAAACTGCAGGAATGTCTTAAAGACATAAAGACCTGGATGGCCGCTAACTTTCTGCTTCTTAATTCAGATCAAACTGAGGTTATTGTACTCGGCCCTGAAAAGATTAGAAATATGGTATCTAACCAGATTCTTACTCTGGATGGCATTACCTTGGCCTCAAGTAACGCTGTGAGGAACCTTGGAGTCATTTTTGACCAGGACATGTCCTTCAACGCACATATTAAACAAATATGTAAGACTGCATTCTTCCATTTGTGCAACATCTCTAAAGTTAGAAATATCCTGTCTCAGAGTGACGCTGAAAAACTAGTTGATGCATTTATTACTTCCAGGCTGGACGACTGTAATTCATTATTATCAGGATGTCCAAAAAACTCGCTGAAAAGCCTTCAGCTAATCCAAAATGCTGCAGCAAGAGTCCTGACAGGGACTAGAAAGAGAGAGCAGATTTCTCCTGTTTTGGCTTCCCTTCATTGGCTTCCTGTTAAATCCAGAATTGAATTCAAAATCCTGCTCCTCACATACAAGGTCTTAAATAATCAGGCCCCATCTTATCTTAATGACCTTGTAGTACCATATCAACCTATTAGAGCACTTCGCTCTCGCTCTGCAGGCCTACTTGTTGTTCCTAGAGTATTTAAAAGTAGAATGGGAGGCAGAGCCTTCAGTTTTCAGGCCCCTCTTCTGTGGAACCAGCTTCCAGTTTGGATTCAGGAGACAGACACTATCTCTACTTTCAAGATTAGGCTTCAAACTTTCCTTTTTGCTGAAGCATATAGTTAGGGCTGGACCAGGTGACCCTGAATCCTCCCTTAGTTATGCTGCGATAGACGTTGGCTGCCGGGGATTCCCATGATGCACTGGGTGTTTCCTTTCCAGTCACCTTTCTCACTCACTATGTGTTAACAGACCTCTCTGCATTGAATCATATCTGTTATTAACCTCTGTCTCTCTTCCACAGCATGTCTTAATCCTGTCTTCCTTCTCTCACCTCAGCCGGTTGCAGCAGATGGCCCCGCCCCTCCCTGAGCCTGGTTCTGCCGGAGGTTTCTTCCTGTTGAAAGAGAGTTTTTCCTTCCCACTGTCACCAAAGTGCTGCTCATAGGGGGTCATATGATTGTTGGGTTTTTCTATGTATCTATGAAGCGCCTTGAGGCGACTTATGTTGTGATTTGGCGCTATATAAATAAAATTGAATTGAATTGAATTGAATTATAGGGTCGAGTTTGGTTTCATGTTTATAAGCCCTCTATACAGATCAGAGATAATGCTTCTATCTTTGAGCTGTATGCCCTTTTAAATAGGTCTAACAGCTGTTTGCTTAATTCAGCCTTAAATTTGATCGTTTTTACTGACAAAATGCCTCATCTGTAGGTATCTATAAAAATCCCGTGTTTCTAATGAATATTTTTCTTTTCAAAACTGAGTAGTGTACCTTACATAAAACCCCTTAAACCTTTATTTTTCCTATCTTTGACTCTAGTGTCCAATTTATTTGGAGCAAAATGTGTATCGCATGCACACCACTTAAGATTGTGTAACCTCCGTGCGGATCTGTGATATTTTGCTCGGCTAAAAGTTATCAAGGCTGACGAAAGCTTGGTTTTGCATTTGCTGGATATTGATCTGAAAACTCTTTTCTTGCTCCGTCACGACTGACTTTTTAGCTAACGTAAGCTAAAGTGGCAGTGTCTGGTTTTGTTTTTGACGCTGTCGCCGGTACGAGATTCCGGAATGGCACCACTTACCTCAACATCCAGCTGTGAAAGCTGCATCAACCTGAGCCAAAAAGTGATCGAGCTGGAACAAAGGATATCCACGCTATACCAAATCCAGGGGGCTGAATGCGAACTTGACACGATCCTCCTTGGCAAAGCTCAAACCACCGCTACTAGCGCTGAGCTAGCCGACACAGTGCACCATCCAGCTGCTGTGTCCCAAGATCCCACCAACAGTCAACACAGGCTCTCAACTTGCGTCGCTGGTGCTTCTGCCAAGGACGAGAACTCCTGGTTTCAGCTAGGGGCCAGACCCAAGGCTCTGGTCAGCTCCACTCCACTCCAACCAGCGCCATGGACCATGGTTGAGACGCGTGGTGGCTGCAGAGGGGGCAGGAGGATCCGTCTCTCGCACCCTCACCCCTCCGGTGCGGTAGTATTGGAGAATAAATTCAATGTCCTGGATCCTGTGGACTTTCCTCCTCTGACCGCTAGCCCTCGCCATCCCGCTGTGTCGCTGAGGTCTGCGCCATCTCCACCACTACGCCCCCGGAGCCGCGGCGGGCAACCCGACGCTGTGGTGCAAACTCACCGCGGAGAGCTGTGCTTTACCCCGGCTCCTCGGAGAAGAGGACCCACAGCGCGGCTACCTGGGAGTCACTCACGCAGTCCGGCTGGCGCATCTCCATCTGAACACCCCCGGTGTCACGGCGCGGGCGTCTCAGATGGCCAACAGCCCTCGGTGGCACCTCCTCTCTCCACGCTGGTCCTCGGGGATTCCATCGTCAGGAACGTGCGGATGAGGGGGGCGCTCACACTGTCGTTCCCGGGAGCCACTGTTGTTGACATAGTGGACAGAATTCCCAACATTCTGGCATCCCACCCACAGGTTAACCGGCTCATCATCCACATCGGCACCAATGACATCCCCAAACAGCAATCTGAGCTGCTGAAGTTGGACTTCCTCCAACTCTTCAGCCTCCTTGGTCAGTTGCAGGTGAGTGCTTTTATCTCTGGGCCCACCCCCACCTGTGGCAGATGGATAGGCCGTTTCAGCCGGCTGCTCAGCCTTAACACCTGGCTTTCCTCCGCCTGTGTCTCCCACGGTGTGGGTTTTATTAACAACTTTGATGCCTTCTGGGAGAGGAGGCATCTTTTTGGGGCAGACGGGCTCCACCTCAACGCCTGGGGACGCCGTTTGCTGTCCGCCAATTTGGCATTTGGCGTACAGCACTCCCGCACACCACCCTGTCACTACCCCAAACTGACATTACCTGCAGATCTGTCTGCCACTGACTGATGTTCCCCTGGTCCCAGCTCCTATATTTGTTCCACTTTTAACAGTAATACACAAAACTCTGGACTCGGACCTCTCTCTCCCACAGTCAACACAATACCCGTCATAATCACAAACAGAGAGCAACAGAATTATCATAAATCCAGTAACTCCAAAAACATTAATAACCTCCGGCCTCTTCAAAAATATCAACATCCATTCAACTCTATTGTCAATAATCCACCAGTCTCAATCAGTATGGCACTTTTAAATGTACGCTCTCTGTCGAACAAGTCTTTTATTATTAATGATTTAATTTTAGATAATAAACTTGACTGTTTATTTTTAACTGAAACATGGCTGGGCTCGGATGCACCAGTTGTTCTCACTGAGGCCTCCCCACCAAATTTTAATTTCTCTTTTTCTATTAGAAGTGGTAAGAGAGGTGGTGGGACTGCATCTTTAGCCAACAACACACTCACCACCAAACAAATTTTATTTGATCATTTTACCACTTTTGAATTCCATGCTATTGTTTTCAGCAGCCCTCCAGTTTTATCTGTCACAGTTTACAGACCACCTAAAGACAGCGCTGCTTTTATCAAGGAATTCTCTGAATTTTTAACAAACATACATTCAAAATATAATATGATAATTTTAACCGGTGATTTTAACCTGCACATAGATAATCCTTCTGATCCTGCAGCAAAAGAATTCTTAAACATTCTTCACTGTTTGGATTTTATCCAGCACGTCACGCAGCCGACTCACAACAGAGGACACACTCTGGACCTGGTCATCACCCATGGGCTGTCCACCAGCGTGTCCTCTGTTGTTGACTTGGCTGTCTCTGACCACTACTGTGTGTTTTTTAACATCACTGGTTTTATTCAGCGGAAGACCTCGGTGCGAACTGTGAGGAGGCGCTATCTAACCTCTGAAGTGGCTGCAAATTTTACCAGGGTTTTAGACGAATGCCCCCCTGTGATTTTACCTGCACCCTGCGATTTGATTTTTAATCATTTCAACAGCAAACTGAAGAAAAGCCTTGACTCCGTTGCTCCACTCACCACCAAAAAGATTAACGTAAAACATGCATCACCCTGGAGAAACGAAGAAGTCAAAAAACTCAAAAGAAATTGCAGGGCAGCAGAAAGGAGATGGAGGAAAAATAAAAATACTATCAACCATCAAATATTTTCCGAGCAACTTAAAATGTACAATAATACATTAAGGAAGTCAAGAAATTCATACTTCGCCAAAATAATCAGTATTAACAAAAATAATCCCAAGGTCCTCTTTTCCACCATAGATCATTTATTTAACCCTGATTTTAAAAGCTCCCAAAGAACCCCACAGACTCGCTCTGTGAGCAGTTTGCAGACCACTTCAGGGGAAAGATCAGCGCCATCAGATCTGATATTTTATCTAATCGCAATATGATTGTAAACACATCTGAGGGCTCGATTGTACCTGAGGAGACACTGGACAGCTTTGTCCTGGTTAATGCTGAGAACCTTCAGAAGGTTTTCTCCACAGTGAGACCCACCACATGTCTTTTAGATCCAATCCCTTCTTCACTCTTTAAAACACTTTATGGATTTTTTGAGGCTGAGCTTTTATACATGATGAACTGCTCTCTTCAGTTGGGTGTCTTCCCTGCTGCCTTTAAAACGGCGGTGGTGAGACCCCTTCTGAAGAAGAGCAATTTGGATTGTAATGATTTTAATAACTACAGACCTGTATCCAACTTACCATTTTTACTCAGATTACTGATTTTCTCAATGATAGACAGATCCTGGAGATATTCCAGTCTGGATTTAGGGTGAACCACAGCACAGAGACGGCTCTCCTAAAGGTTTTAAATGATCTTAGATGTAACTGGGACGCCCAAAAGCTCTCAGTCCTGGTGCTGCTGGATCTAAGCGCAGCCTTTGATACAGTAGACCACGCTATTCTTTTAAACAGACTAAAACACATGGTGGGCCTCTCTGGTGCTGTACACAACTGGTTCACTTCCTGTCTCTCTGACAGAACTTTTATGGTGAGTATGGATACATGCTCCTCTAAGATCCATAAAATGATATGTGGTGTGCCTCAAGGGTCGGTTCTAGGCCCTGTACTATTTAATTTGTATATGCTCCCTCTCGGCGGTGTCATCAGGAGGCATGGAGTGAACTTCCACAGTTACGCTGATGACACTCAGCTGTACATCTCCTTGTCTCCTGATGACACCAGACCAATGGATGCCCTTTTTAACTGTATCTTAGATATACGATCTTGGATGGCAGAAAACTTTTTACAGCTTAACCAGGACAAAACTGAAGTTTTAATCGTTGGTCCTGAGGCTCAGAGAGAGAAACTCTTGTCTAAATTAGAGGCATTTTCACTATGTCCTTCGCTACAAGTGAAAAACCTGGGTGTTATTTTTGACTCTGAGCTTGGTTTTATCCCACATGTTAAACATGTAACTAAAATTGGATTTTATCATCTAAAAAATATAGCCAGAGTCCGCCCTATTCTCTCTCGGGCCAACACGGAGATGCTGATGCATGCTTTTATTACCAGTCGCATTGATTACTGTAATGCCCTGCTCTCTGGTCTTCCTAAGAAGAATATTTCAACTTTACAACTCTTGCAAAACTCGGCAGCTCGTGTGCTGACGAAGACCAGAGGGCGGGCCCACATTACACCGGTTTTAGAATCGCTGCACTGGCTCCCCGTGTGTTTCAGGATCGATTTTAAAGTTCTTTTATTGGTTTTTAAATGTCTTAATGGTCTTGGGCCTTCTTATCTCTCAGATCTGCTTTTACCATACGAACCCTCGCGGACCCTGAGGTCCTCTGGTGCTGGCCTTTTAATTGTCCCTAAAGTCAGGACACATACTCACGGAGAGGCAGCTTTTCAGTGGTATGGTCCTCGTCTGTGGAACAGCCTGCCGGAGGAGCTCAGGGCCGCAGAGAACGTACATGTTTTTAAGAACAGGCTCAAGACCCACCTTTTTAATTTAGCTTTTACTTAGCGTTTATTTATTTTTTATGCTTATTTATTCTATCCTGTTATTCTATTATTAATTTAGGCTTTACCTAATATTTATTGATTTTATTCTTATTCATTTTTTAATCTTCTTACTCTATTTATATTTATATTTATATTGTATCCTGTTCTTATTTATTTTATCATTTTACCCTGTATATATCGTATTGCGTCATATCTCCAGTGTTTCCTCGGAGGGCGCTCTCTGCACCGGGGCTGTTATTGACCGTGGCTGCTGGGTCTCTGGGGTCCTCTCAGCCTGGTTGGGGGGCTCCTTGGCCTCCCTCCTGCTGTGTGCCCAGCCCGGAGGCTGCGGTCTGTGACCGGCTCCCGGTGCAGACGGCTCTCTGTTATAATGTTTCCTCACTTGGCTCATGCGAGCCCAGCCCAATTTTTACTCTTTAAGTGTGTGTATGTGTGTGTGGGTGGGGGTGGGGGGATATATGTGTATTGAGAGTGTGGGGAGTGAGTTGGAGGGTGGGGTGGGCTGCTTTTAACTATGTAAAGCACTTTGTGCTACATTTTTTCTGTATGAAAAGTGCTTTATAAATAAAGATTGATTGATTGATTGAAGATTTGTTATATCTTCTTCTAGTTTATACTCTTTCATTACTATTTTCCAAATTCTAAAAGTCAGCTTGATCCATGGATTTTAATAGTTTTATAAGGTCTTGCAGGCTACTGTCTTCTATAACAGCTTGTATCAGAATGGAGGTCAGGCCCTCCTCAATGCCTTTCCACTGAGCATCATATGGCTGTGTCCCAATTCAGGGTCTGCACGCTTGAAGTATGCATTTCAAGTGCGGTTACGTCACCGCCACGGGACGACAGCTGTCCCAATTCGAAGGGTACTCCAAATGCGCCGTCGATTTCCCCAAATATCAAGCGTGGTCCGGTGCACGCTTCGTGGTCCCATATATCCCACAATTCATAGCACGGCGGTGGGTGTGGATAATTTTGCCTCAAAATACGGCAGAAGGGAGCGGCCGAAGAGTTTTTTTTTTTCCAAACTTTATTGAACTTATAAAGCGAACAGTCAGTCATTCCAGTTCAGTTTGTACAGTAGACATACACGGCAAATAAGAGTAACAATATACAGTACAGTGAAATAAGAAGGATAAATAAATAAAGGATAAAAAAGAAAAAAAAAGGGGGGAATGTGACAGACTTCATAACAACTTTGTACTTGTTGTGACAGCTCATTCGTTAAACATTTCTGAATGAATTTCAATCAATGATAAACCTTTTTTATTGGAAGTTAATTTAAGAGAGTTTAAGTAATATTCAATTTCAATCGAAAACAAATTAAATGATGGGGTTGAGTTTTGAAATTTACATTTATGTATGTGGAATTTCCCTAATAAGATGGAGCGGCCGAAGAGTGAACTGTCAAAAGTACTGAATATGACGTCACTTATTTATGTGCGAATGTGTAATAATTAAAGTCAGTCATATATCCACAAACACAACAAGCTGAAAGTCAGTGATATATATATATATATATATATATTAGGGGTGCAACGATATTCGTATCGATATTGAACCGTTCGATACAGTGCTTTCGGTTCGGTACGCATATGTATCAAACAATACAATTTTTTTCAATTTTTTTTTTTTTTTGTGTCCCGTTTGGATCTATAGCCATCAGAATTGTTGTCTTGAGGCCAAGAAAGATGCCAAGAGGATTTATTTTAAGTGGATCATCATATTGGTCCATTTGATTGACCTTTATTATAATTATGAATTTATTTTATTTTCAGTTGCAAACGGGACAGACATGACTGTGGGATAGGACAGGGGGAAAGAATGAAAGAAAGAGGGGGAGAGAAAGAAAGAAAACCAAAGGGGAGAAAAAAAAAAGAACAATACAAAATTTGTAATTTATTTTATCAACTTTCCTTCTGACGATGCTGTCTGTGTTGAGCGCTCAGTGAATCTGCATTTGACTACTCCGCCTAGGCTCGAGAGTGCAGCCTAGGCGGAGTAGTCGAACGCAGATTCACTGAGCACTCAACACAGACAGGATGGTCAGAAGGAAGAGCGCAGGGCAAGCTAGTGAGACAGAAGTGGACCTCCCCACCCTCATTCAGATCTGGCGTTTGGAATTATTTTGGTTTTCATGTGACGTATGACCCTGAAGGTAAGCGAGTCATGGACTAAAGTAAAACAGTATGTTGGATGTGCCATGCAATGCTCAATTACATGGGTGGGAGCTAGTGTGTTAGCGCAGTTAGCTCATTAACGTGTTGGCCGTCTAGCCCCTCTGTATAGGGTAGCTCGTTAACGGAGATTTGCCGTGTTGTGGCGTTAAGGTTATTTCAACGAGATTAACCTGAAAGCACTAGTGGGAACACAACGAATATGACTGCACATTTACGCCGACATCATCCTAGTGCAAAGACAAAAACAACAAGCATGCTACAAACTTTAGCCGAGTCATTTAGACAGCTGTTAGCACAGGATTCTCCTTATGGAGACCTGATATGTTTAATATGCTGCTGAGAATATAGCCCAGAAGAAGCGGATAGTATAGCTTTTATTTTGGAAAGAGACATTTCTCTGTAATAAACTCTCTTTTCCAAAGATGAGTGATTCCTCAATCAGATACAGAGCTCGCAATATCGCTAGCCCGATGTCCCGGGGCTATCTCTCCCCTGCCTGTCGGGCTATTGTAGGAAGGAAAAATATATGTCAATGCTTTTGCATTCTTTCAGAAATGTAGCTGGGTAATTATGTCATTGGGTGAGCCACTGTCAATATGTGACATATTGAAATCGTGTTTGAATTTGCGCTTGTTTTTTTGCTTTCACTTTGCAATCGCGCGAACTGTGTATAGAGAGCGACAGCACTGATCTGTGAGTGATGATAATTTGTGCACCAATTCCTCTGACATCGTCTTATTAATTGTTAGCTTACTATGCAAACATGACAAGTGAAATCTCCCGCAGCTTAAACATGTGAGAGGTTGATCGCGCAGAGAATCGCTGAGCTTATGTGAGTCCGTGTGTAAAAGCAGCAGGATATATATTTCACTACGATGACCTGGATGATTGAGAACCTTCACAGACAGATATATATTTTAGTTCTGCTGAGCCAAATAAGACAGGTCAGGGTGAAGAAGTGACAGCCAAAGAAAAGCTTACCACAAAACGGAGAAGTTATGACAAATCAGACTATAAGGCAAAAAGAAAGTGCAGCTTTCACCCTGGAATGTGCAGTTTTTTGCGCTATTGGGGGTCTGGGGACCCAGAACCGGTCAGTATCTGGTGTGACCACCATTTGCCTCATGCAGTGCAACACATCGTCGCATGGAGTCTATCAGATTGTCAATTGTGGCCTGTGGAATGTTGGTCCACTCCACTTCAATGGCTGTGCGAGGTTGTTGGATATTCGTGGGAACTGGTACACGCTGTCGTATACGCCGGTCAAGCACATCCCGAACATGCTCAATGGGTGACATGTCCGGTGAGTATGCTGGCCATGCAAGAACTGGGACATTCTCAGCTGCCATCTGCCCTGAACAATGTGAACCATGATTCATCCGTGAAGCGCACACCTCTCCAACGTGCCAGACGCCATCGAATGTGAGCATTTGCCCACACAAGTCTGTTACGGCGACGAGCTGGAGTCAGGTCAAGACCCCGATGAGGACGACGGGCATGCAGTTGAGCGTCCCTGAGACGGTTTCTGACAGTTTGTGCAGAAATTGTTTGGTTGTGCAAACCAATTGTTCCAGCAGCTGTCTGGGTGGCTGGTCTCAGACGATCTTGGAGGTGAACCTGCTGGATGTGGAGGTCCTGGGCTGGTGTGGTTACACGAGGTCTGCGGTTGTGAGGCCGGTTGGATGTGCTGCCATATTCTCTGAAACGCCTGTGGAGACGGCTTATGATTGCGAAATGAACATTCAATGCACGGGCGACAGATCTGGTTGACATTCCTGCTGTCAGCATGCCAATTGCACGCTCCCTCATTGCTTGTGGCATCTGTGGCATTTTGCTGTGAGACAAAACTGCACATTCCAGGGTGGCCTTTTGTTGTGGGCAGTCTGAGGTACACCTGTGCACTACTCATGATGTCAGATCAGCATCCTGATGTGGCACACCTGTGAGGTGGGATGGATTATCTCAATATAGCAGATGTGCCCACTACCACACATTTGGACTGATTTGTGACCACTGTTTGGGAGGGATGATTATATTGTGTATCTGGAATGAATTTTAGGTCTCTACGTCCATCCCATGGGGAATGGGAGCAGTAACAAAGGTGTTGCGTTTATATTTTTGTTGAGTGTATACATGTATATATACACACACATATATATATATACATACACACACACACACACACACACACACACACACACACACACACACACACACATATATATATATATATATGTGTGTGTGTGTGTGTGTGAGTGTATGTATATATATATATGTGTGTGTATATATATATATCATAATAATCTGACAATACTATATTGGCCATATTATATTTACATTACCACATTGAGTTGACTTTAGTCTCATGAACAACATTAGCTAATTGTTATTTACTAACTAATCTTAAATGACTGTTCAGCACAGAAATGAAGCCCAACAATCATGTTTTACAGTCCCGTGGTCTCAGCCTCAGATACTCAACTAATCAAAGTGATGTCATGACAAAAATGAATGACCAACTGTGGAGCAGGGAAATTATTTTACTGCTATTGTTAAATAATCATCATCATTACTATAATATAATTTACAGTATTGATATTGCATTCAGATGTTTAAACAGTGTGTGTGTCTTTCAGAAAGACTAAGTTGCAGGCTGACAGGAAGTTGCAGGCTTTGCAGAACTGAAACTGAAAGTAGTCTAAGTGCAGGTTATTTTGAGGATTACATGTGAGGATGAGCCTCTGTTCTGGTGAAAAGTCAGAAGTGCAACGGGTGAATTGAGAGAGCATGTAAGGTCAACACATACACACACACACATTAGTTAGAATCATTTATAGGTGGAAGTTTAATCATGTTTTGCTTGGGGTTGCAAAAAGAGCAGTTTGTCGCAGAACTGCTGCTGAGGTGTCAAGATGACAAGAGAGCATCCGGCAGTGACAGGAAGTACCGGCCATGAAGATAGAAGACAACGTTCCTTTAAACTGTGTTAAAAGTCATTGTGGTTTTGATGTGACCTATGTATGAAATGTATCTGTGACGTATGAAGGGGCGTCATTAATTCAAACCCTTATGGTATAAATATCTGCTTATGCTTTGATTAAGTTGAAGATCAATCCCTGCCTGCGTACAGACTGGTCTTCCCATGCGTGTATTCATTAAAATCAATTGTTTGACCAAGATCTTCTGGACCAATGGTTGTTTGTACTCTCCTTCCTCAATATGTGAACCTTAACAAACAAAACATTTTTCTCCTTCATTTCTGTCAAACAATGCTATATGTAACGTGTCTCGCGGTTAGTATCATGGTTGCTAGGCAACCTGAACAGCGCGACGAAGCGTATACCGTCCCATTTCACAAGCCTCTCACTTCCGCACTTCTCGTACTTATAGTACGCACCGTACATAGTACGCGTAGTGTGCGTACTTCAAGCGTGCAGACCCTGAATTGGGACACAGCCTATGAGTGATTACACCAACATATAATTGGTGTGCCATGCTGCCCAATAATAGTCCTTGAGAGAAGGAAGGCCCCACCCCCCTTTTCATTTAGCCAATTGTAAGGTTTTAAATCTAAATCAGGGCCTTTTACCTTGCCTTTTATGTATCTGGACAAAATTTTGTCCCCATCATTAATTTTTTTCTGGCTTATTTCTTTTGGCAGTGTTTGAAGTAAATATAATAATTTGGGTAGTATATTCATTTTAATCAAATCTTATAAAATAAACTTAGATATGGGATTAAGTTCCATATCTTCCTTTTCTTTTGTATTGGTAAGTAACTTCATTCTAATAATTCTGTGAGATCCTCTGGTATATACCTTCTCATGGATATTAATACCTTTTATTTCTTTGTTTAGCCTTAAATATTGAGCAAATGGTTCCAAGTATGGTTCCAGCACGGTGGCACGGTGGTTCGCACTGTTGCCACACAGCAAGAAGGTCCTGAGTTCAATTCCAACATCAGGCCGGTGTCTTTCTGTGTGGAGTTTGCATGTTCTCCCCGTGTTTGCGTGGGTTCCCTCCGGGTACTCCGGCTTCCTCCCGCCGTCCAAAGACATGCAGCTTGTGGGGATAGGTTAATTGGAAAATCCAAATTGCCACTAGGTGTGAATGTGCGAGTGAATGTGAGTGTGAATGGTTGTCTGTCCCTGTGTGTTGGCCCTGCGACAGACTGGCGACCTGTCCAGGGTGTACCCCGCCTCTCGCCCTATGACAGCTGGGATAGGCTCCAGCGCCCCCCGCGACCCTGAAAAGGAGAAGCGGATGGATGGTTCCAAGTATAACACAAATAACAATGGTGAACATTCACTGCCCTACCTTATTCCTCTTATCATCATAATACTGTGTGATAAACAGCAATTAATTTTAATCCTAGCCCTGGGGTTATCATATAGTGAATGTATTATCTTAATTATCATTTCATGTAAGCCAAATCTAAACAAGACTATATTTAAAAAAACAAAAAAAAGCTCCAGTTCACTGAATCCAATGCTTTTTCTGCATTGATACTGATTACCATTGCTTCTATTTTATTTTTTTAAATGTGGTTAATAATTTGTACATGATCTTCTATTAGGCACTCTCGAATAAAGACTGTCTGGTCATTATGTGTTAGACTAGGTAAGAACTTTCTCTAATTCTTTTAACTTATTTTGTAAGTTTTCTAATTTCCTATTTCTCATCTTTTTCTTATAAGAGGATATTGCTATGATTTTCCCTCTCAGGACAGCATTTAAGGGGTCCTAGGGGAAACTAATAACCATTGTTGTTAGTTTCCAAGTAAAGGTGGATCTCTTTCTTAATCTGTTCTTTAAACTGAGGATCACTGAGTGTGCTCGAATTTAGTTTCCAATTGTTGGATTTTGGTTGCAGGTTTAAATCAAGAGTCAGGTGCGTGGTCACTTAAATCCATTGCCCCAATTTCACAAGTGTATATTTTATCTTTGTCTTTCCTGAGTGTTATAAAATAATCTATTCTTGTGTTTAATGAGTGGGGTGAGGAATATTAAGTATAGTCCCTTTGATAGGGATGTAAGTTTCTCCAAGACCAACCTCCTCAAATAACGTATTAATATTCTTAATTAATGGCTTTGTATTCAGTGCTTTTCCATTACAAATGTCTAATTTTGGTTGTAGATGTATATTTAAATCTCCTCCACAGATTAGAAGACCTATGGTCTCGTTGATAGCATCATATCAATGACGTTCTTAAAGAAATTGATGTCACTTCCTGGTGGCTTATATACAGTGTTGGGGAGTAACGGAATACATGTACCGCCGTTACGTATTTAAAATACAAAATATGAGTAACTGTATTCCGTTACAGTTACCGTTTAAAAAGGTGGTATTTAGAATACAGTTACTTTGTTGAAATAAATGGATTACACTGCGGTACTTTCCTGTTTCATTTTGTCGCGGGTCAGGACTGTTTGGGTTTTGTTTGACAGCTACGTTCTGTTGTTCCAGGCGGCAGCGTTACGG
Source organism: Copadichromis virginalis (assembly GCF_057382275.1). Classification (NCBI taxonomy): domain Eukaryota; kingdom Metazoa; phylum Chordata; class Actinopteri; order Cichliformes; family Cichlidae; genus Copadichromis; species Copadichromis virginalis. The sequence goes on from NC_140622.1 coordinate 1,368,778, forward strand.
TTGCCATGGTTACAGGGCGACGTTCTCTCTCTCTCTCTGCGCCTTTTCGTTGTTGTTGTTGTGCTAAGCTAACAGGCAGAATGCTACAAGCATGGCCTGGTAAATGGTAAATGGCCTGCATTTGTATAGCGCTTTTCTAGTCCATAGGACCCCAAAGCGCTTTACACTACATTCAGTCATCCACACACACATTCACACACTGGCGATAGCAAGCTACATTGTAGCCACAGCTGCCCTGGGGCGCACTGACAGAGGCGAGGCTGCCGGACACAGGCGCCACCGGGCCCTCTGACCACCACCAGTAGGCAAACACGGGGTTAGTATCTTGCCCAAGGATATTTGGCATGCAGCCAGGGTGCAGCCTGGGATCGAACCACCGACCTTCTGATTAGTGGCTGACCTGCTCTGCCACCTGAGCTACAGCCACCTGTAGCTCTAAAGAATGTAGCATCATGTTTAGTGTAAACCGTGTTGCAGGGAGAATGGACTGCCATACACGTTATGGGTCTGTGAGCGCGAGGAGGGAGAAAAAGGGGAGTGGAAAGGTACGAGTTGTCACCGAGGAAAAACGGGAGCTGGAAGCATGTAAATATAATAATAACCACTTCAGCCAAGAAGAGAGCCTGACGAGCCCAGCTGTAAGTAAGCTATTAAGACTCGACTGTACACTGTGTTCGTGTTTTCCTCCGAAAACAATAAGTTTCGTTGGAGCAGCCTTTCAACGCCTCTCTCTGTCTCTCGCAAGAAAAGTTGACCCACACAACAAAGTAAAGCTATTTTTCGGCTACGAGCCGACAGGGACCCCGCCGTATTAGTCAGAGGTCCCTTTACTACAGTTCGGAGTCGCGGACCTTCAGTAATAGTAATAAATCACACAGCAATAGTACATTCACGTTGTTGTAAAAAGCATGATAATATATTAAGTAATCCAAAGTATTCAGAATACGTTACTGTCATTGAGTAATGTAACGGAATACGTTACAGAATACATTTTGGGGCATGTATTCTGTATTCTGTAATGGAATACATTTTAAAAGTAACCTTCCCAACACTGCTTATATATATTTAGCAACGTGACTGGATTCCCCTCAATATTTTCCCTTACTAAAATAAATCGCCCCTCCTTATCACTTATCTCAAATAGTTTTTCAAAGTGTAGTTTGCCTGACAGAAGGATAGCCAGTCCTCTCCTTCGTCCAGGCACTTGGTATTTTTCAAGCTTCTCATGCTCCTCCTTCCTGATAGCGATATTACTTGACTTAGCTACATCTACCACTACAGCCATCTTCTTTTGCTTGTCGACCGCTAATATGTTCAGTTGGTTAGCCATTGTCTATCTTTATACGTAAGTCAAGCACCCTGGGGGTTGTCTCTCATTTTTTGACTTTGGGAGTGGCAATGTCATACTCGGCATGGATGTTCCTGTATACTATGCAGCTACTTCGTTATGGTGTTGCATGTATGCTCTGCCTGCTAGCAACTTGCAGCCTGCTGTTATGCACTGATTTCTCACAGAGGCATCTTTATATCGCCTGCATCTGGGGCTTGTCTGATACCAAAAGTAAATGGACAGTTGACTCAATGACATAATGAAGGAATTGCCCAAACCTGCCCATGAAATAGCCTTTATCAGTTAGTTAAGAAGATAAAGTCCTGGAGTTGATATAAGGTGCGGTGTCTGCATTTGGAAGGTTTTCTGTAAACAGACAAAAGAAGCTCTACATGTAGCTGAAACAAGCCATCCTTAAAACAAAAAAAAAATACATCTGACAAATTGCTACAATATTAGAAGTGGCAAAAACAGCTTGATGATACATCCTGGAAAAATGTTACATCCTGAGAAAGAAGGAAAGCGCAACACAAAAAGACCTGGACCTCCACAGAAGATAACAGAGGTGGATGATCACAGAATCATTTCCATGGTCAAGTGAAACCCCTTTACAACAGCCAACCAAGTGAACAACAAAAACTGATTGCTGCCTAATAACCTAATAACTGACTGGGCCACCCTTTTAGCAGCAGCAACTGCAATCGAGGGGGGGTGCATCACTTTTTCAAACAGGGTCATGTACGTTTGTATTTTCCCCCTAATAATAATAAACAACCCTAAAAATGTTGAACATTTTGAACATTTGTTCAGCGATCTGAGACATTTGAGTGTGACAAACATACAAAAAAACAAATAGAAATCAAGAAGTGAACAATTTCTCACGCCACCGTATATTCTGTTCCTGCTAAAACCCAGGATGTTTTAGCATGAGCTGTGAAAAGATCTTACTGAAACATTACCGATTGCCTTAAACATTTATTATGTTGTGCTCTGTAGTTTATGTTTCTGTGGCTCAGGGCCAGTTGCAGCACTTGCAGGAGTCCCAGTAGATGAGGCCAGGCTGGCAGCGGTGCAGGTAGGTGTTTCCCTGGAAGCACTGGAAGAAGGTGGTTTTGTCAGCTGGGTTTTCATATAACCCATCAGGACGGCCACGGCAGAAGTCAGCACTTGGGTCCCTAGTGGTGGTAGGGCGTGGAGTGGTGGTGGGCTTTGGCGTAAAGCCTGCACAATGAGACATGAAAAAATATAAGTTGCACACAGCAAGAGATTTTTTAAAATCAAATCTAAGTTAGTGAAGCTAATTTACAGTAATTACCCATCAACATTCTGAGGTGGTTGATAAGAGGATATGTGCCAGCTGAGCAGAAGTATCCACTGAAGTCATCCATATCCAGAGTCCACACATGGGCGCCTCCCAGGTTGTTGGCAGTCATCCATTGAACCTACAGGACAGCAATATAAGGAAGCAAGAACTCTTAGAATAATTACAGGTACAATTCAATAGAGCACAACAAAAATGAATAAAAAGCATAGCTCTTCCTGTTTTAGCACAGAAATTCTTTACCTTGGAAGAATAGCTGCGCTTGTCATCATAGCCCAACCAGGAACTCCCATAGGTGGCATATGGAACCTCTTGTTCAGAGATCCACCCAACACTAGCAGTATTAATGAAGTCACAGATCTGATAAGAGGGACACATAGACCTACATCAGATAACAGTGAATTTGTGATAGTGATACTCTATAGCTGTATATAATTGCCCACAGATGTTAGTCAAGGGTAATAATAGATATTTTGAGGAATAGATGACTTTTAGCATATACCAATCAGAGCTTTTTAAGAACCTTTTGTACCTCATAGAAGGCCCAGAATCCAGCAGTTTGAGTGTAGGGTCCAGGGTCTGCAGGGCCATTAGCTGGTGCTCCCAGGCCATTTGCCCCACTGCTAAGACGGTAGGTTCTTCCATAAGTAGGGAAACCTAGCAGCAGCTTTCCAGATGGTGCTCCCAGGGATATCCAATAGAATACAGAGGAGTTCTACAAAAAAGGAAAGGAAACTTCATTTCAACTGTAAATCTGTACCAAATTCTTCAGAATTTATTACTTCTTTACCAGCTTTACCTGTTTCTCTGAATCTCCTTTAGAGATCAGTTAGACAGAGAAGCTGTAAGACATACATATATTTTATATATATATATATATTTTTTCTTGATTCTGTCCACGAAACACTTTCATAGCAGTTTCCACAAGCACTGCATCTGTACGTCCCCAGTCTCTTCCTTACCACTCTTCTATGAACTCTGTTCTTCAACTTCCACAATTTAATCATTGGCACTACCTTCACCTGTTTCCTCTTCATCTCAAAGTCATCTTATACAACGCTATCTAGTTCTGCCTGGCTAAGGCAGATAGGACACCACTTTGCAGTGTCCTATCTCTTTCTGTAACTTCTGTATAAGATGCAGTCCACCTTTATACACCTTCCTCCACTCATATGCCACCTTATGTTCCTCCCTCTTCTTGTTATACATGTTCCCTACAGCCATTTACATCCTTTTTGCAAGACTGACTGCCATCTGTCCTTCTACATTTCTCTCCTTAACATCATACCTACCCAACACCTACTCATCACCTTGTCCCCTTCACCTACATTTCAACTGAAGTCTGCTCCAATCGCCACTTTCTCCCCCGAGGGGGCATACTCCACCACTTCATCCAGCTTGCTCCAGAATTCCTCTTTCCTTAATCATTAATCGAATCTAGTTTAGTTCTAGTTGGACTTCAGTGCAGCAATCGGTAGCACCGACCACAATATTTTACTAAGAGATTAGAACATACCATTAAAGGAACTGTGACGCAGTAATTCAAATCATATCTATCTGAAAGCAAACGAAAAAAACAAACAAACAAACAAAAGGTTTTTAGTGGCCTAATCAAAGTCAGGCCTTAAATCCAAATGACCCACAAATGTGGCTGAATTACAACAATTCTTTAAAGAGTAGGCTGACCTGGGCCTCCAGGTGAAAGAGTCATTTCTAGTTACTGCAAATGCTGGAGTGCAGTTTTGGCTGCACAATCAGGTGTTAGGTTTAGAGAGCAGTTACTTTTTTCAGGTAGGTTTCGATAGCTTTTTTCTCTGAATGAATGAAATCATCATTTTAAAACTATGTCTTGTATTTACTCTGATTATCTTTGTATAATTATAACATTTGTTCTCATAATCCGAAACAGTTAAGTGTGACAAATGTGAAAAAAAAACATGTTGCCATTCAGTTGTGTATTACTGTGCTACTTTGTGTTTCTGTGAGACTGTCTAGCACTAGTACTACAAAATGTTGGTACTGGTCACTAAGTGCAGCAGTACTGTACTTAGTGTTTCCAGTTTTTTCTCATCAGTATGAAAAATCCTTTTTTAATTTCACATTTAAAAATGTTTTTTTTTTTACAGTTATTATGAAATCAGTATTCATTATTATTCATCCACATGAACACAGTGAAAGATGTAGATGTGTTGGTGTGTTTCTTACTATATTGTAATGAATTTGTGAACCAGGGTCCGCAGAGCTACTGTAAAGAGGGCTGTTGTGTCCAGTTACTGCCTCCCAGTGTCCGTGGAAGTCATAGGTCATGATGTTGATGAAGTCAAAGTGTCTGTTGGGTTTTTATTGAACAGTAAATGTAAAATGGGGTTTTGTGTCATTTGAAATGAGTAATAGTGATATATCTATTTCAGTACACGACACCTACTTTATGGATTGGTGTTACTTTGTTGAAAATGCGCATACATGCTTAAACTTACGGTGCAATCTTGTTAACTTCGTATGCTCTGTCAATGGTCTGACGGATTCCAGCAACACTGGCCGACAGCAGCAGCTGACTCCTCCCGCTGTCTTTTGCATCATCCTCAAAGGCTTTGGCCAGCTCCTATAGACACACCAAACTAAAGCAACTTAGATCCAGTTAGTTTCATCGGTCACACCCTGGCATCATTAACAACAGAGGAGTTGAATCAAGAAACCGTATCTAATGCCATTAGGTATATCAGTAGCACAAACAGACCAAATACTGTAATATGATCATGTATTGATAGATTTTAATGTGTACGCACTGTGCTAGTCTACTGCATTAAAAGAAACAAACATGCAGTATGGCCTGGGCCACATTTTATTTAATGTCTTTGTGAGGTTTACTATATGGGCCCTACATAAAGGTATATAGACTCTATTTTAACAGGATTGGCTGACTTTTCTGGTAACAAAATTGCAATGCACTAGTTAATGACAGATAACATATAATAACATTTAAGAAGGATAAACATTACAATACAAAAATAATACACCATTATAATACATTAGTATTGTATTGAAAATTTAAGGACAATGTGAGCTGTGTTTACCGTGACCAGTAGAGTAAATTTCTCTTTGTCCCCCACTGGGCTGCCATTGTGTCCAGGATATTCCCAGTCCAGGTTTAGCCCATCAAAATTATGGGTGTGAAGGAAACTGATAACAGAACTGATGAAGGCTGCACGACTCTCAGGTCTGGCAACCATAGCAATGAATCTGGTGCAATGCAGGGAAAAAGAACCGTAATAAAGGAAGGTTTTTGAAATAGATACGAAAATATGAGAACTGGTGTAGATGGAACTCACGGGCTGACTCCATTGACCGTTCCTCCAACAGTCAGCAGAGTCTTCAAAGCAGGGTTGCTGGTAATAGAGAGGCAGAGAAAAGACAGGACCTTAAATAATTCAAGAACACTTTACCCCCATTTATACTCCCGATGACTGTGTATTTCACAGCCATGGGTTGCCTGGAGAATTAACAATGGCTTATGTCATACAGTTATATATATATAATATTCTTAGCTATAATTTTATTTTATTTTTTGCTCAACATTTTAATGAGATCTGAAAAAGGATTCTGCACATAACAGAATCCTGAACAATCCACCGAAAAGGGCAGAAGCAGGTTGGAAGCCCTGGCTGGTTGCAGTAGGACTGGGTGATAATTATAGAGGTTTTCTGATGCATTTAGATGGTACACCATGATAATGATAAATATTGTGGTAGCTCCATTTAGATAAAATTGAATGGGAAAATCTGTTTTTGCTCCATTTGGTGGTTAAATACCTGATAAATACAGATGCTGCTTTAACACACTGATGCTCACATTCTGTCATATTGCCAGTATGTCCAGCTCAATTACTTGCTTTCTACAAATAGATCCTACTGTAATCCAAGCTTTTTGTTGCACACTTTTTCTCTGCCATCCTTTTGAAATCTTAGCACCACTTAATAGCTAACTGGGATTGTAACTTAACTTTTGCCATAATCAAACTACTGACCTGATACTGATGCAAATGAAAAGAAAATCTGTCAAAAAGTGGCACTGAGGCTTGATGTTTCTGGGTCGAGGGTTCTAATTTGTCACTGGTTTGACCTTTGCTTGATGTTCTTCATCCAAAAACATGCTCATGTGTAGTTTAAGATCCTGGAAAGACTCCTTTGTTTATTATAAGTTATTTACTTTCATCCTAATTATTTCTAAATAATGAAAAAATGTTGGGATGGGATTAGAGATCACAGATACAGTCATGGTGAAAAAAATGCACTTCTGTTTCTTCTAAGGTTTGACATATTTGGACATAATAAAAAAAATTCTCTTAACAGGTGTTAAAATTGGATGAACACAACATGAGATTAACAACATATCATCATATAAAAAACATCATATAAAACACAAAAAATCTGAGCCAAAGTGCAGAAGTGGTGTGTGAAAACTAGGTGCACCCCAGGATTTAGCAATAACTGCATGATGTCATCAGTCTCTCACATTATTGTGGACTAATTTTGGCTCTTATTCACTATTTCTTTGCAACTTTGCATGAATTCATTGAGGTTGCGAGTGTTTATGCACAGCTTTCTTAACCTTTTGAATTCCAGGGCTATTCTGAGGCTCCTGCTTGAAGATGACATGCCCAAAAAGCGCTTTGAGCGCTCTGGGAGAGTAGATAAGCACCACAGAAGAATCAGTACATTTACCTTAAATGAACTGATTAAGTCTCACCAAAAAGAATCAAAATATGGACATTACCTGCAGAAAGATCAATGCTACTGAAATGAAACAGAGCAATGTTGCAGAGGTTTAATTAAATATATATCTAGTGTTTTGCAATTTGGTACAAATGGTACCATCTATGAAAGTGGAAAGTTCTTAGGTATTGAATAGCAGTTATTGGTGATCATAGAAACGGTTTGTGAGGTTTTACCTGAGATTGTAACGTTTCTGTGGATACCATACATGTCTACATTTAAACAACAGACCTGGTGGCACAGCCCATGAAAGCAAATGTTCCCTCTCTGCTCCCAGTACCAGGGGCATCAGGGTTCAACAGGTTAAGGTCCAGCACAGAACTGTAATCAGGTTGAAGTCTAATCTTTGAAAAGCTGATAGAGCACCATTCAACCATTCTGTTGTAGACTTGCCTTCGTGCTTCATAATTGACTGTATAATGCTACATAGTGGAGTTCATGGTTGACACAATGACCAGGTAACCAGAATCTGTGGCTGCAAAACAAGCCCAGATTATCACCCCTCTACCTCATACCAACTGTCAAGCATGGCTGAGCTTGGTCTTTGTACTAATACGCTAAAATGCTTTTGTCAAACGTGGCACCATGCATTTTGGCCAGACATTTGCACTTTGGTCTTGTCTGTTCAGAGAACAATGATCAAGAAGTTGTGGTTTGTTCAGATGCTGTTTTGCTGAGCTAAGTCATGCTTCCATTTTTGTTTTACAGAGAAGAGGTTTCTTATTTCTCCTCACCCAACCAAACAACCATACTTTTGATTTGCAATTACTCACCTGCCTCCAACTCAGCCTATCTCTTCTGTAACATCAATCATCTCTTAAAGTGGGTCTACTTTCTCTTTACTGTGACTGTCGTAGTTGTCTAAATTAACATTGGTGCCCAGTCTGACTCTATGACTGAGCAAACTCACACATTCTTGAGGCTGTTGAGGCTGCTGTACAGCTGCGGATCATTCCACTCAACGGGGCTGATCTGGTTGAAGCTGTTAATGGTGGCCAGAGCGTAGATGACATGGGTGCACAGGAAGGGATCGATGTTGTCTGGAGTGAATTTGCCAGCACTTGGTCTGTACTGGGCCCAGTTGGTCATATGACACACCAGCTTACTAGATGAAACTGAAGGAAGACACATTCGGTTTTCTCTGTAACCATCATGGTGATGAGATGACTCGATCACTAAATACAAATCAGAAACTTTATTGTCATTGTCACGAGAACAACGAAATGAAATACTTACCATTATGTAGAATGAATAGAATGCCCAGAGCTGAGAAAGAGATGGAAAAAAAGTAAATCAGGTTACCTAGAAACTATAAAACTTAGAGACAACATAGAATACAGAAGATTATGTCACAAACTCCATCCATCATTTTTCTGCTGCCTAATCGTGTCAAGGTTGCAGCAGTCTAAGTAGCAGTACAAGCTGAGATGCCAGGACCTCTCCCTTCCCTGTCACTTCCTCCAGCTCTGTGTGGGAACACCGAGGCTTGTCAAGGGAGCTGACAGATTTAATCTCTCCAGCATACCCAGGGTCTGTCCTGAAGCCTAGATTCCTGCAACACCTCACCTAGGAGACACCAAATAGGCATCCTAATCAGACGCCTAAATAACTTCAATTTGCTCATTTTCATGTGGGTGTCATGATCCTGGGCCATGTTGGCCCAGCATTCTTAGTTTTCATGTATTTTTGTATTTTGTTCTTTATTTAGGCCATGGGTCCTGGGTTGCTCTGTTAAGTTATCTGTGTATCTGTGAGCCCTCGTCTCCCCTCCTTGTGTTTTATTCCATGTTTCCCCAGCCTGCTATGCCTGTGCTCTCCTGTCTCTCTCTCTCCTCCTGTCTGCACCTCTGTGTACTTCCTGTTTTACTTTGACAGTCTCCCGTCAGTGTTGTGTTACTCCTGCCGTGTCTTGTTATGATTATCTGTGTCAGCTGTGTTTCCTGTGTGCTCCCACTTCCCTCGTTAACCCTCTGTGTATTTATGTGCATGTCTCCCTCAGTTCGGTTTCGCGTCGTCAACGTCTCCTCCCCGAACCTCCGTGCTTTTCTGTGTTCCCTCGGTCCTCAGTTAGCATTCCCAGTTAGCAGTGATTTTGAGTTCAGCTTTTTGTCTCCGTGAGTTTTGCGTTTGGGTCCTCATCTGCCTCCACACAGCCAGTTCATGACAGTGGGGGACTAGGGACTCTACTCTGAGCCCCTCCCGAAAGGCCTCCAAGGTCCACACCCTATCTCCACGGTTGAGGTCAGACACCCAATGGAGGAAGTCTATTTATGTCACATTTTTAACTCTTTCTTTGAGGCAGTTTTACTCACGGACAGAGTTGAGAATAGGAATGTAGCCTGACCAGTAAAATGAACAGCATCGCTTTCATGCCCATCTGTCTCTGCCTCACAACAAACATGAACCACTGCCAATGCCAGACCAATACGCGTCTCAATTTCCCACCTTGAGAAACTCATCCACCCCAGGGGGCCTGCCACCGAACCCCCCCCCCCCCCAATTTTGTTCAGTTATGGCTGACCAGACCCAAACTAAACTTATCTTGTAATACTTGTCAGCTGCCTCCAGTCTAATAACAGGATACTGTTGGAATACTGCGCTCCGAGTCACACTCCTCAGTCTTTATGTTATTGTCCTGAGCAGGAAAATGAAGTCCTCAGCTAGGACACCTTCCACCAGCTCATGTTGGGACTACAAACAGGGGTCATACTCCGAACCGTTCAGCACATAAAATAGTCAAATGTGGTTTGTTTCAGCCAAACCATATTTAACCTGTACCTCTCAAACTACTAACTTCTCCTTATGCTCTACTTCTGAATAAATAAACAAAGGACAACTATTGTATAAATGGATGAATAAATGAATGTAATATTTAATGAAATTTACCTATGAGGAGTTTCCCCATGTTGCTTTCAGGTTCCACGGGTTTCCTTTCGTAGAAGTGAACTTCCAAATGAGTGAATCAGTTTCATTCACTGGCACACAAGTAACAAAATCAGACATTAAGTGCTGTCACAGAAACATTTTTTGCTAATTAACTAGCTAAGCTTCACTTGAGCAAAATTTTACAGACTGCGTTTTACAAACGGACAAAACTTAGATTAAACTTTGATGCACTTGTAACAATTAATTATTAAAACATACATAATAAAAAAACCTAATAACTAATTTATCTTTAATTTTAGGCTTACATGTAGCTACTATAAAATGCACTACAAGCAACCAAACCAGACAAAAACAATGATGATCTCATTACCGTTTGACAAGAAGAACTGAAGCAGATTTGAGAGCTTGTTTGAGTGGGTCAGATTTATATCATCCTAATGACTAATAGAAGGTGTCAAAGTGCAGCTGATAAGAGCTCAGAGTGGTGGGAGTCTGATGTGCCTAATAATCCCCCACCCCCACCCCCTTCTAGTAAGACCTGCCAAGCCCAGTTAAGAATTTGACCCAATTAGATAAGTAACTGATATCGCAATGATAACTGTAATCAGCTTTTACTTAGTCACTGGAATTTACCAATGATCATCAAACAAACCCTACAATAATACACTGCTCTATTATTGTAGAAGTACAGTGACTTGAGGCAACTTTTGTTTGAATTGAATTCAAAACTATTAGCTTTCATCTCCGGGTGAGCATGAATATCCACAGCAAAGACATGAGAGCTGTAGTTACACATTACAAATTAATTCAAAGTAGAGTTAAAACAAGGATAGATTTATATTAAAAGTCACAAAATACAGCTATATCCAGCTGTATATAAAGTAACTACATACAGTACAGTTAGCTATCCTTAACCTTTAAGCAAGCAGCCTAAATATGAATTTCTTAAATGTTTGAGCAGCAGTGGACTATGCATGGAATGCAATCACTGGAATCTGCTTTGTGTTGACGTTTTTCCTTGTGTATGTCACTAATCAGGCACAACATTAAAAATATCTGCTTAGTGATCTATAGGTCTGTCACTAAAACAATTCTGATCAGATGATTATCAGAACTGAATCTTTCACAGCAGAACACTGCACAGTAACAAGATGCTAATCTACATCTATCATGTTATCGGATGATCGTGGCTCAAGAGTTGGGAGTTCGCCTTGTAATCGGAAGGTTGCCAGTTCGAGCCCCGGCTTGGACAGTCTCGGTCGTTGTGTCCTTGGGCGAGACACTTCACCCGTTGCCTACTGGTGGTGGTCAGAGGGCCCGGTGGCGCCAGTGTCCGGCAGCCTCGCCTCTGTCAGTGCGCCCCAGGGTGGCTGTGGCTACAATGTAGCTGCCATCACCAGTGTGTGAATGTGTGTGTGAATGGGTGGATGACTGGATATGTAAAGCGCTTTGGGGTCCTTAGGGACTAGTAAAGCGCTATATAAATACAGGCCATTTACCATGTTATATCACACCATATTTCATTATTAGTTAGCAGAATTTACTGTTATTAATTCACAAAGATACAATATACGCTGATTACAGTTAGCATTGCAATATCAGTTACTAATCTGATTGGTCAAATTCTTAACTGGATTTGTAAGATCTTACAAAGAGTTGGGGTGGGACTGATGGGAATCCAGTCTGAACTCTTATCACCTGCACTTTGACATTGACATTGAGATGATAGAAATGTGACCACATCAAACAAGCCCTGAAGTCTGCACAACTTTAAAACCACTGATCATCTTGTTACAGTTTGTGTTCTGTTGTGAAAAATTCTGACAATCATCTGATCAACATCATCTTAGTCTCACAAAGCAGATCTATACAATAATACGCAGGTGGTTTTAAGGTTGTGCCACAAGCGAAGGGTCACTGAATGTCAGTGAAAAGTAGATCCCAGTGATCACCATTACTAAGAACATTACCTCAATGTCAACTACTGCTACACATCAAATATTTATAAAATTAATATTTAGACAACTTGTTTAAAGGTTAAGGATAGCTAACCGTGGCTGCATGTAGTTACTTTATATACAGCTGGATATAGTTGTATTTTAGCTTGTATTTTTAGTACAAATCTATCCTTGTTCAGAAACCTACTTTGAATGAGTTTGTAATGTGTAATTACACCTCTCCTTTGTTTGCTGTGGATATTCATGCTTACCTGGGAATGAATGCTAGTAGTTTTGAATTCAATTCGACTCAACTATATAGTATAGCCAAACACTCACCTTTACGTAAATAAATTTTTTTTATAAAAATGAATTAAAACTGTAGCTCAGGTGGCAGAGCAGGTCAGCCACTAATCAGAAGGTCGGTGGTTTGATCTCAGGCTGCCTCCTGCATGCCAAATATCCTTGGGCAAGATACTAACCCCGTGTTTGCCTACTGGTGGTGGTCAGAGGGCCCGGTGGTGCCAGTGTCCGGCAGCCTCGCCTCTGTCAGTGCGCCCCAGGGTGGCTGTAGCTACAATGTAGCTGCCATCACCTGTGTGTGAATGTGTGTGTGAATGGGTGGATGACTGAATGTAGTGTAAAGCGCTTTGGGGTCCTTAGGGACTAGAAAAGCGCTATACAAATGCAGGCTATTTACCATTTACCATTTTAAAACTGATAATACAATCTGGGGTGTGTGATATTACTCATTACTGCTCTTGTATTTAAGTTGGCAGGTTTGGTCACACATTGGCCTTAACACACTGGGTAGCATTAGCAATTTATAACAGCTGGTGTTGGGTTTGTTTTGTTTTCAAGGAAATGCATGACTTTTCTCCTGTATCTCAATTTGAGTGAATATTTAAGATTGGATCCATTGGATTCACCCAGGAATGGTTTAGGAGTGAGAAGGAACGATAAAGGAATAGTTCACTCAACAGAGCTCTGACTGTTTGTCAGCCTGGCTACAGTGCTGAAGAGAAACCTGGGGTTGTTCTTATTGTCTTCAATCAGTGATGAATAGTAAGATGTTCTGGCTTTGCAGAGGGCTTTCTTATAAAGCAGCAAACTATTTCTCCAGGCTAAATGATGATCCTCTAAATTTGTGACACGCCATTTCCTCTCCAGATTACGAGTCATCTGCTTTAGGCTACGTGTTTGAGAATTATACCACGGAGTCAGGTACTTCTGATCTGAGACCTTAGTTTTCACAGGAGCTACAGTATCCAGAGTCGTACGTAGTGAGGAGGTGAAATTATTAACAAGATGATCGACCTCTGTTGGAGCAGCGTTCAGATAGCTGCTCTGCTCTGTGTTGGTACAGGGCATTGAAGATGATAACAGTGGGTGGATTATATTCTTAAACTTAGTTACAGCGCTTTCAGAAAGACATCTACTGTGATAAAGTCTACTCTCCACCGCTGTGTAATCAATTATTGTAAATGTAAATGTTATCAGGAAATGATCAGACAGGAGAGGGTTTTCAGGAAACACTGTTAAATGTTCAGGTTCGATGCCATATGTTAAAACAAGATCTAGAGTGTGATTAAAGTGGTGGGTGGGTTCTTTTACATTTTGAGAGAAACCAATTGAGTCTAATAACAGATTAAATGCCATGTTGAGGCTGTCATTCTTAGCATCTACATTAATGTTAAAATCACCCACAATGGGATGGCTGTAGCTCAGGTGGTAGAGCAGGTCAGCTATTAATTGGAAGGTTGGTGGTTCCATCCCAGTCTGCATGCCAAATATCCTTGAGCAAGATACTAACCCCATGTTTCTCTCCGATGTATACATCGGAGTATGGATGTGTATGAATGTTAGATAGGGAGCACTTAACAACAGAGGTGTGGACTCGAGTCACATGACTTGGACTCGAGTCAGACTCGAGTCATTAATTTTATGACTTTAGACTTGACTTGAAAAAATGTTCTAAGACTTGTGACTTGACTTGGACTTTTACACCAATGACTTGGGACTTGAATTGGACTTGAACCGGTTTACTTGAAAAGACTTGATATTTTACCCCAAATATAAAATTTAACATGCATATTATATAGAGATTGAAAATGTGACGTCATTCACGGGTAGAACCGCAAAGGATTCTGGGAACTCGTGGCAAGCGGTACTAGCGCACGCAGGCTTTCAATTGAAATCAGTTATACAGCGATAAAAAGAAACACAAAAATGTCAAGAAGCTGTTGTATTATTAACTACAATAGCCGGTCGCATGACAGCCACGGGAAGCCGACGGGTAAAGAGATCGGTTGTTATCGGATTACGTCGTTGAAGAGAAATTGTTCGAGCCATGTTTCCGAAGTAACAAAGACGCGACTGGATTGCAGCCATTCAAAGATCAAATATAACGTCCCAGAACCCTCCAGCTCACAGGTTAGTCTGCTCCAAGCATTTACACGAAGGTCAGTCTGCTGTTGTAGTTAATGCGTCATTTTCATAACATAATTGGTGATATAGGTTACAAGCAAGTCTGGCGCTGAACAGAAATTGTCGCGCTATGCTCCTTTATTTATTGTGCATAAATAGTGAATTGTCCTGACACAATATTGCGTTTCGCTTCTGTTATTATGGTACATTGACAAAAACATATACTTTTATTCACAGGATAAAACAGGTTTTTTGTATCACTAATTGTCCAGTACGATTACAGCATACAATATTATTGTCACTGCTACATTTCTGTAAGGCGTACCAGAAATTATTTCCACTACTAATTAATTACCGTTAAGCTCAAAGGTTATATTAATAAACGGTTAACGATTGTGTATTTATGAAGACGATTTGTGAGACTGGTAAACTTATGATACGTACGATGGTCTTTACTTTCTACACGGTGCATTTCAAGGTCCTGTACCCATCCGTCGGTAAACTGTACCTGGGCTTGTTGCAGTGACCGGAAGTTACTAAACTTCACGAGTGTATGCACTCACTCCAAGAACCGTATGATTATAAATATGCATATAAATATGCTACGATGAGATAGCTGACTTCATCTAACTAGCAAATGTTGTCCAGGCTACGTTGGTGATGCAATTTTTTTAATGTATATGATATTTTTGTCATGCGATTTTAAAGCCAGTGTTGTGCCAAAAAGTGATTGTCTGCCAAAAAGTGATTTCCAGTGTTTCTGTGTATTTTTTATGTGTAATATCTTTACGTATGTTCGTAAATAGACTTCGGTGAACAGGGGATACAAAGGGGTTACATAAAGAATTAAAAAATTATCTGTTTTTTAAGTATCTTTACAACTTGTACTTACATTATAACCAATCCGGTCCTTTATCCCCACTTAAAATATTTTTACAGAACTATTGTAATATTTGCTGCCATTTCTGCTGTCCTGTTGGGCAACTTACTCTTACAAAATACATTTTTAATGTTAATGAGATTTTTTTTACTGCATAAATAAAGGTTATATAAAAGTCGCTGCCAAAAACTGATTGCGGCTTGTATCTTGCTACACGAATGTTGTTTGTGGCTCAAGATGACTTTATGTCATCCATAAGTGATGCATTTGACATATGTTTAACATATTATAGCCCAACAAGTTACTTATAGCACTTTAAATATGAGCAATCGCTTTTTGGCAAATACCGGAAATCAGTTTTTGGCAGACAATCACTTTTTGGCACAACACCGGTCCTACAACCGCATCCAAGAATAACATGCAGCTTATCTCAGAACTGTCGGTGAAAATTATTCTTGGAGCTAGGTTTAATTGAGCTGCATTTTAAAGAGGTGCAATTTCACAATTTGTGTATATTTTCTAAGTTCACTATTTTGTCATGTGTTAAGAAAAACACAGATTTAAAAATTACATGGTCTAATATTTACATTTAGCATAACTGCAACATACTTTTTTTTTTTTTTTTTTTTAAAGACTCGAAAGGACTTGAAATTCAAAATTTCAGACTTGTGACTTGACTCGGACTTTTACACCAGTGACTTGAGACTCGACTCTGACTTGCCTGACATTACTTGAGACTTGACTTGAGACTTGAGGATAAAGACTTGAGACTTACTTGAGACTTGCAAAACAATGTCTTGGTCCCACCTCTGCTTAACAACTTAGTAAAAGTGAATGGGTGAATGAACAAGTTGCATAAAGTACTTTGAGTGCTCAGACAGAGTAGAAAACTGTTATATAAGAACCAGTCCATTTACCATACTAGAAAGAGAGAGCAGATTTCTCCTGTTTTGGCTTCCTGTTAAATATAGAATTCAAAATCCTGCTCGTCACATACAAGGTCTTAAATAATCAGGCCCCATCTTATCTTAATGACCTTGTAGTACCATATCACCCTATTAGAGCACTTCGCTCTCGCTCTGCAGGCCTACTTGTTGTTCCTAGAGTATTTAAAAGTAGAATGGGAGGCAGAGCCTTCAGTTTTCAGGCCCCTCTTCTGTGGAACCAGCTTCCAGTTTGGATTCGGGAGACAGACACTATCTCTACTTTTAAGATTAGGCTTCAAACTTTCCTTTTTGCTAAAGCATATAGTTAGGGCTGGACCAGGTGATCCTGAATCCTCCCTTAGTTATGCTGCAATAGACGTAGGCTGCCGGGGGATTCCCATGATGCATTGAGTTTTTCCTTTCCAGTCACCTTTCTCACTCACTATGTATTAACAGACCTCTCTGCATTGAATCATATCTGTTATTAACCTCTGTCTCTCTTCCACAGCATGTCTTTTATCCTGTCTTCCTTCTGTCTCCCCAACCAATCACAGCAGATGGCCCCGCCCCTCCCTGAGCCTGGTTCTGCTGGAGGTTTCTTCCTGTTAAAAGGGAGTTTTTCCTTCCCACTTTCGCCAAAGTGCTTGCTCATAGGGGGTCATATGATTTTCTCTGTATCTACTGTACAATATAAAGCACCTTGACGTGACTTTTGTTGTGATTTGGCACTATATAAATAAAATTGAATTGAATTGTCTCAGCTGGTCACCATTCCCACCCAGGTCACGGTCAATGCAGGAGGTCATAGGTCATCATCATGCATTGATCATATATATACACAAATGTTCCTGAGCATTGCTCAAATATTGTTTCTGTTCCAGTTGGTTATAGTGACCATAATGTTGTAGGCTTGACCAAGAAAACGAAACTGTTGAAAACTGCACAAAAGATTATTTTTCACAGATAATACAAAAATTTCAAAGCAGACACGTATATTAATGACGTAAAGGAAATTCATTGGACTGACATCTGCCTTGAGCGTTACCCTGATATGGCATTATCTATGTTTATTGAAAACGTTTGCTACCTGGCTGACAAACATGCCCCCTTAAGAAGATGTACTGTTAAAAAGAACTACACGCCTTGGCTAGATAATGAACTTAAGGCTGCAATGTCAGAAAGGGATATAGCAAAAGTAAAAGCACATAAGTATGTCAGTCCACAAGAGTGGGCAAGATATCGCGAGTTAAGAAACGCTAAGGACATAGCCAATTATTTTGTGAATTATTACAGCAATAAAATAACAAATTTAAAATCTAATATGAGCAGAGGCGATCCCACCTCATCACAGCGTCTTATACAGGATGTTATCATGAATAATAAGCAATGCCAATTTAAGTTTGAGGCCGTGAATGTGGAGATGGTAGAGCGCTTATTGATATCACTTCCTGACGATACATCCTCCGGCTCTGATAGCACAGACAGTAAACTGCTCAAAGTTACAGCCAAGTTTGTGTCCCTTCTTATATGTCACATATGTAATAGATCTTTGGCATGCAGCTCATTTCCATTGCAGTGGAAAGAATCAAAAATAATTCTCACACCTAAAAACAAGGATGACGTTTTTAATGGTGTCAATAGCAGACCTATTAGTCTGCTCCCCGTTCTAAGTGAAATTATGGAGAGGATTGTCTATGAACAAATTCAACATTACTTAAGAGAAAATCAGTTACTCGCTCAGTTTCAACATGCTTACAAACCTGGTCATTCCACCAGCTCAGCTCTCATTCATATGACAGATAACTATATAAACCTCTATATGATGGGAACTTGGTCGGGGTGGTATTCTTGGACTTTAGTGCTGCATTTGATAGACAAACTAAAATGTTATGGATTTTCACCAGCTGCTTTGTGCTGGGTGGAAAGTTATTTGTCTGGAAGAAGGCAAAGGGTTTATTATAATGGTTATTTCTCCGAGGGGTGTGAAATGTACTGTGGGGGCAAGGCAGCTGCCTCGGTCCACTTCTCTATTCAGTTTTCACAAAAGATCTGCCTTAAACTTTTATTTTGCTTAATTATATCATTAATTGTTTATATATTGCAGTTAGAGTATATTTTCAAAGGTTTATTTTCATGTTCATATACATGTCATCCTATTCTGGCAGCAATCATGATGCTAGGTGAAGAATGTTATTAGAATGGAGGAAGGAGGATGCTTTGCTGCAGTGAAATAAGAATCTTGCAAAAACACCATAAACATGTCACACATTAGTTTCTCTGCCAGCTTATCTGTCGGCACCAACAAAATTAATAAAAATATATCCCAATTATAATTCCACTCCAGCACTGTGGAGTACAGCGATGTTGGTTCCATTAGACTGAACTGATTAAAAAAAATAAGGCCGGCTCTGCTAATGGGACACTTAAAGCTGTGGTGGAGAGGAGGGAGATAAACTGGTATCCATCATGGATATAATACTGAGCCACTAAATCTCTTCTAATATCTTCTCATGTGTTGTTTGACTATAAATTTTATGTCTGCATCTTCATCCTTTTCCTCCAAATCCCAACCTCACCTCAAGGTGCTTTATATTATAAGGTAAAGACTCTATAATAATACAGAGAAAACCCCAACAACCAGAAAGTCCCTAATGACAAAGTCCTTGGCAACAGAGGGAAGGAAAACTCCCTTTCAACAGCAGAACCAGGCTCAGGAAGGAGACATTTTAGTGTTCATTTCCTTTCTTTTAAGAAATACAGGAGAACGACTACCTTTTAAAAGATTTGTTTCATCAGCTGAAATTACAAGTTACAGTGCTGGACCTCCATGTGAGCCAACAGTCTGCTTCATAAAAAGGATGACCCTGTAAGCGGGCAATACAGTGTTATACCACAACAACAACAGGTATTATTACGACCATCTTCTCCTGGGAAATGACACGGCGGTCCTGCCGTCCCTGCCTGGATCTTCCCCTGCACTTCACCTCGTCTCACCTCTGCTCTGAAATAGGCAGGGAAAGAAAAACTCCTCGCTCCCTAACCTTGGTCTCTTAATATCAGCTAGCAAGTCAAGCCTGTTGTTTCTACTTCTTATCCAAGTCTAGGACCTTCTGTTCAGACTCCCTAACTTTAACTAGTTATGATGTGTAAGCATGTTTACGGCTGCAACATGTCAGTCTCAATAATTCGATTCAATCGTAGCACTGAATTTATGCTTTTGACCTTTATTACACAGAGTGCCAACTCTTAATGAGGACAACTGCAAAGTGTATATAACAATAACAGAAAACGGCTTCATTTAATCACTTTATTCCTAACAAGAGAGCCTGAGATTAATAATAACAATAATAATAATTATAATAATAATAATAAGGTTAAATGCAAAGTGGTACCTTCCCATCGTGTCAAATCTGACGATTTACAACTTAAAACACTCATAAATATTGTGTTTTATATCTGATTGCCTCAAGGCCTTATGACATCCTCCACACTATGCACTTGAACATAAAACTGATGATTACCTCTTCATTGAATTTTGAGTGTTTTAATCAATCTTGTTACAGTGTTCTTGCTTTCCTGGTCAATGTTGACCGGGAACACTAAAGCAAGAGGTAGGAGGTGAACACAGGAGGGTTATATTGAGTGAAAACAGATGAGTGAAGAAGAAACATTCAGTGCATGGGAAGCCCCCACCAGCCTACACAGTTCAACTAAAGAATGACTCAGGGTCATCTGATCCAGCCCTAACTATATATTTTTTGTAATTAAAAAGGAAGACAAGAATGAAAGTGGAGTTTTGAAAAAAGAGGGGTTTAAATGTAATCGATTGAAACATTAGGATTCACGGGGGATAATCTGGAAGTGCTGCTAAGCCTGCACCTGGTCAACTTGTCAGAGAACTGTGTCAGAGCCGTCCCCTCTAGGTTGAGTTAAGGAGTTATTAACTTCTTCTCTACATCACACATGTTGACCAGAGGCTGCAAAGTACAGAGACATGCTTTACTTAAGCAGAAGTACAGACTCTGCGTTCAAAAAAGTTGAAGTACTGAAGCAATTTAAATCTGTAATTTAAAGTATTTCATTGAAGGACAATTTTCTATTTGTATGCAAACATAACTAAACATTATAATGATAATATAATATCATTTTAGTTCATGTGTATATAAATGTTATTTATATATATACGTAAATTCTAATTTACAAGCAGTAAAAGAGAGTTTAACCAAAAATAACCATTTTGTGTTGCATACATTGTACAGGCTGACTTTGACTCCACACCTAAACAGAAAATTAGTACAGGCAACAGTTAAACTGAGATTCAGCAGTGAAGAGGAACCTAAAGGTCTGCTGTAGTGCTTAAACCTGAAGAAAAGAATCACACCTCAGGAGAAAGTCTAACGTGGGCTCCAGTACAGGCTGTGATCACCTGATCTGCTGGTCTTTGTGGATTTACACAGGCAAAATCAACAATATGTAAGCAGATGACATCTTTATACAACAGTAGACAGTAAGTTCAGTGAATCAATGTCAGCATCACCAGCTTAAATGCAAGTGAATAGGGGGGTCATGTGACGTTAATGGCAGACTACACTGTTAGCCTCTGCAGTAATTTCCATAGCTTAGTTCTGCAAAATCAACAGTAAAAAACTCTAAAGGATGTTAGCAGTTTAGTACTGTAATTTGCATGTAATTGCGGGAAAATTCCATGAGAATACATTATTATTACGGTAACTCACCGTACTCATGGAAACAGCTGTAAAATACAGCAAATGTAACAATTGGTGATGTTACTGAGATTATACTATTACGCCATCCGGATTTCTGTTGTTTTCTACTGTAGAGTAATTACTTAAATCCTCATTCAGAGTGTATTACTATAAAATGTGATTCACTGTGAAAGCAGTATAACATATAAACTACAATATACAGCATAATTTTTAACTTAAGGAGTAAGTTGCAGCCACACTAAAATTTAATTCCATGAACTGAATGGAACCTCATATATTAATAAATGTATTTGTTTATTCAAATAATGTGAAACATTATTACAGCCCACTTTGTATCAAACAGCCAGTCTCACTCTTACCAAAAAGAATATTTAAGTATACTTTAAAAACTAGAAAACAAGCAAGTATATCTTTAGTTTACTTTGTATGTATTTTCTTCCTTTTTTTTTTGACCAAATTACATTTAAGCATACTTTAAGTGCAGTTAGAAGTATACAGAAAAGTATAAGTACATTTAGTCTATACTTGTAGTATAGTAGTGCTTGTAATATACTATGTAGTATGTAATTTATTTGAAGTATACCTGAGGTTTACTAAAAAGTACAAAGAAATACCCAGCATGCATTGCAGTGCTTTAACTGTGAAATTAAAACAACTATGAAACAATGATTGATGTTTTAAAACAAGAATCTGTCAAAAATCCTTGTGTAATGTCTTTTGCCTTTTGAACAGAGTAAGTGGGGCAAATCATTAATTAAAAAAATGAAATTGTTCAAACCGTGAGTGAAAAGGGTCAATAGTTAATAAACCTCAACTCTCAAAACACTTTCTCACCTGTTCACAATATGATTCTGGTACTTGAACTATGGGTGCAGTTCTCTACAAATGAAGCCTTTGATAGTTAGATCTGGTATCTGGGGAATGAAGAGATTTGTTACATGTGAAAAATATGTTTCAATTGCATTTAAATTACTGTTTTTTAATCAGAAGTAACTCAAATATAAACTAAAAAGTAAATTAATAGTATACTTGTAAGGTTAGTATTGTGATAGTCGAGTATATTTTAATTATACTCTTGTAGACATTATGACATTATGCTAGTACATTTATAGTGAACAAAAAGTACATCTCAAAGTTAATTTCAAGAATACTGTTATGTACTAAAACGGGGGCCAATATAGTCCCAAGAAGCATTATTAGTATACGTACTAGGTAAGGTTGGGAAATATAATTGAAGTATGCTTATTTTTTGTATGGCCAGCAACAAAAACTAATGGCTACATTTAGAGTAATGTTTAAACATGACTTCATTTAGCAGGATGTTGCTTTTTTCCTCTTCTTATTCTTTCTTATACAGGACCTTCATTTGTTTTGTATAAGGTGGTACTTTAAGTCACAACATAAGTCGCCTCAAGGCGCTTCATAGATACAGAGAAAAACCCAACAATCATATGACCCCCTATGAGCAAGCACTTTGGCGACAGTGGGAAGGAAAAACTCCCTTTTAACAGGAAGAAACCTCCGGCAGAACCAGGCTCAGGGAGGGGCGGGGCCATCTGCTGTGACTGGTTGGGGAAAGAGAAGGAAGACAGGATAAAGACATGCTGTGGAAGAGAGACAGAGGTTAATAACAGATACGATTCAATGCAGAGAGGTCTGTTAATACATAGTGAGCGAGAAAGGTGACTGGAAAGGAAAAACTCAATGCATCATGGGTAGGGATGGGTACCGGTGTCCGGTGCCATGATGGCACCGGTTCTGACATAAACGGTAGTAACCAGACCGAAAAGCAGCGCACATTTCGGTGCTTTATTTCGGTGCTTTTTTTTCCTGAGCTGTGATACACTTTAGATTCTAGCCAATCATTTTACGTTTCCGAGGATAGTAGGCGGGGCCAGGTACGTACGTACGTTCTGTTAAAGCAGAGCTACAGATTAAAAATGCCCAAGGCGAAGCGGTTAAAAGTCTGGCTGTACTTCATAGCAAAATATGCAAACTCAGCAGCAACAAGTGCTTTAAGCTGATACTGTGGTACTGTCAAAGGAGGTAACACCTCAAATCCGATGAAACACCTGGCGACGCATGGCGTTTTTTTTAAAAGCCCAGAAATGCGCCGTATTTGATAGCTTGCTGCGAGACCTCACACCGAGCACATCTACTGCGGGTGGGTTGCCTGTTATGCAACATCCCCCAAAAACACAAAGAGGAGAGTCCTGGCCCCTAGCCCTGCCAGTGTAGCAGAAATGATGACGGATGATGATGGCAGCAGCAGCCGTTCTTCTCTGCGTGAGTAGGCTAACCACGTTATTACATTAATGCATGTAAGGTGAACTAGCAAACAACATCATAGCTACATGCTGCTGTCTTCTTGTTTGATGGCAGATACTCCCTTCACCCTGGCTAAAAAGGCTAAAATGACCAAAGAAAAAGTGGAAAACAGTTAAACATGAGAGGTTTAGGACAAAGTTTGTGTTTTTTCCATTGTTTAAGCACTGCTTCCAGCCAAGAGTGATACCATATATGCCCCATAGCTGCAGAAAAGGCTAACATTGTTATATTTTTACAAAAAACAGCTGAACATGAGAGGTTTTTGGACCAATTTTGTGTTCTCCATTCTTTAAGCACCGGTTTGAGCACCGTTTGAGCACCGGCACCATTTCAAAAGTACCGATTTGGCACCGGTATCGGATAAAACCTAAACGATACCCATCCCTAATCATGGGAATCCCCCGGCAGCCTACGTCTATTGCAGCATAACTAAGGGAGGATTCAGGGTCACCTGGTCCAGCCATAACTATATGCTTTAGCAAAAAGGAAAGTTTGAAGCCTAATCTTGAAAGTAGAGATAGTGTCTGTCTCCTGAATCCAAACTGGAAGCTGGTTCCACAGAAGAGGGGCCTGAAAACTGAAGGCTCTGCCTCCCATTCTACTTTTAAATACTCTAGGAACAACAAGTAGGCCTGCAGTGTGAGAGCAAAGTGCTCTAATAGGGTGATATGGTACTACAAGGTCATTAAGATAAGATGGGGCCTGATTATTTAAGACCTTGTATGTGAGGAGCAGGATTTTGAATTCAATTCTGGATTTAACAGGAAGCCAATGAAGGGAAGCCAAAACAGGAGAAATATCCTCTCTCTTTCTAGTCCCTGTCAGGACTCTTGCTGCAGCATTTTGGATTAGCTGAAGGCTTTTCAGGGAGTTTTTAGGACTTCCTGATAATAATGAATTACAGTAGTCCAGCCTGGAAGTAATAAATGCATGAACTAGTTTTTCAGCGTCACTCTGAGACAGGATATTTCTAATTTTAGAGATGTTGCACACATGGAAGAACGCAGTCTTACATATTTGTTTAATATGTGCATTGAAGGACATGTCCTGGTCAAAAATGACTCCAAGGTTCCTCACAGCGTTACTGGAGGCCAAGGTAATGCCATCCAGAGTAAGAATCTGGTTAGATACCATATTTCTAATCTTTTCAGGGCCGAGTACAATAACCTCAGTTTGATCTGAATGAAGAAGCAGAAAGTTAGTGGCCATCCAGGTCTTTATGTCTTTAAGACATTCCTGCAGTTTAACTCATTGGTGTGTGTTATCTGGCTTCATGGACAGATAGAGCTGGGTGTCATCTGCATAGCAGTGAAAATGTATGCTATGTCTTCTAATGATACTGCCTAAGGGAAGCATGTATAATGTAAACAGAATTGGTCCTAGCACTGAACCCTGTGGAACTCCATAATTAACCTCAGTGTGTGAAGAGGACTCTCCATTTACATGAACAAACTGGAGTCTATTAGATAGATATGATACAAACCACTGCAGCGCAGTACCTGTAATACCTACAGCATGTTCTAATCGCTCTAGTAGGATATTATGGTCGACAGTATCGAATGCTGCACTAAGGTCTAGCAGGACAAGCACAGAGATGAGTCCACTGTCAGAGGCCATAAGAAGATCATTTGTAACCTTCACTTAAGCTGTTTCTGTGCTGTGATGAGCTCTGAAACCTGACTGAAACTCTTCAAATAAACCATTCCTCTGCAGATGATCTGTTAGCTGTTTGACAACTACTCTTTCAAGGATGTTTGATATGAAAGGAAGGTTGGAGATTGGCCTATAATTAGCTAAGACTGCTGGGTCTAGAGATGGCTTTTTGAGTAAAGATTTAACTACAGCCAGCTTGAAGGCCTGTGGTACATAGCCGATCATTAGAGATAGGTTGATCATATTTAAGATCGAAGAATTAATTAATGGCAGGACTTCTTTGAGCAGTTTTGTAGGAATGGGGTCTAAAAGACACGTTGATGGTTTGGAGGAAGTAATTATTGAAGTTAACTGAGAAAGATCAATTAGAGAAAAAGAGTCTAACTTAACATCAATGGTACTAAGAGTAGCTGTAGATAATATTACATCTGTGGGATGATTGTTGGTAATTTTTTCTCTAATGATAAAAATTTCATTTGTGAAGAAGTTCATGAAGTCATTACTAGTTAACGTTAAAGGGATGGTTGGCTCAAAAGAGCTCTGACTGTTTGTCAGCCTGGCTACAGAGCTGAAGAGAAACCTGGGGTTGTTCTTATTTTCTTCAATCAGTGACGAATAGTAAGATGTTCTGGCTTTGTGGAGGGCTTTCTTATAAAGCAGCATCTGCTTTAGGCTACGTGTTTGAGAATTATACCACGGAGTCAGGTACTTCTGATTAGAGACCTTAGTTTTCACAGGAGCTACAGTATCCAGAGTCGTACGTAGTGAGGAGGTAAAATTATTAACAAGATAATCGACCTCTGTTTGGGTAGCGTTCAGATAGCTGCTCTGCTCTGTGTTGGTACAGGGCATTGAAGATGATAACAGTGGGTGGATTATATTCTTAAACTTAGTTACAGCGCTTTCAGAAAGACATCTACTGTGATAAAGTCTACTCTCCACCGCTGTGTAATCAATTATTGTAAATGTAAATGTTATCAGGAAATGATCAGACAGGAGAGGGTTTTCAGGAAACACTGTTAAATGTTCAGTTTCTATGCCATATGTTAAAACAAGATCTAGAGTGTGATTAAAGTGGTGGGTGGGTTCTTTTACATTTTGAGAGAAACCAATTGAGTCTAATAACAGATTAAATGCCATGTTGAGGCTGTCATTTTTAGCATCTACATGGATGTTAAAATCACCCACAATAATGATTTTATCTGAGCTCAGAACTAAATTAGATATAAAGTCTGAGAAATCAGACAGAAACTCTGTGTAAGGCCCAGGTGGACGATAGATGATAACAAGTAAGACTGGTTTCTGAGTTTCACAGCTGGGGTGGACGAGGCGAAGCATCAGGCTTTCAAATGAATTAAAAGTCTGTCTTGGTCTTTCATTAATTAATAGGCTTGTGTGAAAAATTGCTGCCACACCGCCCCCTCGGCCTGTGCTTCGAGGTTTCTGGTAGTTAGAATGACTCGGGGGTGTTGATTCATTTAAACTAACATAATCATCCTGCTGCAACCAGGTTTCTGTAAGGCAGAGTAAATCAATTTGTTGATCAATTATTAAGTCATGTACTAACAGAGACTTGGAGGAGAGAGACCTAATATTTAATAATCCACATTTCACTGTTTTACTCTTTGGTTCAGATGTGGATACTGTATTGTTCTTTCTTTGTAATTGTTTATGTTTAAGTTGTTTGTTGCTGGTTTTTAGTTTGTTTTTTGTCTGTTTGGGAGCTGACACAGTCTCTATGGAGATGGGTTTTTGGGGGGGTAGCAGGAGGAGAGAAGCTGCAGAGAGGCGTGTAAGACTGCAACTCTGCTTCCTGGTCCCAACTCTGGATAGTCATATAACATCAGAAACTGTATTTTTAGCGGTGCATTTTGTTGCAGGACAGATGTTTGTTCATGTTCAATATTGCTCGAGGTGGTTAATGCTCCTTTCGCTGGTTGCCAACCACCATTAAATAACAGCAAGAAGAAAATATTGATCTGCTTCTAATCAGTCTGAAGGTAAGTGTGTTTTCCACTTATTCGAGAGAAGTCCGAAATGTGTTCTTATTACTGTTTGTTTTGACTTTCAAGCTACCAGGATATTTTCATTCAAAGACAAAATGTAATAATATCTATGAATGTGGAGACTCAAAAGACTAGTTGGGTAATAGTTGCCGATGGATTTATGAGACTTGATAGAAACTTGGACGTTTGCAACAGGTGAATCGGTGAACTACCGAGGTTGCGCCCAAATGCTTAAAGCTGGTCAGTGTTTTCAGGTGTGCTTGTACTACCTGTACGGTGTGGGGTGCTGACTAAGTCATGTTAAACCCATTAAAGCGTCGAGCTCCAATATCTTTTCATTTTTGTGCACTGCTCTCTTGTCGGCACACATTTTCTGTTTATTGAAGCCTTTTGTGAATAATTTTGATCATGTAAAAACTGAGAATTGGTCCCTATTGACAATACTCTTATTTTTTGCATTGCATATGTCATTTAGGAAAGGTAATTGGTCACTGAACTTTTTGCAAATATGTGTATTTCGGAAATTTATATTGTTCAGTTTGCATGTTAAAAGCCACAAACATGTAGCTAACTATAGGCTTTCTTGTGGAACTGAGAACTGTCCTGCCGCTTTCAGAACATTTTCTAACCTTCATTCACATATGCCTAGGAATCACAGAACAAGAAGGGAGACCACTAAGGAGGAGTTTTATAAGTTCACTGGTGACCTCAGCTGTCAAGTTCCTGGATGTGGGTATGCTGCACAAAACTTCACAACTCTTTGTGCCCCTCTCAGATTTCATATCAAAGATGGGGGGAAAGTATTATGTCCATTTGAAGGTTGCTCTAAATACTTCAGTGTCCGAACATCATTTTCCAGCCATATTTCTTGAAAACATAAGTAGACAGTTCAGCAGTCAAGGCAACAAGAAATTGGGGGATTTGCCATAATACAAGGACAGGACACAGTTAATCTATTAGCAGACAGTTGACTTTGTGTCATTTAAAAATGCAGGCTAAAATGCTCTTGCCAACCAGCACCATACAGAGCATCATAGAGGAATTTCAGGATCTTTGCAGCTGTAACAAAAGTAGACACTGAATCCAGGGTTGGGAAGGTTACTTTTAAAATGTATTCCATTACAGAATACAGAATACATGCCCCAAAATGTATTCTGTAACGTATTCCGTTACATTACTCAATGACAGTAACGTATTCTGAATACTTTGGATTACTTAATATATTATCATGCTTTTTACAACAACGTGAATGTACTATTGCTGTGTGATTTATTACTATTACTGAAGGTCCGCGTCTCCGAACTGTAGTAAAGGGACCTCTGACTAATACGGCGGCGTCCCTGTCAGCTCATAGCCGAAAAATAGCTTTACTTTGTTGTGTGGGTCAACTTTTCTTGCGAGAGACAGAGCGAGGCGTTGAAAGTCTGCTCCAACGGAACTTATTGTTTCCGGAGGAAAACACAAACACGGTGTACAGTCGAGTCTTAATAGCTTACTTACAACTGGGCTCGTCAGGCACTCTTCTTGGCTGCAGTGGTTATTATTATATTTACATGCTTCCAGCTCCCGTTTTTCCTCGATGACAACTCGTACCTTTCCACTCCCCTTTTTCTCCCTCCTCGCGCTCACAGACACATAACGTGTATGGCAGTCCATTCTCCCTGCAACACGGACTACACTGCCCATGATGCTACATTCTTTAGAGCTATGCTTGTAGCATTCTGCCTGTTAGCTTAGCACAACAACAACAACAACGAAAAGGCGCTCTGTCACCCAGGAAACCCACAGTCGCAGAGAGAGAGAGAGCGTCGCTGTCACGGCTGGCGGCGTGAGCCGTGTTGTGTAGGAGGAAAAGGACCCAAAATGCAGGCAGTTGACTGGTGATGAGAATGAAGTTTTATTTGCAGAAGTGGAGCGACTGAACAGGTAGTGAGACAAGACAAATGACTGAAAAAAGCCCAGAAAGACCCAGAAGGTCAAGTTCAGGGGGCCGACCCGGAGGCCGACAGCGCAGGAGGCCAAAACAGTTCGGTTCTGGGGGCCGACCGTGTGGACGGCAACTGCGGCGACGGGCAAACAGTTCCGGGGGCCGGCCACGCGGAAGGCAGTGGCGGCGACAGAGCAGATCCGGGGGCCGGCCACGCGGAAGGCAGTGGCGGCGTTCAGGGGGTGCTCAGGAGGGCGTCCACGGTGGCGGAGATGCCCAACAAGCGGCCCGGCAGATGACAGACGATGAGGAGGCGGTAGTAGGGGACCTGAAGGCTGCGTGGCCCCTGCAGCCCCAGGCGAAGCGGAGGCTGGACCAGACGAGGCGGAAGCGGAGGCTGGACCAGGCGAGGCTGATGAGGATGATGAGGATGCGGAGGCTGGACCTGATGAGGATGATGAGGATGCGGAGGCTGGACCAGGCGAGGCTGAAGCAGAAGCTGGACCAGGCGAGGCTGAAGCAGAAGCAGAAGCTGGACCAGGCGAGGCTGAAGCAGAAGCAGAAGCTGGACCAGGCGAGGCAGCAGCTGATGAGGAGGCTGAAGCTGGACCAGGCGAAGCAGCTGATGAGGATACTGAAGCAGAAGCCGGACCAGGCGATGCTGATGAGGGTGCTGGAGCCGGACCAGGCGATGCTGATGAGGGTGCTGGAGCCGGACCAGGCGATGCTGCTGAGGGTGCTGGAGCCGGACCAGGCGATGCTGATGAGGGTGCTGGAGACACGGAGGCTGGACCAGACGAGGATGAAGCGGAGGCTGGACCAGACGAGGATGAAGCAGTGGCTGGACCAGACGAGGATGAAGCAGTGGCTGGACCAGGCGAAGCGGATGAAGCCAAAGCAGACGCTGGACCAGGCGAGGAGGATGCTGAAGCAGATGCCGGACCAGGCGAAGCTGATGACACTGATGAGGAGGCCGGACCAGGCGGAGCTGATGAAGCTGAAGCTGGACCAGGCGACGGCGAAGCTGATGAAGCTGAAGCTGGACCAGGCGACGGTGTGGGTGAAGACAGGGAGGCTGGACCAGGCGACGGTGTGGGTGAAGACAGAGAGGCTGGACCAGGCGACGGTGTGGGTGAAGACAGAGAGGCTGCAGCAGGCGACGGCGTGGAAGCCGGAGACTGTAGCGCTGCAGGCGTGGAAGAAGCTGCTGCTGCCCGCGACGTGGATGAAGCTGCAGCTGGCGAGGATGATGAGGCTGCAGCTGGCGGCTGGACGGGCTCCTCAGGCCCTCCAGCTGACGAGGCAGGACGCTGGACGGGCCCCTCGGGCCCCCCAGCTGACGAGTCTTGGGGCTGGACGGGCTCCTCGGGCCCCCCAGCTGACGAGTCTTGGGGCTGGACGGGCTCCTCGGGCCGCCCAGCTGACGAGGCAGGACGCTGGACGGGCTCCTCCGGCCCCCCAGCTGACGAGGCAGGACGCTGGACGGGCTCCTCTGGCCCCCCAGAAAAAACAGTTTCAGAACCAGTGGGCACTGGAGCCCCTGGCACACACAGAACAGAACCAGCAGGTGCGGAGACCTCTGGCAGAGACGGAACAGAACCAGCAGGCCCACGGGCCTCTGGCAGGAACGCAACAGAACCAGCAGGCACACGGGCCTCTGGCAGGAGCGCAACAGAACCAGCAGGCACACGGGCCTCTGGCAAACATAAAGCAGACTGCAGCTGCACTGAGCAGTGACTCAGCTCAGGCAGCGACAGTCCGGTGCAGTCCTCAGCTGGCTTCTTAACCTCCAGGGGTCCAGAGTCAGCTGGGGGCCGAAACCCAGCCTCTGGGGAGGCCCTGGAGTGTGTCTCAGTCTCAGAACTGGCCAGCTCTTGAGGAATGTTTCCATTGTTATTGGGTTTGTCTCTCTGCTTAGAGTAAGAAGTTGTTGAACTGTCCGTTATGGGTTGGCTTGCATGTACAGGAGGAGTAGGTGAAGGTGATGGCTGAACAGGTGCTGGAACTAATAGCTGACCTGCAACCTGAGCTGGTAACTGAGCTAAGGGCAAGTGAGCAGCTGATGCTGGAGACTGAGCTAACGGCTGTGCTAACAGTGGGAAAGGCGACTGCTCCTGAACGACCTGCCCTGGCTCCTTAACCTCCAGGGGTCCAGAATCAGCTGAGGAAGGTGGCTCAGCTTCTGGGGAGGCCCCGGAGGGGGTCGCAGTCCCTTGAAAAACAGGGCTAGCATCTCCAATCCTGGAGTCAGTATTAACCGTACCCTTTAAAGCATCCCTGGATTCAGAGGGTGCATGAAGAGAGCCCCTTAAATCCCTGGGACTGGAAAAAATGGTCTCTGAAACCACAGTCTTTAATTTTGCCGCTTCAGCATTAACTGAGACAGTGATATCTGATCCTGAGCCCATAGAAACTTTGGATTCAGTCTCTGGGGTAACACTTTGCAGTTTGGAGAAAGCAGAAAGACAGTCTTTACCACTCACCACAGCTGGCTGTGTCATAATCTCAGAGTCCAGCTGAGGAGAGGAGCGCTGGCGGCGCATACGCCGTTTCTTGCGGGAGGAGGAGGCGGAGAAGACGACAGAGGAGGCTAGTGGTGATGGGGAAAAGGAAGCTGGCTCCTCATCGTCTGACCACATAGCCGCGAGGAAAGAGGCAGGTGTGTAGTGATCAGAGCGGGACGCGGAGGCTGAAGAATTCCTTGGCACCGGCACGGAAACAGCTCTCCGCGGTAAAGTCTGCTGCTGCGTTGCAGAGATCTCCATCGACGCGCTCTGACCGCTCCCGAGCCCGCCACGCCTCCTGGCCTCGGCTTAATTCTCCCATGAAATCTCCATAGCAGGAAAGCTTCGACGATCGCCTTAATAGCGTTTAGTCCAACAGAAATTGTCCGTGGGTCCGTGGCGCGGGTTATTCGGCTCATCAGACACTGTACGCGGAGAATATCTTCCGCACGGGCGGAGCCTGCGGGGTCCATAGTATGGTCGGATCGTGCTGTCACGGCTGGTGGCGTGAGCCGTGTGGTGTAGGAGGAAAAGGACCCAAAATGCAGGCAGTTGACTGGTGATGAGAATGAAGTTTTATTTGCAGAAGTGGAGCGACTGAACAGGTAGTGAGACAAGACGAATGACTGAAAAAACCTAGACTGGGAAAACTAAATAACAAACCTAAGCATGAAACGGGGAGCGGAGAATGCAGAGAGACGTAGTTACACCGAGAAACACAGACGATCCGACGATGAACAGAAGCCAACACACACTATAAATACACACTAGGTAATGAGGAGATGACATGCAGGGGTGGACACAGCTGATACTAATGGACATGATGAGAGGCAGACCTACAAAGTAAAACCGGAAACACCCAGACTGTTTTGCAACAAAAACACAGGGACCTGAACGGAGCACAGAGGGGAGACACAGGTAGGGATAATAAACACGACAACCAACCCAAAGAATTAATACAGAATCAGAATAAACACCAAACACAAGATGAACCCAAAAAGAAACACAAAATGCTGGGTCAACGACCCAGGATCATGACAGTCGCCCTGTAACCATGGCAACCGTAACGCTGCCGCCTGGAACAACAGAACGTAGCTGTCAAACAAAACCAAACAGTCCTGACCCACGACAAAATGAAACAGGAAAGTACCGCAGGAATTGTGACAAACTGTAAAATATACAGTATTTTACGATGTATTTTTCAACTACAGTTTGTAGTTCTTTTGCAGTCCTGGGATTGCTTTTCATCTTCAGACAAGGTCCCCAAAACTGCCTTTCTGTTAGTACTCAATCCTAATTGCAGGGTTCATCTTTTAGTGAGGACATATTTGTTGAAATAGCCATATAAAGTTGCTTTTCCAATGATCTCTCTCTCTCTTTTTTTTTTAGATGGCAGACCAAAGAATTTGAATGACACGATTACTCTGGAGCTTGGGAAAGATTTCCACTCCAACTGTCGCATACAGTCACAAGAGGAGACAGAGGTCATCGAGAGGACAGAAGTATGGTTAGAATTGTTGTGGAGGCCATGCAAGTTAACTGCAGAAACCCTAAACGTGCGTCTTGTGAAGAGGTTGCTAAGATCATTGTAAACAGATACCCTCAAACATCTGCAGATTTTACTGAAAAGGGAGAAAGACTGGGTTGTGGACATTATTCACTACTAAGAAGCATTAAATCTAGAGTTGAACATGTTAATCGAGATAATACAACACATAGACTTCGTCAAACAAAGAGAACCAGGAATGAGGAAGACTGCAGTCCCAACAGTAATGCAAGCTTGGTATAAGGACACTCATCCAGCAGATAGAAAGTGAGGGAGTTTTGACCAACAACAAGGTTGGCACAGCAGCCATACTTCTCATGATGAAGTATTACAAGGAAGATGAAGACTCCCTCTTTGTCTTAGCAGATGTAAGCTTCTTTCATACAGCTCTATGATTAATGCTGTTGCTTGCTGTCCTGTTATATTTTTTTTATTTGTTACATAAAATGTCCTGGTCCTTTATCTGGCAGGAAACTTCTACCAGGATGTCCCTTGAAGCAGAGAGCAACCTGCCCATCACCCCAAGGCTGATTATGCTTGGTAAGAAGTCATTCATGAAATAGAGCTGATTAGACCATATTAGAATTTCTGTTTGGCACAGGAGCTTTTCATGGACACAGGTATCCAGTCTCTGTTTTGTTAGCTCAAATTTCCTTTATAAACCAAGGTTGTTGGACAAGTGTCTCAGTGAATCCAGCAAAGTAACAATATCAAATTTCACATTACATATTACTGATCAACATGGTAGTCTAGCTACACCAACAGCAGAAATACTGAAGTCAATTCTGTAAAGTTTAACAGCAGCACAAACTATAAACTCCAAAATAACCATACAGTTGATTCATCTCCGGTAATTTAACTGGGCTGACTCTTTGTTAGGTGTGTTTAATGTGCAGAATAATTCCCAATTATGTACAATTATAATATGTTAAAATGGACTTGTGTACATAAGGCCATTAATAATCAGTGTTGGTCAAGTTACTTGAAAAAAGTAATCAGTAACTAATTACCGATTACTTCCCCAAAAAAGTAAGCCCGTTACTTTACTCATTACTTATTTTCAAAGTAATTAATTACTTAGTTACTTTTTAAAAACACGATTTACAACCTGGAAGAAATTTGTTTAACATTTAAACTTATTTTCTACACATTCCAGCACATAAAATAAATATATATTTTTGTGTTTACACTCAGTCTTTCAAATAGATGCAAGTAAAACACAGCAGAAAATAAATAACATCAAAGACTAGCGGTCCTGTTGCTCTATTTTTACCTGTAAAGCAGGAGTGGGGCAGGCGGAGGTTTACCCTGGTGCAGGTGTGCAGCGGTCAGTGGAAGAATCCACAAGTTTCTCTGTGAGTTTCCCATTACGTCGTAGCTACTCGGTGCTTGCTTGGAAGTTTAGGGTTTTTTCGCTGTAAAAAGAAGTTTTCTTCCCACGCACAACGGACACTAATGTTTTTGTCAGTTTTTATGGAATCAAATTCAGAGTAAGGTCAGTGCTTCCACGCTTTAAACGCTGCACGCTCATACTCTCTCCCGCACTCGATATTTGATCCATTGTTGATCTGCACACAGCTGTTGTCACGAACGTCGCACTCGCTTACGTCACTGTCATGAGACATTCTCGCAAAATCACAGTTTTAGTAACGTAGTAATGCAGCGTTCCTACGGGAAAGTAATGGTAATCTAATTACAGTTTTTGCAATAGTAATCCCTTACTTTACTCGTTACCTGAAAAAAGTAATCAGATTACAGTAACGCGTTACTGCCCATCGCTGTTAATAATTAACTGTATACTTTGCTTTATGACTATCTAGACAGTGTGAAGAAGTGAAGTATTGAAATTATTTTATGTTGCATAATGACAACATGTTGCCCCTATACATTTAA
This sequence comes from Copadichromis virginalis, assembly GCF_057382275.1. Taxonomy (NCBI): domain Eukaryota; kingdom Metazoa; phylum Chordata; class Actinopteri; order Cichliformes; family Cichlidae; genus Copadichromis; species Copadichromis virginalis. The sequence goes on from NC_140622.1 coordinate 1,403,841, forward strand.
GGACAAAGTTCAATGACCGCCACCTGCTGGATGGTGAGTGCAGAGGGGCGTGTAATTGTTGAGCTGGACAAAGAGAACACCTTTGCTGATGCGATGTCAGTCTTCTTTGGTTCATTCTATGTATTGAACCTTAAATACCAGGAGTCAGCGTGTGCAAGGTTTTTTGTAAGGATAAACCCTGAAGAGGGAACAAAATGTACCTCCAAGGTTGGGACAAGCAGAAATACTGGGACCGCTGTGAAGCAATTAACCCTCATGTCACAACTTTCCTCCAGCGGCTTACTGAATTTGAGTGGAGATCTTCAAATTAGATAACTGTTTTTGCCATTTTTAGTGAATTTCTTGTATAATTTAAGTAACCAAGTGTTGTTACCTGTGTTTCTGTCACAGTCTGACGAGGGCAGACTGTAGGGGTTGACAAAAGGACCCAAAACGCAGACTCCAAGGAACAGGGAACAGAACTTGAAATGTTAACAAAAAGTTTAATATGACTGGTAAAAAAGGTACAAACAAAGGGCAAGGCAAACTGAAGCAAAATTAACACACTGGGGCGGCTTGGCTTGTGGCTGGCGGTGATGTGGACGAGACCTGTTGGGCAGCTTGGCTGGCGGCGACATGGGCATGGACGAGACCTGTCGGGCAGCTTGGCTGGCGGTCGATGGCGGCGTGGGCCTGCACGAAGGCCCTCGGGTGGCTTGGCTGGTGGTCGATGGCGTAGACAAGACCTCTCAGATGGCTTGGCAGGTGGTCGACGGTAGTGTGGATGTGATATTTGAGGACTTCTCCGCCGCAGTCCTGAAGAAACGCCAGGGATTCTAACAGGGAGATGGGTATCCCCTTCGCGATGATGTACCCGACTAGCCCCAGTATCAAGCTGAATGGTCAGGAAAAATCTTTTAGATCCCCCAAAGCGGGCTCAGCTTACCTGGATAAAGTGCCTCAAGTTGCGGGGTCACGCTCACCCTCAGTGGCCCCAGCGGACTGTTGATCTGCGCTTTAATCCCATACGTGTCATGTGTCGGCTGTATGCAGGTGGGAATGGTGGGCCCAAAGTGCAGACTCACGGCAGGCAAAAACTGCATTCAAAACTCAGCTTTTATTGCTGGATGGCGAAACATAACAAAACCACAAAAACACAAAATAAAATTACACAGGCAGAACACACAGCGTGGGATGATTGTAGATGGCGACACAGACCAATGAAAACACAGGGCTTAAATACACAGAGGGAGCAATCAGGGAATGAGAGAAAGGAGGGAAGCACAGCAAAGACAAATCAGGCCTAACGAGCCAGGGAAAGCAAAACCAGACACATTAACATAAGACATGGACCATCAAAGTAAAACAGGAAACATAACACAGAGAAGCAGACCAAAACAAACTAAAAACAAGGAGCCAGACTTAAAAAATGGGGAACAAGAGTCCAAAACAGAGTGTCTAGAACAGCACTGAGGCCAAGGAAACAGTTCAAAATTAAACAAACAAAAAGGTCCATGAAAGGCGCAGGGGCAGGGCTCTAGAGTGCGACCAATTTGTGACCAAATGGTGCAGTTTCCCCCTCCAGGGGCAAGGGTACCTAGACCTGGGGTATAATTCAATTCAATTCAATTTTATTTATATAGCGCCAAATCACAACAAAAGTCCCCTCAAGGCGCTTCATAGATACAGAGAAAAACCCAACAATCATATGACCCCCTATGAGCAGCACTTTGGTGACAGTGGGAAGGAAAAACTCCCTTTTAACAGGAAGAAACCTCCAGCAGAACCAGGCTCAGGGAGGGGCGGGGCCATCTGCTGTGACCGGTTGGGGAGACAGAAGGAAGACAGGATAAAGACATGCTGTGGAAGAGAGACAGAGGTTAATAACAGATATGATTCAATGCAGAGAGGTCTGTTAACACATAGTGAGTGAGAAAGGTGACTGGAAAGGAAAAACTCAATGCATCATGGGAATCCCCGGCAGCCTACGTCTATTGCAGCATAACTAAGGGAGGATTCAGGGTCACCTGGTCCAGCCCTAACTATATGCTTTAGCAAAAAGGAAAGTTTGAAGCCTAATCTTGAAAGTAGAGATAGTGTCTGTCTCCTGAATCCAAACTGGAAGCTGGTTCCACAGAAGAGGGGCCTGAAAACTGAAGGCTCTGCCTCCCATTCTACTTTTAAATACTCTAGGAACAACAAGTAGGCCTGCAGAGCGAGAGCGAAGTGCTCTAATAGGGTGATATGGTACTACAAGGTCATTAAGATAAGATGGGGCCTGATTATTTAAGACCTTGTATGTGACGAGCAGGATTTTGAATTCTATATTTAACAGGAAGCCAAAACAGGAGAAATATCCTCTCTCTTTCTAGTCCCTGTCAGGACTCTTGCTGCAGCATTTTGGATTAGCTGAAGGCTTTTCAGCGAGTTTTTGGACATCCTGATAATAATGAATTACAGTCGTCCAGCCTGGAAGTAATAAATGCATGAACTAGTTTTTCAGCATCACTCTGAGACAGGATATTTCTAACTTTAGAGATGTTGCACAAATGGAAGAACGCAGTCTTACATATTTGTTTAATATGTGCATTGAAGGACATGTCCTGGTCAAAAATGACTCCAAGGTTCCTCACAGCGTTACTGGAGGCCAAGGTAATGCCATCCAGAGTAAGAATCTGGTTAGATACCATATTTCTAATCTTTTCAGGGCCGAGTACAATAACCTCAGTTTGATCTGAATTAAGAAGCAGAAAGTTAGCGGCCATCCAGGTCTTTATGTCTTTAAGACATTCCTGCAGTTTAACTAATTGGCGCTGTCACTTGGTGTTTGCTCGCTCTCCGGTAGAGTATCACTTCCTGTTCCTGCTCAAACACAGTGGTGTTTCTGAGTAGCTTATTTGCTTAGCAATTTAATTAACAACTTTTAAATACATTCTTCTTTCATAGTATAATCTTCACATGCTTCATCCGAAGCACACTTTCTGTGTACTCACTACCTAATTTATAGCCAAAGTATTCACTCACTGTCTCTGTACTGTTTCGCTAGCTTAGCTTAGCTCGTAGCCGACTCGTTAGCACCATGGCTACTTCACCTGTCCCTCCTGCACTTTCTTGCTCATTGTGTCAGATGTTTAGTTACTCCTCGGCCTCCTTTAGCAGTAATGATATCTGTAACAAATGTAGCATATTTGCTACATTTGGCCAGGATTACTGAATTGGAAACTCGGCTTCGCACCCTTCATTCACCCGTAGCTAACCAGGCCCCTGTAGCTGGTGCAGCCGAAGATAGCATAGGCCCCGCTAGCTGTTCCCCGGCAGACCCCAAGCAGCTGGGGAAAGAGGGCGGCTGGGTGACGGTGAGGAGGAAGCATAGTCCTGAACAGAAGCCCCAGGTACACCACCAACCCGTTCATGTGTCTAACCGTTTTTCCCCACTCGGCGACACACCCGCCGGGGGTCAAACTCTGGTAATTGGTGATTCTGTTCTCAGACATGTGAAGCTAGAGACACCGGCAACCATAGTCAATTGTCTCCCAGGGGCCAGAGCAGGCGACATTGAAGGAAATTTAAAACTGCTGGCTAAGGGTAAACGTAAATTCAGTAAAATCATAATTCACGTCGGCAGTAATGACACCCGGTTACGCCAATCGGAGGTCACTAAAATCAATATTGAATCGGTGTGCAACTTTGCCAAAACAGTGTCGGACTCTATAGTTTTCTCTGGTCCCCTCCCCAATCAGATCAGGAGTGACATGTTTAGCCACATGTTCTCCTTAAATTGCAGACTGTCTGAGTGGTGTCCCAGAAACGATGTGGGCTTCATAGATAATTGGCAAACCTTCTGGAGGAAACCTGGTCTTGTTAGGAGAGACAGCATCCATCCCACTTTGGATGGAGCAGCTCTCATTTCTAGAAATATGGACAAATTTATTAAACCCCCCAAAATATGACTATCCAGAGTTGGGACCAGGAAGCAGAGTTGCAGTCCTACACGCCTCTCTGCAGCTTCTCTCCTCCTGCTAACCCCCCAAAAACCCATCTCCATAGAGACTGTGTCAGCTTCCAAAAAGACAAAAAACAAACTAAAAACCAGCAACAAACAACTTAAACATAAACAATTACAAAGAAAGAGCAATACAGTATCCACATCTGAACCAAAGAGTAAAACAGTGAAATGTGGATTATTAAATATTAGGTCTCTCTCCTCCAAGTCTCTGTTATTACATGACTTAATAATTGATCAACAAATTGATTTACTCCGCCTTACAGAAACCTGGTTGCAGCAGGATGATTATGTTAGTTTAAATGAATCAACACCCCCGAGTCATTCTAACTACCAGAAATCTCAAAGCACAGGCCGGGGGGCAGTGTGGCAGCAACTTTTTCACACAAGCCTATTAATTAATGAAAGACCAAGACAGACTTTTAATTCATTTGAAAGCCTGATGCTTCGCCTCGTCCACCCCAGCTGTGAAACTCAGAAACCAGTCTTACTTGTTATCATCTATCGTCCACCCGGGCCTTACACAGAGTTTCTGTCTGATTTCTCAGACTTTATATCTAATTTAGTTCTGAGCTCAGATAAAATCATTATTGTGGGTGATTTTAACATCCACGTAGATGCTAAAAATGACAGCCTCAACATGGCATTTAATCTGTTATTAGACTCAATTGGCTTCTCTCAAAATGTAAAAGAACCCACCCACCACTTTAATCACACTCTAGATCTTGTTTTAACATATGGCATAGAAACTGAACATTTAACAGTGTTTCCTGAAAACCCTCTCCTGTCTGATCATTTCCTGATAACATTTACATTTACAATAATTGATTACACAGCGGTGGAGAGTAGACTTTATCACAGTAGATGTCTTTCTGAAAGCGCTGTAACTAAGTTTAAGAATATAATCCACCCACTGTTATCATCTTCAATGCCCTGTACCAGGTCTCTAATCAGAAGTACCTGACTCCGTGGTATAATTCTCAAACACGTAGCCTAAAGCAGATGCTGCTTTATAAGAAAGCCCTCCACAAAGCCAGAACATCTTACTATTCATCACTGATTGAAGAAAATAAGAACAACCCCAGGTTTCTCTTCAGCACTGTAGCCAGGCTGACAAAAAGTCAGAGCTCTGTTGAGCCAACCATCCCTTTAACGTTAACTAGTAATGACTTCATGAACTTCTTCACAAATAAAATTTTTATCATTAGAGAAAAAATGACCAATAATCATCCCACAGATGTAATATTATCTACAGCTACTCTTAGTACCATTGATGTTAAGTTAGACTCTTTTTCTCCAATTGATCTTTCTGAGTTAACTTCAATAATTACTTCCTCCAAACCATCAACGTGTCTTTTAGACCCCATTCCTACAAAACTGCTCAAAGAAGTCCTGCCATTAATTAATGCTTCAATCTCAAATATGATCAACCTATCTCTAATAATCAGCTATGTACCACAGGCCTTCAAGCTAGCTGTAGTTAAACCTTTACTCAAAAAGCCATCTCTAGACCCAGCAGTCTTAGGTAATTATAGGCCAATCTCCAACCTTCCTTTCATATCAAAAATCCTTGAAAGAGTAGTTGTCAAACAGCTAACAGATCATCTGCAGAGGAATGGTTTATTTGAAGAGTTTCAGTCAGGTTTCAGAGCTCATCACAGCACAGAAACAGCTTTAGTGAAGGTTACAAATGATCTTCTTATGGCCTCTGACAGTGGACTCATCTCTGTGCTTGTCCTGCTAGACCTCAGTGCAGCGTTCGATACTGTCGACCATAATATCCTATTAGAGCGATTAGAACATGCTGTAGGTATTACAGGTACTGTGCTGCAGTGGTTTGTATCATATCTATCTAATAGACTCCAATTTGTTCATGTAAATGGAGAGTCCTCTTCACACACTGAGGTTAATTATGGAGTTCCACAGGGTTCAGTGCTAGGACCAATTCTGTTTACATTATACATGCTTCCCTTAGGCAGCATCATTAGAAGACATAGCATACATTTTCACTGCTATGCTGATGACACCCAGCTCTATCTGTCCATGAAGCCAGATAACACACACCAATTAGTTAAACTGCAGGAATGTCTTAAAGACATAAAGACCTGGATGGCCGCTAACTTTTTGCTTCTTAATTCAGATCAAACTGAGGTTGTTGTACTCGGCCCTGAAAAGATTAGAAATATGGTATCTAACCAGATTCTTACTCTGGATGGCATTACCTTGGCCTCCAGTAACGCTGTGAGGAACCTTGGAGTCATTTTTGACCAGGACATGTCCTTCAACGCACATATTAAACAAATATGTAAGACTGCGTTCTTCCATTTGTGCAACATCTCTTTTTTTTTTTTTTTTTTTTTTGGCCTGTCCCGTTTGGCTCTTTTGCATCAGAATTGTTGTCTAAAGGCAAAGAAAGATGCCCAACGGATTTACTTTACCAAACTGACCATCCCAGCCTTGCCGTAATGGTCCATTTGATTCACCTTTTATTGTTTATTTTATTTTCACTTACTGAATACGGGACAGACTTGACTGGGGGAAAGAAGGGGAGAAAGAAAGAGGGAAAGAGAAACAGCTGAGAAGAGGGACGGGGGAGAAGGGCAAAAGACAAAAACCAACAGAACGGGCAGAGAAAAAAAATGCATATATCAATCACCTGGATCACCTGCTGAGAAAGAAAAAAGAAAGCAAGCAGAAGAGAACAAGAGTAATAGAATAAACAACATCACAATGATCTATGGGAATATGACAGTAAATACTAAATATTAAACATTACTGTGCAGCACATAAGATCAACAGAACACAGTGTGCTTTGAGGTAGGAGCCAAAAAGGGTGTAGTTTGTGGGTGTGATCACCCGTGTGTACACCTGTGAGCATGGACGCGCTTGTTTTTTGTTTTTTTAAAAGGTTCCTTCATGTAATAATCTGCTAGAGGGTGTGGGGGGGCCACAGCCCCGTCCTCCAGGGCGTGAAGCAGGTGTGGAGGAGATCAAAACTCCAGACATCCAGAGGCCCCCAGAACACAAGAGACCAAGGAAGACCAACAGAGGGGCAGCTGCGCCACTGTCCTGGAAAGAGCTGAGGAGAGTCCCAGATGAGGGCTCACTCAGCAGCCGCGGAGCAGAAGCCAGGGGGAGTTGCAGTGACGCGCCCGTGAGCTCCGCCGGCAGCCAGCTGCGCCTGAGTGACCGAGCCCCAGGCCGAGAGGCTGGGGGCACCCCACCTCCGAAGTGGCCCGAGCGAGCCCCAGGCTCCAGGCCCCGATAAGCGGCCGCCAAGGAGTGAGCCGGTGTGTACCTGGACGCCCATCCCCGGACACAAAGAACCACCAACGCACCGATGTCTGAGGGGGTTTCTTCCACTGGCAGGGGAAGTGTCCTTCAATGCACATATTAAACAAATATGTAAGACTGCGTTCTTCCATGTGTGCAACATCTCTAAAATTAGAAATATCCTGTCTCAGAGTGACGCTGAAAAACTAGTTCATGCATTTATTACTTCCAGGCTGGACGACTGTAATTCATTATTATCAGGATGTCCAAAAAACTCACTGAAAAGCCTTCAGCTAATCCAAAATGCTGCAGCAAGAGTCCTGACAGGGACTAGAAAGAGAGAGGATATTTCTCCTGTTTTGGCCTCCCTTCATTGGCTTCCTGTTAAATCCAGAATTTAATACAAAATCCTGCTCCTCACATACAAGGTCTTAAATAATCAGGCCCCATCTTATCTTAATGACCTTGTAGTACCATATCACCCTATTAGAGCACTTCGCTCTCGCTCTGCAGGCCTACTTGTTGTTCCTAGAGTATTTAAAAGTAGAATGGGAGGCAGAGCCTTCAGTTTTCAGGCCCCTCTTCTGTGGAACCAGCTTCCAGTTTGGATTCGGGAGACAGACACTATCTCTACTTTCAAGATTAGGCTTCAAACTTTCCTTTTTGCTGAAGCATATAGTTAGGGCTGGACCAGGTGACCCTGAATCCTCCCACAACTCCAACATCATTGTGAAGTTTGCGGACGACACTACAGTGGTGGGTCTTATCACCAACAGTGATGAGACAGCTTACAGGGAGGAGGTCAGCGCCCTGACCCACTGGTGTCAAGACAACCATCTCACCCTCAACGTCGCAAAGACAAAGGAGTTGATAGTGGACTTCCGGAGGTGCAGAGAAGTACACACCCCCATCACCATCAACGGCGCTGCTGTGGAGAGAGTGAGCAGCTTCCGGTTCCTTGGTGTACATCTGGCTGAGGATCTTACGTGGTCAGTACACACAAACAAAACAGTGAAGAAGGCGCAGCAGCGCCTCTTCTTTCTCAGGAGACTGAAAAGATTCGGCATGAGCCCCCGCATCCTCAGGACCTTCTATCGCTGTGCCATTGAGAGCATCCTCACTGGATGCATCACCACCTGGTATGGCAACAGCACCGCCTACAACTGCAAAGCTCTCCAGCGAGTAGTGCGGTGCTCTGAACGGATAATTGGAGGTGAGCTTCCCTCCCTCCAAGATATCTACAGGAAGCGGTGCCTGAGGAAAGCGGGGAGGATCATCAAGGACTCCAGTCACCCCAGCCATAAACTGTTCAGACTACTTCCATCAGGAAGGAGGTTCTGCAGCATCCGGTCCCGTACCAGCAGACTGAGAGACAGCTTCTTCCACCAGGCCATCAGACTGCTGAACACGTCATAGACACCTCAGCTTCACTACTGGAACTTTAACATTATGCACTCCATACTGTACAGTAATGCCACTGTTTTGCACATGTCTCACTCTGTATATTTTCTTTTATATATTTTATTTATTGTTTACTCTATTTAATTTGTAAAATATGTGTACACACACACACACACACACACACACACGTAGAAAAATATTTAGTTTACACATCCAGAAATGCATATACTATTATATATTGTACATATATTTATTAGTTTCAGATGTAGCCATTCTTGTATTTTGCTTGTTTACATTATTGTATTTTGCACAACTCTGTTGCTTGTGAAGCTCGCACACAAGAATTTCACTCACATGTGCTGTACCAATGTATCTGCACATGTGATGTGACAATAAAAGTGATTTGATTTGATTTGATTTGATTTGATTTAGTTATGCTGCGATAGACGTCGGCTGCCGGGGGATTCCCATGATGCATTGAGTTTTTCCTTTCCAGTCACCTTTCTCACTCACTATGTGTTAACAGACCTCTCTGCATTGAATCATATCTGTTATTAACCTCTGTCTCTCTTCCACAGCATGTCTTTATCCTGTCTTCCTTCTCTCACCTCAGCCGGTTGCAGCAGATGGCCCCGCCCCTCCCTGAGCCTGGGTCTGCTGGAGGTTTCTTCCTGTTGAAAGGGAGTTTTTCCTTCCCACTGTCACCAAAGTGCTGCTCATAGGGGGTCATATGATTGTTGGGTTTTTCTCTGTATCTATGAAGCGCCTTGAGGCGACTTTTGTTGTGATTTGGCGCTATATAAATAAAATTGAATTGAATTGAATTGAACTAATTGGTGTGTCTTATCTGGCTTCATGGACAGATAGAGCTGGGTGTCATCTGCATAGCAGTGTAAATGTATGCTATGTCTTCTAATGATGCTGCCTAAGGGAAGCATGTATAATGTAAACAGAATTGGTCCTAGCACTGAACCCTGTGGAACTCCATAATTAACCTCAGTGTGTGAAGAGGACTCTCCATTTACATGCACAAACTGGAGTCTATTAGATAGATATGATACAAACCACTGCAGTGCAGTACCTGTAATACCTACAGCATGGTGTAATCGCTCTAATATGGTCGAATTGCACTTCATGTGGCCATCTGATGGAAAAGTCTGGTTTTGGTGGTTGGTCATAAGAGTGCCCTTCAGTTCCTATGGAAGAAACCCCCTGGACAATTTCATGCTCCCAGGTTTGTGGGAACAATTTGTGGATGGCCCCTTCTTGTCCTATGACTGCACACAGGTGCACAAAGAAAAATCTATGAAGATGTTATAGATGGGCGTCCAGGTACACACCGGCTCACTCCTTGGCGGCCGCTTATCGGGGCCTGGAGCCTGGGGCTCGCTCAGGCCACTTCGGAGGTGGGGTGCCCCCGGCCTCTCGGCCTGGGGCTCGGTCACTCAGGCACGGCTGGCTGCCGGCGGAGCTCACGGGCGCGTCACTGCAACTCCCCCCGGCTTCTGCTCCGCGGCTGCTGAGTGAGCCCTCATCTGGGACTCTCCTCAGCTCTTTCTGGGACAGTGGCGCAGCTGCCCCTCTGTTGGTCTTCCTTGGTCTCTTGTGTTCTGGGGGCCTCTGGATGTCTGGAGTTTTGATCTCCTCCATACCTGCTTCAGGCCCTGGAGGACGGGGCTGTGGCCCCCCCACACCCTCTAGCAGATCATTACATGAAGGAACCTTTTAAAAAAAACAAGCGCGTCCATGCTCACAGGTGTACACACGGGTGATCACACCCACAAACTACACCCTTTTTGGCTCCTACCTCAAAGCACACTGTGTTCTGTTGATCTTATGTGCTGCACAATAATGTTTAACATTTAGTATTTACTGTCATATATATATCATATATCATTGTGATGTTGTTTATTCTATTACTCTTGTTCTCTTCTGCTTGTTTTCTTTTTTCTTTCTCAGCAGGTGATCCAGGTGATTGATATATGCATTTTTTTTCTTTCTTTTTTTTTTCTCTGCCCGTTCTGTTGGTTTTTGTTTTTTGCCTTTCTCCCCCGTCCCTCTTCTCAGCTCTTTCTCTTTCCCTCTTTCTTTCTCCCCTTCTTTCCCCCAGTCAAGTTTGTCCCGTATTCAGTAAGTGAAAATAAAATAAACAATAAAAGGTGAATCAAATGGACCATTACCGCAAGGCTGGGATGGTCAATTTGGTAAAGTAAATCCGTTGGGCATCTTTCTTTGCCTTTAGACAACAATTCTGATGCAAAAGAGCCAAACGGGACAGGCCAAAAGAAAAAAAAAAAAAAAAGAAAGAAAGAAGATGTTATAGTTGCAAAAAAGGAGTGTATAGGAATTTCTTTTACTTATGTATTAATCACATTATTTTATTGTATGATACCTTGGTGCCACTGGATTTTAACATGTCTCACACTCATACAGTAAGACAAATGGTGGGGGTGTAGTAAGGAAGTTGGGGGAAGCAGACAACTCCACAGGAAGAGTCTTTTGTGTCTTCGAGGACTCTGGGAGGTAGCAAGGGAGTGTGAACCTTAAGGTGTGAAACAGCTGTGTACTGCCTTTTGTTCCTGGAGAAGGTATTTCACTGAGAGCCATGCTGGGCTCAGGGAGACTCTGCTGACCGTCTGTCCCGCGGTCATGCAGGGACTTCATCAAGCTTGGTTGTCTGTTCTTTGTGTGTTTGATTAAAGAATGTTAGCTACCACTCACCGCTCATCTGCAGGCTTTATTTGAATGGAAAACTTCAACAACAGGCAAAAAAAAGCTTTTTGCTAAAAAAAAAAAAGAGTCAGAGCAGAAGTTTTTTGCACTGCATTTTAAAATGAAAACATATTGCATTTACTTACAATTAAAGACACACAGAGCAGGAGGTGTGTTACTGTTTTACATCCACAGTGTCATGGTCGGACGGTCCTTTGGAAACTCACCTGCGCACCACTGGGAGTTTGGAGAAGATCACTGTTGGACTTTGCACTTCACTTTATGTTTTGAAACTGTTTTTGGGCACTGTAAATAAACGCACTGTGTACTTTGCATCCTGAGCTCCACGACTGAGTCCGTACTTCCCCATTACCCGTGACAGAACAATCCAGCCAGCAATGGAGTCAGCGGACTCAACTCCCGTCCAGCGCGAGCTCGCGCTTCAAGCTGAACGGTTGGAGCGGCATGAAAAGATGCTGCAGCATGTGGCCGAGGACCAGTCCGCGCTACTACAGGTGGTATCTGAACTGTAAGGTATGTTGCTTGCTACACCTAGAGCACTCGTTCAACCACCAGAGCCCACTACACCACCACAAAAACCAGTGGAGCTTCTAAATGTAGCAGTGGCCTGTCCCCTTCCTCCATCTCCGCCTCAGCGAGAACACACGTTACCTGTACCTGAAAAAGTCAGTGGAGAGTTGGACAAAACCCGGGGATTTTTGACTCAATGCTCTCTGATTTTTAGGCAGCAGACTCGAGCTTATGCCTCTGATACTGCCAAGATCATCCTCATGGTGGAGCTCATGACCGGACAAGCACTACTCTGGGCTCAAGCAGCCCTGAGCGCCCAACCCTCCATCTCATATAGTGATTTTTTGAGCAAATTTCGGTGTGTGTTTGACAAAGGCTCTAACCCTGACAGTGCTGCTCATCGCATGTTTACTTTAAAGCAGGGCCGGCGGAGCGTGGCAGACTTCTCCGTGGACTTTTGGATCCTGGCCGAGGAGACGGGCTGGGAGGAAAAGGCGCTCCGAGGAGCATTCCTAAACAGCTTAAATGAGAATGTCAAACTTGAGTTGGCCACTAAAGAGCTTCCTAAATCGTTAAGTGCCCTGGTTAACATGTGTATCAGTCTAGACGACCATATGCGGGAGTTTGGCAGGCAGACTGGAGATGGGCGACGGTCAGTAGGGGGCGTAGGAGTTCCGACTGGACTCCCCTCTCTCGAGTGGAGAGAGGAGGGAACGGACTCACCTGCTGACGAGGAGCAACCCATGCAGCTGGGACGGACTAAATTCACCCGGAGCAGAAGACAACTGGTGGGTGAGTGTTTTGTGTGTGGGAAAAAGGGGCATTTCGCGGACTCCTGTCCCTCACAGCTAAAAGACTCAGCCCACCAGTAAAGGTGGGGATACTGACGGGTGCGCCGGTGAATACATTCCTCCACCTCAGCTGCCCCGCTAAATTACGGTTTCTTTCCCACACCCATTCTTGTGATGCACTAATAGACTCGGGAGCTGAACAAAGTTTTTTGGATGAGGCTTTGGCCCACAAGATGGATTTGCCTGTTGTTCCTCTCCCTGAAACGCTCCAGGTGTCAGCGCGTAATGGCAGGCCTTTAGCCACTGTCACTCACCGCACTCAAGAAATCACACTCACTCTCTCCGGCAATCACACTGAACAGATGTTCCTGTTTCTCTTCAAGGCACCTGACACACCCTTAGTTTTGGGATTCCCCTGGCTCCAGCGACACAATCCACAGATTGATGGGGCCAAGGGATGTATCATAGGGTGGAGCACCCATTGCCATGAGCAGTGTTTATGCTCTGCAGTTGCATGTCAGACGATCCTGCGGGGCTGCCCACTTGCCTCGACTTGTCAACCGTGCCAGCCGAATCATGATCTAGGTCGAGTCTTTAGCAAAGACGGGGCCCAATCGCTGCCCCCCCATCGTCCGTACAACTGCGGGATTGATTTGCTCCCAGCCGCCCCCTTGCCCAATAGCCGACTCTACAGTATCTCGAAACCTGAGCGCGAGTCTATGGAGCGCTACATTACCGACTCCCTGGCAGCAGGCATCATCCGTCCCTCCACCTCTCCCTTGGGTGCAGGCTTCTTTTTTGTTGAAAAGAAAGATGCGTCCCTACGCCCCTGCATTGACTATCGGGGACTGAACAAGATCACTATCAAAAACAAATATCCTCTACCTCTGCTCGCCTCAGCTTTTGAACTCCTTCAAGGAGCCACCCATTTCCCCAAACTTGATCTCCGCAATGCTTATCACCTGGTCCGCATCCGCGAGGGGGACGAGTGGAAGACGGCCTTCAACACCCATCTGGGCCACTTCGAGTACCTGATAATGCCGTTCGGACTCACTAACGCCCCTGCCATTTTCCAAGCCCTGGTAAATGACGTCCTACGAGATTTTTTTAACCACTTCGTGTTCGTTTACCTTGATGACATTCTGATTTTCTCCAGGTCCAGAGCTGAGCATGTTAAGCATGTGAGACTGGTGTTGCACCACCTGCTGGAGAATCGGCTGTTTTGTAAAGTGGAAAACTGTGAGTTTCATGCCTCAACTGTCTCAAGAGACGAAAACAGGGCGTTGTTGGAATGCTACTACGCAAGTAACCCCGGCGGAAGGGGCTACATGAATAGGATGTCCCCGTGGTAATCGGAGCACTAGGTGCGGTGACTCCCAAGCTAGGCGAGTGGCTCCAGCAGATCCCGGGAATAACATCGGAGATCTCTGTCCAGAAGAGCGCAGTCCTGGGAACAGCTAAGATACTGCGCAGGACCCTCAAGCTCCCAGGCCTCTGGTAGAGGACCCGAGCTTGAAGGATAAACCGCCCGCAGGTTTGGGTGAATGTGCAGTAGTAGCAGCCAGCAGGTGAATTCTGTACATTAATATGAATAGACATCTGACTATTTTACAGGATAGACAATATAAACATATTTAAAATTAAAGGAATTGAAATGTACATTGTGCCTTGGTTTAGTGTCTGGAAGAGTCCTGTCTCAGTCAATTATAGATGATGTGAGAGGGCGGGTGTGTGTGTTTAGGGCCTGGATGGCTTGGGGATAGAAGCTCCTCTTGAGTCTCTCTGTCCTTGCCCGGAAGATGCGGAACCTTCTACCAGATTGCAGAAGTTGGAACAGTTTGTTGCCAGGATGGGACGGGTCCTTCAGTATCTGCGCTGCTCTAGTCCGGCATCTCCTGGTGTAGGTGTCCTGAAGCGGGCGGAGAGCAATCGTGCAGCAGCGTTCTGCTGTACGGATCACTCTCTGGAGAGCTTTTTGGTCCTTCACACAGCTGTTCCCGAACCACGATGTCATGTTCTGTGTGAGGATGCTCTCCACAGCGCCTGTATAGAAAATCCTGAGGATCTTTGGAGAGACCCTGAACTTCCTCAGTTGTCGTAGGTGGTACAGGCGCTGCCTAGCCTTTTTGGTCTGGACCTGAATGTGGGCAGCCCATGTCAGGTCTGAGGAGATGTGGACACCAAGATACTTGAAGGACTGCACCCTCTCCACTGGAGCTCCATTGATGATAATGGGCTTGTAGTCTCTGTGCTGACCCCTTCTGAAGTCCACCACCAGCTCCTTGGTCTTGCTGACGTTCAGCTGGAGGTGGTTGTCCTGGCAACACGATGCCAGATTCTTCACTTCATCCATGTAGGCCGCCTCATCGTTGTTGGAGATGGCACCCAACACCACTGTGTCGTCAGCAAACTTCACAATGGTGTTGGACCCATGGGTGGCCACACAGTCTGAAGTGTAGAGGGAGTAGAGCAGTGGCGAGAGGACACATCCCTGAGGTGCTCCTGTGTTGATGGTGATGCTGTTGGAGAAGCACCTGCCCACCCTCACCACCTGAGTTCTGCCAGTGAGGAAGTCCAACACCCATGCACACAGACGGCTGTTAAGTCCCAGATCCCTCAGCTTTGTGAACAGTCTGCAGGGCACTATTGTGTTAAACGCTGAACTGTAATCAACAAACAGCATTCGCACATAGTTACCCTGTTTCTTGTCCACGTGGCTGAGAGTGGTGTGTAGGACGTGGGCGATGGCATCCTCTGTGGATCTGTTGGATCTGTAGGCGAACTGCAGCGGATCTGTGGTGTCTGGGATGGCGGAGGAGATGATGTTCTTCAGCAGCCTCTCAAACACCTTCATTACTACCGAGGTCAGTGCAACTGGCCGGTAATCGTTCAGGGATGAGGGTTTGCTGTTCTTGGGCACAGGGATGATGGTGGATCTTTTGAAGCATGTGGGGACCACAGACTTCGCCAGGGACTCGTTGAAGATGTAAGTGAACACACCTGCTAGCTGGTCAGCACAGCAGCGCAGCAGACGGCCGGTGATGCCGTCTGGCCCCGCTGCTTTCCTTGTGTTCACTCTCCTCAGTGCCGCTCGGACGTCATGCTCCGTGATGCTGGTCACTGGTCTCTCGCTGATGACGTCACTGTCCTCGGTAGTCAGGCGGTAGATAGCATTAGCCACCTGGCTAACCTCGAAACGGGCGTAGAACCGATTCAGCTCGTTGGTGAATGCAGAGTCGGCGTTGATCGGCGCAGTGTCCCTGGCTTTGTAGTCCGTAATGGTGCGTAGTCCGTGCCACATACTCCGTGTGTCTTCCCTGGTGGAAGCGGGACTGCAAACATGTTCCCGGTACCTGCGTTTGGCATCTCTCACCGCGCGCCGCACGCCGTATGAGGCCGCTTTGTAGGCGCTCATATCGCCAGTGGCGAGACCCGCGTTGTAGGAGGCGCCAATGGATCTGTCCATCCACGGTTTCTGGTTTGGGAATGTGGTGACTCTCGCAGTGGGGATAATCTCCTCCGCTAGCATATTGACGAAGCATACTGCTACTTCCGTAAACGCGTTGATGTCGACTGCGCATGCTCTGAACATGTCCCAGTCTACGTCGTTGAGTGCGTCCTGTAGCGTAGCTTCTGATTGGGCAGTCCACCGTTTTACTTCCTTCGTGGTCACGTCTTCCCTCCGTATGCTTTGTTTATACTGGGGAATGAGGAAGATGGCATTGTGGTCAGACTTCCCAAAAGCCGGGTGTGAGACAGCTTTGTAGCCCTGCTTGTATGGCGTGTAGCAGTGATCCAGGACTCTCAGGACGTCCGGGAGTATGTGGCTGCATGTCCTGTGTGCACCCGAAATAAGACGTCCAACTCCCCTCCATCGGGACTCCTCAGACCACTGCCTGTCCCCAGCCGGCCGTGGTCGCACGTCGCTCTGGACTTCATCACTGGCCTCCCTCCGTCCTCTGGTAAAACTGTTATACTCACCATCATTGACCGTTTTTCTAAGGCTGCCCATTTTGTTGCCCTTACCAAACTTCCCACCGCTCTAGAGACTGCCCAGCTCTTGACCCAGCATGTTTTCCGCCCTCATGGCATTCCTCTGGTCATTGATTCTGACCGTGGGCCCCAGTTCACCTCTCGGGTGTGGAAGATGTTTTGTACCGAGCTGGGGGTCCAGGTCAGCCTGTCTTCTGGTTTCCACCCGCAGACTAATGGGAAGACTGAGCGAGCAAACCAGGAGCTGGAGGCCATGCTGCGCTGCGTCATTTCCTCCAACCAGTCGTCATGGAGTGAGCAGTTGGCGTGGGCTGAATACGCCCATAACTCTAGCACGTCAGCCGCTACGGGTGTCTCTCCCTTCGAAGCATCCCTTTTTTTTTTTTCTTTTTTTTTTTCTAAATGACATCAGAAACAGCAGTATGCGGCATTACGTGATGGCAGAGCTTCAGTTCATCCTTTGTCATTTTTTTTTTTTTTTTAATAAATAGGACAGGGGGAATGAATGAGAGAGAGAGGGGGAGAGAAAGAAAGAAAACCAAAGGGGAGAAGAGACGGTGAGAAGGGGGGGGGAAGAGAGAGAAAAAAAAAAAACTCCTGGGTCACCTGTATGGAGAAAAAACAAACAAACAAACAAACAAAAACAAACAGAGGAGACAGCAAACAACAAAGAGCAACATAATAATAGAGAAAACAAAGCACCATCACAATAAACTAGCTAGTCATAGATATCAGTATTTACTAAGTAATAAACGATATTGTGCAGCACGCAAGATAGACAGCGCACAGTGTGCTTTGAGGCAGCAGCCAAGAAAGCTTTAGTCCGCGTCTGTGAATACCCATGTGTGCATACCTGTGTGGATCAGCATGCTTGCATTCCAAAGGTTTCTCCATGTAATGATCTGCTAGGGAGTGTGGGGGGGCCACAGCCCCGTCCTCCAGGGTGTGAAGCGGGTATGGAGGAGATCAAAACTCCAGACATCCAGAGGCCCCCAGAACACAAGAGACCATGGAAGACCAACAGAGGGGCAGCCGCGCCACTGTTCCAGTAAGAGCTGAGGAGAGTCCCAGATGAGGGCTCGCCCAGCAGCCGCGGAGCAGAAGTCAGGGGGAGTTGCAGTGACGCGCCCGTGAGCTCCGCCGGCCCCCAGCTGCGCCTGAGTGACCGAGCCCTAGGCCGAGAGGCCGGGGGCACCCCACCTCCAAAGGGGCCCGAGCGAGCCCCAGGCCCCAGGCCCCGACAAGCGG
This sequence comes from Copadichromis virginalis, assembly GCF_057382275.1. Classification (NCBI taxonomy): domain Eukaryota; kingdom Metazoa; phylum Chordata; class Actinopteri; order Cichliformes; family Cichlidae; genus Copadichromis; species Copadichromis virginalis. Next base: position 1,421,772 of record NC_140622.1, read on the forward strand.
CCGCCAAGGAGTGAGCCGGTGTGTACCCGGACGCCCACCCCCAGACACAAAGAACCACCAACACACCGACACCTGAGGGAGTCCGCCACCGGCAGGGGAAGTGGTGGTGGGTGGAGATAGGCCTTCGAAGCATCCCTGGTGTATCAACCCCCACCCCTCTCCATCACGGAGGGAGAGGTGGCCGTGCCTTCCGTGCAACATCACATGAGGCGCTGTCGACGGATCTGGCGGGCAACTCGAGCGGCCCTACTGCGTACGAGCGCAAAAAACAAGAGACTGGCTGACCGCCGCCGCGTCCCTACACCAGCCTATCGGGAAAGCAGGTATGGCTTTCCTCTAGGAACATCACTCTGCGGACTGAGTCCAAGAAGCTTTATCCTTGGACCCTTTTCTGTGCAAGCCATCCTGAATCCAGTGACTGTCCAACTGGCCCTCCCGCGCAACATTAAGGTACACAACGTGTTTCATTTTTCTCAAATTAGGCCGGTCCGGACCAGCCCGTTGTGTCCGCCTCCTGGGCCCCCACCACCCGCCCGGGATATCGCTGGCGCTCCGGCGTATTCCATTACTCGCATAATGGACGCCAGGTGCCGCGGTAGGGGCTTCTAGTTTTTGGTGGATTGGGCGGGGTACGGTCCGGAAGAGCGTTCCTGGGTGCCGTGGTCTGCGATTCTCGATCACGGTATGGTGAGAGAGTTCCGCCGTCGGCACCCTGACAAGTTTCCTGGGTTCCTGAGGCTCTCATTAGAGGGGGGGTACTGTCATCCACAGTGTCATGGTCGGACGGTCCTTCCCGGGACGACCTGCCTGTGTGTGTATGTGTGTGCTTCTCTCTCCTCCTCCACCCAGTGGCTGACACACCTGCACCTAATTTGCCACCCAGCTGTCACTGATCATCCTTCGTTGTGGGCTGAGGTATTTAACTGTGTGTCCAGATGGCAGTCGACGCTGGATTGTACTTGAAGCTCGGTAGTAAAGAGTGTTTTGTGACTTGCAGCTTAGCTTTAGCCGGCTAGCTTCTGTTGCGAAATCAGTTTTACCCCGGTTCTTTTATTCCTCGAGCATCCAGAGATGGCACCGGACTCAGTAGTCATTTTCACAAAATCTTTATTCATCTTTACTCATCTTCATTTACTCATCTTCATTTAAGCATGCACTTCTAGAAGGGAAGACGAGGCCGGTGTCCCTCTGCAAAAATCTTCACCCCTTTGTTAGTTACAGCCAGCTTTATAGAGGTGACCCCATCATAAAAAAAACCCCTACGGTGTGCTGGAAACTCTGTGTCTGTATCTATGTGAGTGCTCGTGAGTGAGTGTGTGCGCATACCTGTGTGTATGTGTGTGCACATGAGTGAGTGTGCGTGTGGATGTGAATTTCCACTCAGTGGGGGAGGTCTACAATCTACTCCTACAATCAACCTTTATTATAGTGAGGGCAGTGTCAGTGTCTCTACAACAGTTCTACATTATATTTTAACACATTTCTAAACTCTAAATCAGCTAAACATTCTACAAATCCCCCTTTTTATCTGCCCTATGGCAGATAAAACTAAACTAAATCCCTCACCATAATGTTTTCATACTGTGACTCCCCATTTCCCAAAAGTGGCATCATGGTGTCTGCCTTTGTATCAGACTCTCCCACAGCACGATTGATGAGTCTTACAATCAAAGCTCTGATACAAGGCACACAACAACACCCACATGTCACTAATACTGCAATAAAACAAACAAAGAACCCATAATTAACATAATGAAACCTTTCCATTGCCCAAAGACAGAGGTCATCCACGCTTCCAGCGGGTCATCTAATCCCGAATGCTACTACATTGCGGTGGACAACGTCTTTAGGCCTTCCAGAACTCGGGTCACAGAGCCGTCAGGAACTGTGTTATTTGGAATGAAAGTACAATACATATCCCCAAACATTAGATATGTTTTATCCCAACAACATATCTAACGCCATCCGATTTAATACTGCCATTAAAGATGTTGGACTCAACTGTTCAGTAAGCCCTTGCATTTAATGCCAGCACAAAAATCAAATGTATACGAGATTGTGGACCCTTTAACGTAGTCCAACTCTACACCGCCATAATAATCAAAACACTCATCTGATTTACCTGTTTCACTACGTTTGGTTCGCTTCACCGTGGCCTGTGATGGTGGAGTCGCTGGAATGGATTCAGGTCTGTCTCTGGGCAATTCACTTGTAAGAAAAATCACAGTTACAATAACCACAGTCACACCTAACACTACCGTTTCTCTCCAATTCCCCCTCAACCAGCCTAGAGAAGTTGACATGATTTAAATGTAGATAAAAGGCTCGTCTGTTTACATCTCTCCCTCACAGAAGGCTTCTCTGCAGAGCATCAAATCTGCATGGCAAAGTGACACACTTTAGGTGATCTTCATCCTTGGGAAAAGTGGTGTCAACTATTTCTCAGTCTCCTAGTATTTGTGCCTCACACAGAATCACAATTCCATCGCTGGACTTCCTCTGCGCTGTCACTTTTAGAGCTTGGCACGCTCTCTCCATCCCTCAGGTTTTCATGTTCCAACGCTGCTGAAGATTTAAGGCAGAGCACGTCGTACACCTTAGTTGTCTTCCTCAGCGTCAACATTGAATCTTCCATTTTATTTAAAATCTTGCTGTGGGAAGTCTCCTCTTGATGTCCTGGAAGCTCAGTAGCACAGCTCTCTGTGTGATGTCTGCTGTGCTGAAGATGATCTCCGATCCTCCTGAAGCCTCTCTCCTGGCCTCAGCTCCCATCTTGTGGACGATCCTCTCAGCCACTCCTTCTCGTCATGGCACCTCACGACATCTACAGATTAAAAATAACACTCCTCTTGCCACATGGCTTCCACCATGTGTCAACTCCCCAATGAGACATGCACAAGAATGTTGCACATTCTCTCTAAAACAATCTCCAGGGTTTCCCACTTGGAGCAGCCATACTCCAACCTGTAACCCTGTGTAAAAACATTAATCAGCAGTCACATGTTAAGCTTGTTTAACTCCCAGCTCCACCTGGAGCCTGTAACCTGGAAGACAAATCTGTTAAATCAAACTTCACATTTGCAACCAACTATAGATCATGAGAGTGATAAAGTACTCAGCATAACAGACAAGTATCATGTGCAGGTTTTCTCCAATCATTAAATCACTATTATTACCATAATTTGTCCCAAATCATGAATCATCCCAATTTATTCCACAATTTAATCTGTGACTTTCCTTAAACAATGTCACTCCACCCATTTTATCACTATGAGCTCAGTAGCCCATCTTCAACTATTCCATAAACACTGCATCCCTTATTTGTTTTCCTCATGTCACTTGTCCACTTCTGCTGAATCGTCCACAATGCACTCTTAGAAAAAACAAACATTAGCAACAGACATGGATCGTGTGGTGGGCAGGCGTCGGCCATCCACATTCCAGAGGTGCCGTAAAAAGACCATAAAGTTAGCCATCCATAGCTGTGGAAAGAATGTTATTCACATCATCAAAGTAACCTTCACATTTTCCCAAAAACACAGTGTAACAGCATCACCAACTCATAACCTGTAGTAGAGAAACAAACATCCACCAATTGTTCTGTTAGAAATCACATCATCAAATCACATGAAGAACTGTAATGCTGTAGAAAAGAGAATGCAAATGTTAGCGCTGCGCAGGTGTGTACACACTTTCTCACAGTAACTTCTGTGAGGAACACAAGCCCATGAATAACACACCCCTTATAGATTCACAAACATAGAAAATGGCATTTAAAAGGTTAAACCATCACGCAACCTCGGATGTTGCTGTCATCCTTCTGCTCCTGTAAAAAGAAACACATGAATTCATCCACCCTTTTGTCCTGTCTAGGTGGAGGTTAACCTTGAGTCGTGGTCAAGTCTTGTCAGCTTTTACCAGTCAGTCAGTTTATTTTTATTTCCATTCATTCATCCATTCTTTCTTTCTTTGCTGATAGTGGAACCTATCGTTGCATTTAGTTTCCACTCTCAGCAAAATGACGTCATTTCAAGAGAAAAAGTAAAACTTTAGATCGGATTACATCGCTGAATCCTTTTTAGGCAGGGACTCTCATTTTCTAATTGTCCCAAATAAGTGGCTTTCTCCAGAGCCCATTTTAATGTGGAGAAACTCACTTGCAACAATTTTCTTGACGACGTGTAGCACTTTTAATTCCCGACGTGCAAATCTGCTTAAAGAAAAGAAAAGAAAAAAATTGACAAACAAAAATCAGTGCACTGTTTAAAAAATAAAAATAAAATGAAAAATGACAAATAAAACTGAAAAACAAAAGAAAAAAGAAAAAATACAGAAGCCCGGTCTTAGGACTTGTCACAGAATATTCTCTCTCTTATAGGTGAGAAAACACCCATACTTCAAAAAAAACAAAAAAACAAAAACAAAACAAAAAACAAAACAAAAACAAAAACAAAAAACAAAAAACAAAAAACAAAAACAAAAACAAAACAAAAAACAAAAACAAAACAAAAACAAAAAATCTGCTAGTTTCACTCATTTAGTTTCACTCATTTAAACTCTGGCTGCAGGATTCTGTTCATCCCTGCCATCATGTTCCCCAAAATAATACTAATTCAGTCTTCTATATATCAGTTCTCAACCCACTCAATAAACCAGACAGGATGATGGTAACAGTATTGCCTACTTAAAATTGTGTTTGATCTTCATTGCGTGTGTGTGTGTGTGTGTGTGTGTGTGTGTGTGCGTGCGTGCGTGCGTGTGTGTGTGTGTGTGTGTGTGTGTGTGTGTGTGTGTGTGTGTGTGTGTTAGTAGGGTTAATACATTTTCTGTTTTTATGTATCCTTTTATGTACCTTCCCCCTTTTTTCTGAAACAAAACTCAGTTCACTCCAAATTTTGTTTCAGAAACATCTAAATGAAAAACTCTGTCATAGTCAGGCACAGCTAAACCCCAAATGCTTGCAGGTTACCATCGACAACCACACTGTGTGTTGTTAACCCCTTCTACAAATACCCTCTTTTAATGTGTAACACTTTGTGTATGATTTTTGTTATCTCTGGTGCATATAATGTGCATGTGTGGTGTCACCTTTCCATTGTTCTAACAGTACTCTTGCATACCTCAGTGCTTGTCTTCCTCCCCCTTTTGTGGTGGTCTGGACTCTGTGTCAATCCTCCACTTCCAGGCAGTCGCTTGTCTCCCTGGATTCCTTAACCTGATTTGATTCCCCACACTAAAACAGCAGCCTCAGCCCTCTTCTGCTCCTTTTCTTCTCTCCCACTTGTCAGTCCAATGGCAGTCAGTTTTCTCAGCTTTGTCCCGTGTCTCTCTTTGTCCCACTGTCTCTTTCATCGCCATCTCACTCCAAACATGGCAAATGTCAAACTCAGACAGTCTTCTCAAAAGTCCTTCACACACAGTGAGGTTGCAGCTTGCTGGAAACGCATCTCCATCCATCCAATCTAGATGGTGGTTCTTCTCTTTCTGATGCCGTTTGCCCATAGTGCTGCTGGACCTCTCTGATCAGGACTCTGGTATTGTCTCTTGGACTCTTGTCCACTGTTGATGTTCATGCTTGTGCTTCTGGAACTGCACTCGGTGTCTTCAGGGAGAGATCAGCTTCCTTGGAGCTCGCTTGTTCAGGATGAGGACGGGGAGCTGCAAAACAATTCAGCCAAAAAAATTCTGGCTGGGTGTTTCTAATTTTTCTAACGATTTTAACCTATAATTTTCTTCCGACTGCTGCCCGTGGAGAATTGATCCAGGTCCGTTCCCCACCTGTAATCAACAGACTGAGAGACTTTCATTAGTCACTGTGACTGCATATGTTTTCATCACTCCTAAAGCAACACATCTCTACTTATTTTGTTTTGAACTCTACTGACTTTAAACCCCAAAAATAAATTTTTATTTGGTCTTAACCGCAAACACAAAAATCTTCTTGATGTTGTTGTTAATTATTTTCATCCACAACACTCCAAATTATGTTTTCTTTTGTGTCCAGCAGGGGAAGAAGGTTGCCTGTAGCGTCACTGCTTCCCCCAGTTGAAGACTATTTCCCACTCACACTTCCACACTTTTTATTTTCTTTGTTTTCATCATTTTCTTTCTCTTTTTTTTTATTACCCCATTGTTTTACACCCACACATTAACCTGTTAACTCACTCCTCCAACCTCATTTTCCTTTCACCCCAACAGCTCTCATACAGTCAGCAATCAAATTCTCCATTCATCCTTGAGTACTTGATCACCTTTAAATGTCACTGTTAATTTTATCAATTTATTTATCATTACTCTAACACTAATCCACTTTTTAATTTGCTTTATTTACTTTAGTTCACTTTCTCCTCTTTGATCACTACGATTTCTTTACTATTTATTATTTCACAAAAAAATCAACTAATCTACTTTGTCTCCCTCTTTGTCATCAAGGAATTCACACACACTCACAGGCTGGTCACTCGCCCCCACCTTTCTTCCTCTCTCACACACACGCACATTTTACTCTTCGTTCGTTCCACCTGTGGACCCGCCCCCTCGAGGCTGGCTCACACACACTTCATGCTTCTCGCAGTCCCATTCAAACTTTCTGCGCGACACTTCTTCCTCTGCTTATTCCGGACAACGCCCTAATCGGCACACAGAGCGGGTGCCGTCCGCTCGTGCGCCTCACAAATTATTCAAACTGCGCCACGGACTCGATACCGCGGTTTCTCTTCCCCTAAAAAATATAAAACCAAATTAAACCCACCAATTGACTTCACAGTTTGCAACAATTCGCGACACGGCCTCCTACCGCGATTTCTGCACACCACAAACACACACTTTTAGACACGAATTCTTTTTATTACTTTAATCGACTGCCGTACTTCAGACGAGACACAGACTCTAACGGCGCTTTCACACACACACGCAATCTACACACTGCAGTCAGTGGGCTGAGCCAAGCAGTCGTTCTCTCACTAACAAAGCAACTTGCCCCCACTCTCATGCACGTTATCAACCACGACTAGGATCCAACACCTAGCTTTGGTTATTTAGGGCGCCCTCAGTGCCCAGGTTACCAACCTGGCAAATCCCAAGGACGCGTCCGACCAAGGGTGGAGTTGCCAAACTCTGAGCGCACACGGCCCTTAGCCGGCGACAAAGCTTTTCAGCCCCGCTTTCTAACTAATAATAACACACGTTTCCTGCTTTAATGCACGGGGACGGATCAAACACCGCCACTTTTTTCCTAATAACTAAGACGGATGAAACACCGATTCTATTAATCCGTAACAAACGTCTCCTGCTTTAACGCACCGAGATATCCTTACGGGGCGCTAAACATCAACCTGAAGTTCTTATCAAAAGTCTCTTGCTTTAGTCGCTCACAGTACGCTAAACATCAACTTGGAGTTCTTAAAAAAGTCGCACTGAGACGGACGCTAGCCGCCTTTTTTTCCTACTGAGTGAATTTACACTGTGATACGTTCAACTTAGCGAACAGATAATTTAGGCTTTAAACAATATGCACGGTTCGAAAATAAACAGGTGGTGCTTACCTTTTAATCATGTGAGCTAGCTCTCTGTTCGACTCGTTTCACGATCTCAGCTCTGCCAATTCATCTCTGGGCCTCGAGCGAATCCCGCGGGTTCGGCACCAAAACTGTTGAGAAATCAGTTTTACCCCGGTTCTTTTATTCCTCGAGCATCCAGAGATGGCACCGGACTCAGTAGTCATTTTCACAAAATCTTTATTCATCTTTACTCATCTTCATTTACTCATCTTCATTTAAGCATGCACTTCTAGAAGGGAAGACGAGGCCGGTGTCCCTCTGCAAAAATCTTCACCCCTTTGTTAGTTACAGCCAGCTTTATAGAGGTGACCCCATCATAAAACCCCCTACGGTGTGCTGGAAACTCTGTGTCTGTATCTATGTGAGTGCTCGTGAGTGAGTGTGTGCGCATACCTGTGTGTATGTGTGTGCACATGAGTGAGTGTGCGTGTGGATGTGTGTGCGTGACAGTTAAAACACTGTGGGTGTAGTTGACTCCCTAGAGGTCATAAAACCCATCTCCCTTCCAGAGCACAGTTACAAATGTTGAGACCCCCACCCAAACATCCTCTGGGGAATTTCCACTCAGTGGGGGAGGTCTACAATCTACTCCTATAATCAACCTTTATTATAGTGAGGGCAGTGTCAGTGTCTCTACAACAGTTCTACATTATATTTTAACACATTTCTAAACTCTAAATCAGCTAAACATTCTACACTTCCTCACCTGTTGTTTTTGCTCGTTTATAGGAGGAAGAGATACAGAGCTGGAGGTTGGAGAGAAGGAGCCCGTGGATTAAGCTATTGGAGGAGAACACACACTTGGAGAATCGCTTTGGAAACTCACCTGCGCACCACTGGGAGTTTGGAGAAGATCACTGTTGGACTTTGCACTTCACTTTATGTTTTGAAACTGTTTTTGGGCACTGTAAATAAACGCACTGTGTACTTTGCATCCTGAGCTCCGCGACTGAGTCCGTACTTTCCCATTACCCGTGACACACAGACACACAAGAAAAGAAGCAGGCAACATGAGGTCAAGTTATGGCAATTTTATTTGTGTGTTTCAGTACATGTATTTAGATTAGAGTTTTAAAAAACAAACAAACGTCCCAAGAAGAAGGATGGGGAGAAAGAAAGGTGGAGAGAGGAGGAAGAAACTATTGATGTCCTCAAACTCGATGCTGCTGGGTCAGTTCTTCCTCAGCAGTCTGCTCCAGAATCCCCTCCTGTCCTCGGCTTGCTTTGCTTTTGCCTTCAGTTCTTTTAAGGTTTTGTTGAGCTGCTCCTCGGCATCTTTAAATGTTTCTTTCAGCTGCTGTTCGGCCAGTTTCCCTTTGTGTTTGAGGAGCTCTTTAGCTTCCTTTTTGTGCTTTCGTATTTCTTTAAGTGCGTCTTTGCAGTCTTTCTTGGTCACCGCAGAGCCGCTCATTTCTTTCTTGAATGCCTTCACCTCAATTTTCTCTTCTGCAAGTTCTTCTTGCACTTTCATCAGTTCCTTCTTCATGTTTTCAGTGTGACTCTTTGTATCTTCCATTTCTTTCTTTGCTTCCTGTATTTTAATTTTCTCTTCCTCCAACACTTTTTGAGCTTCCAACAATTCTTTCTTCATATTTTCAATCTCATTTTCTGCCTCGTGTTTACGTTTTTTCTCCTCTTCAAGTTGTTGCTTCACATGCAGTAATTCCTTCCTTAGTGTTTCAGCTTCAGCCGTTACATTTGCAGCTTCTTGTGTTGCCAACTGCATTTTCCTTCTTTCCTCTTCAAAAGCTTCCTGCACCTCCTGTAATTCCTGCATCACATTTCCTGCCTCCTTCTTTGCAGTTTGATATTTATTTTTGGCTTCTTGTGCTGTGCTTTTCTCTTCCTCCAATGCTTTTTGAGCTTCCAACAGTTCTTTCTTCATCTTTTCATTCTGGTTTTCTGCCTGTTGTTTTCCCATCTTCTCTCCTTTAAGTTTGAGACCCACATGCAGTAATTCCTGCAATACTACTTCAGTTTCAAACTGTGAATTTTTAGCTTCTCCTCTTGATTTTTCTGCCTCTTCTTTTAATTTGACACTTTCAGCCTGTATCATTTGAAGTTCTTCTTGCAGGTTAATCAGCTGTACTGTATTGTGAGGTGAAGCACTCGCCGATCCTCTTCTCGTTCTCCCCTGATTCATTTTGGCCTTTTAAACAAAGGAGCCAACGTTTTGTAGAGGAGTGAAGTGAAGTTTTCGATGTTTCTTCGTCAGCTGTCGTTTGTCCTGCACAGAGATGCTGCTGTAGATGTGTCTCTAGCTGTGTCTGGATACAATGAAACATGCTGGAACTAAGTGCTTGTGTTGCACAGTTCTACTGAACATTCCATTTCATGCATGCTCCGCCCACATGGTCAGGAATGTCAGGTGCTGCATCGCCAAATGCTGCTCCCGTTGCCTAGCAATAACAGCTGTGTACTTTTTGGGGTCTGGTTCATTATTTAATAAAGAAAACATGTCCAAGTATTGGGTGCTGAGGCTCAGCACATATTCTAGCCTGCTGTGTGGGTGGGCAGCTAGAAATCACTGGTGGGCAACATGAGTGAGGAGAAAACTGGAGCAGCCAAGCAGGGAGCTGCAGGTTGCTGGTTTGAGTCTCTGTTCAGATGCTGGTGTCTCCTCTCTCTGAGATGTCTGCAAACAGTCCCAGATAAAACAATAAGGATAATAAACAAACACGTGACTAAAATAACAATTATGACTCTGATGTGTTTCATGTGTAGCAGGATGGATCTCCTCCATGCCTGCTTCATGCCCTGGGAGACGGGGCTATGGCTCTCTACATCCTCTAGCAGATCATTACATGGGGAAACCTTTTGAATACAAGCGCGCTGATCCACGCAGGTGTGCACACAGGTGTTCACTGTTCATAGACATAAACTACACCTTTATTGGTGCTATTTCCAAGCACATTGTGCGCTGTCTGTCCTCCTTGCTACACAACAACATTCAACATTTAGTATTTACTGCTGTTTACACTTAGCTAGATTAACGAGATGGTCAGTGGCAGTCCTTGCCTGTTTGGTGCCCCGGGCGAACACTCTCTCTGCCCCCCCCCCCCCCCCCCCCACACACACACACACATAAAACATATTAAGGATTGTACGTTAACATAATACTGTTGTCGAAATTCACCAGAGAAACACACACACACACACACACATGAAGAGAGAGAGAGTATGCATTGTGTGAATTATGATGGCTGTAGGCTACCAAACAGCCATCATAATTCGTCACACAATGAGAACAAATCAACATTTGACACTGACTAATTAATATTAAAATCTGTAACATAATGTATTGTTTGGAGTTTAGTCTGTTACTGTTGCTATTTTTACCATTTCTTCTTGGAGCAACTGTAACCCACATAATTTCCTTAGGGATTAATAAAATATTCTGATTCTGATTGTTTCAGGATGACCTGCCATTATCCAATCACACATCTGCTTACCTGTATCTTTTGCTCGTTTCTCTTCTTTTCTATTTTTTCTAAACTGAGGACCTGATGGCTTTGAACTTTTCCTGTCCATCTTCCACTGGTTTTAATTTTGCACTCCAGTATGAGCACCCATTCCCCAAACCGAGGATCACCACAACATAACCTAATAGACCTACACCTTGGTTCACAGATTCACTTTGTCTAAGGTTTATTTCTGGGATTTCACACAACCCAGGATTCAAATCATGAATACATAATTTACAACATTATGAGTGAAATGTGCTCTACTTGGAAGCAGCCGGCCCCTCCCCTTTCGACGGGTTGTGTGTGAGACTTTAAATCATCAAACTGTAAATTATACATTTTAAATTGTTATTGATCCTTTACCCCGAGTCCTAAAGTGTATATTTATTTTCTTACTCTTCTTATATTTATTGTTTGTTTACTTGCACTACTGTAGCTGGAGCCTCGTCGTCTCGTCTCTCTATATGCTGGACTGTCTGTAGCGGAGATGACAATAAAGTTTACTTTGACTTCAGCAGCGAGCAGGCGCACCGAGGGCGCTCTCGCTCTCGCGCTCTCGCTTTTCGCGTATAGAATTTCGAAAAAACATCAGTGCAAATTATAAGTCTTATTATAATGTCTGGTGTTTTCGTGTTTGTTGGTTTGTTTTATTTTTTATTTTATTTTATAGAAAACCAATCGGTGCCTGTACCATTCCCAATATGAGCTGGCTGACGTCGGGGCAGCATGAGTACAAGCAATTTATTTATTTATTTTTGCCGATGCCCATGATGCCACCGCGGGCAACCGCCCGTGTCGCCCGTATCAAAAACCGCTACTGGTGATGGTGTTGTGTTTAGTATGTTGCTCTCTTCTTTTTCTCTAAACAGGTGATCCAGGAGATTTTTTTTCTCTTCTTTCTCTTTTTAAGTGCCCTTTCTCACTGTCCCTCTTCCCTTCTGTTTTTCTTTTCCTTCCTCTTTCTTTCTCCCTTTCCTATCCCTCAGTCATGTCTGTCCCGTCTGTAACAACTGAAAATAAAATAAAATAAATAATAACAACAAAGGTCGATCAAATGGACCAATACGGCAAGGCCGTGATGATCCATTTGGCAAAGTAAATCCATTGGGTCTCCTTGTTGGTCTTCAGACAACAATTCTGACGGCTAAAGGACCAAATGGGACAGGCAAAAAAAAAGTGAAGTTGACTAAAAGATCTCAGAAAGCAACATCGTGGACATCTAAAGAAACAGCTAAGAAACACTGAACTCTATCAGTCTGGAAAGGGTTACAAAGGCATTTCAAGCACTTTGGGAATCGAACCACGATGAGGGCCTTAATCCAGAAAATGTGGAAAACCTGAAGGCCCCACTTGTCTCATTTAATGTGCCCTGAAGCTCAAGTGCAGCAGGACAATAATGCAAAACACAGCAGCAAGATCATCTCTGAATGGCTCAAAAAACAACATGGAGGTTGTCAAAGTGCAGACTGCAATCAGATTGAGATGGTTTAGCATGACCTTAAAAACTCAGCCTATGCTGGAAAACCCTCCAAAGTGGCCGAATGAAAACAATTCTGCAAAGAAGAGAGGACCAAATTTCCTCCATAGCGCTGTAACACACTCATCACCAGTTATTGCAAATGCTTGATTGCAGTTCTTGCTAGATGACAAAACCACTTATTAGGTTTAGAAGGAAATGACTTTTTCTACATGAGGTAAAGTTGGAGCTGTTTCCCCAAACTCAATGAAATCATCATTTAAAAAACTACAATCTGTATTTACTCTGAACATCTGTGTTAACATTTGGAAACATGTAAGTGTAACAAACATGTTAAAACATAAGAAATCAGGAAGGGGCATGTACAGGCATTTCTTTTACTTATGTATTAATCACATTATTTTATTGTATGATACCTTGGTGCCACTGGATTTTAACATGTCTCACACTCATACAGTAAGACAAATGGCGGTGGTGTAGTAAGGAAGTTGGGGGAAGCAGACAACTCCACAGGAAGAGTCTTTTGTGTCTTCGAGGACTCTGGGAGGTAGCAAGGGAGTGTGAACCTTAAGGTGTGAAACAGCTGTGTCCTGCCTTTTGTTCCTGGAGAAGGTATTTAACTGAGAGCCATGCTGGGCTCAGACTCTGCTGACCGTCTGTCCCGCAGTCATGCAGGGACTTCATCAAGCTTGGTTGTCTGTTCTTTGTGTGTTTGATTAAAGAACGTTAGCTACCGCTCACCGCTCGTCTGCAGGCTTTATTTGAATGGAAAACTTCCACAACAGGGGCCAACATCAAATTAATCCTGATGGATTAAGAATGAGATGTCACTCAAGTTCATGTGCGTGTGAAGGCACATGTGCAACCTTTGGAAGTAGTGCGTTCGTGTTTGGCCCAACAATGCATGCAAAGTCAGGTGCTGTAGATTATTCCTGATTGAGTCTCAGCAGGTTAAAAAAAGCATTAAACACCTCATCAATTTACTAAGTAAATCAAGGGCGTAGATTTGGTTTTGGCATTGGTGGGGACGGATGATTCAACCACTGAACCCTGCCCCGTTTCTTATTTTTCCTTTTTGTCTTTGCTTCTTGATAAAAGGAGAAATATACTTGCCTACATATGCTATTCTACCTGCTTTTAAACCATTTAAAATTACAATTCATAGTTTAATATGTGAATTATATAATGTTAAATTACTATTAAACAAATGACTGACTAAGTATTTTAGGCTTTAGTTTACTTCAGCCATATTCCATATAAATCAGGTATCATACAAAAATAAAAATAGCTTCAAATACAGTCGTGACAATAAAAGAATATGACTTTAAGGACTTAACAACATTACTTCAGTTACACCAACATCTCTGACACATTAGCACTAAGGGAACACTGAATGACCTGGTGGTTTTGTCCATAAAACTACTCATCTAAGATTAACACAAAGTAAAAGATCTCTCAGCAAAATTATGCAACATTTTAGGCACTGTTGCCCCGATCAGATCAGTGAGCTGGGATGTTTTATTCTAAACATGAACTACTGTTACAGCAACAGACATGGACTACATGCCCCACACAACAAACACAGGCCTGCTCCTCTCGTTAGCTGAAATGAACTGCTGGCATATTTGTTTTACATCTATAATGTCCAACCTCTCCTGGTGGCCATGGCATCACATTATTCATGGTTACATACAATTTTAGACTGATGTGGACCAAGTCTAGCGCCTACTTGCCAACCTTGAGACCTCAGAATTAGGGAGACCCGGAGGAATCCTCCCAAGAGATTAATAAAGTTTAATTTAACCTAATTTAATCTAATAACTTCAATCTCAGCCAAAACGATTTACTCACCAACAAATAAAACACAACTCGTCACGTCCCCTCCGTCCATGCCAAATCTACGCCCTTGAAGTAAATATATTTCTAGAGGTGCTAGGCACATGAAATCCTCATCAGATGTCGATAACAACCCATCCAATTTTCAGATTGATTAAGATCAGGTGATTGGCTGGTCATATGGGCAGCTCTGTTTTCTTTCTCTGAAATCAGTTGAGTTTCCTTAGCTGTGTGTTTGCGATCATGGGTTTTTCTGAAATGCTAACTCTCATTTCATCTTCATCATCCTGATGGATGACAGTGGACCCATATGGAAAAGATATATATAAATCTTATAAAGTTTGTATCTGTCTTGTGTGAAACTTGTATGAAAAGCATATAGGAGTGAAAACAGATATAAGATCCCTTGTAAAATTATATAATGAAACTTGTATGTTTTGGATACTTACTAAAACAATGTATGAAAGTAATGAGAAAGTGGCCACTTTCATGAGTAAATCATGTAAGCCTTATGTGATTTACTCATGAAAGTGGCCACTTTCATGAGTAATCACATATAAGTTTTTACTATTTCTTTTCCATATGGGGATTTTTATCAAGAATGTCTCTACATTTTTTCATTGATCTTTCTTTCAGTTAATTGAAGTGTGCCAGTGCCATATGCTGGAATACAGCCCCAAACCATGATGTTCCCACCTCCAAACTTCACTATTGGTATGGTATTTTTGCGGTGATATGGCATTGCCTTTTGACCTCCAGACATGGTGGGTGTTATGGCATATGTCCAGATTATTATCCCAGTATTTCACAGACATATCCTAAATTCTTCTGTAACCAATGCCATCAGTATGTTGTGGAGGTCTTGCATGAGTTCATGGGGTTTACCCATTATGTGCGGGGTTTTTTGTGTGACACCATAATAAGACACATTTTGATAGGCCATCATTTGAAACTAAACCAGCTAATATTAATCTGGACTAAGTGTCAGGATTGCTTTCTAAATATTGATAGATTTCAGCTGTGGTAATGTCTTTCCAGGTCTTTTTGCACCTCCCTTTTGTTCATGTTTTCAACACTTTTTCCCTGTGTCATTTGTTGTTATTACACATACATTTATATATCTGTGGTTTGATTCCTTTGCATGTGTGGATTTGATGGGTTGTAGCAACATCTGATGAGAATGTCATGTCAGTAACACCTTTAGAAATATATCTACTTAGAAAATTGGTGACATCTTCAATACTTATTTTAACCACTATATGTAACCCCAGCCTGTATGTAAATCAAAGAGCTACTTGCTGTGAGGCATTGGTGCTCACTACCACACAACCACACAAGCGGGCTGCCCCATTTCATTCAATTAAAGTGTAAAGAGGAGAAGATGGCGCCGGGTGTCATGGCATGCTGTCTCTCGGTTCTGCAATATTTATGTTTTGTGTTCTTAGTGGTGTCTCTGCTAGTTTTAAAAACCCACTCTTTGTTGGTGTATGAGCGACAGACGCTGCTTAATATCCGTGACTCACTGCTGAAGTTTCCCAGCGTTAACGAGCGATGTGGAAGACTCCCGCCGCCTCTGGCGTCGGTACCGGGGGAACTGCATCGCCGTGATCCCCCCTGGAATCCTTCGAAACGGAAGCCCTGGACAAGTGGACGAATGCGCGGAACACGCTCTGGGAAGCGTGTTCGGGTTAGAACTCGGATGCGGCAGGTTCTTACCATCGGTGACCCTGGCTGTTTAGGACTTTATTTTGGCCTGAAACAGCGCTGCCTTCTTCCTGTTTACCCTACGTCATCGGAGCACACTCACCCGAGGCTGCTTTATTGGTCGCCATGCCGACGGGATACGAGGGGAGGTGGAGCAAATATAAACAACCTACAATTACTGCCTGCTAACACGGATGGACAGAGAGTTAAATTAGCTCTCTTAAATGCAAGATCTGTATCAAATAAAACTCATGTTCTTCGGGACTTTTTTGATACTCATATGCTGGACATCTTGCTCCTAACTGAGACATGGCTGCGTGTTGGTGAAGTGGCACCCTTGCTGGAACTTTGCCCCTCCGATGGCAGCTTTTTCAGCTCCCCCAGGTTGTCTGGGAGGTAGCCTCTATCATCAAAGACTGTTTTAAATGCAAACAGATACAAAGTCCTGGTGTTTTTACCTCATTTGAGTCCCAACTCCTGACTTTAAGCTGTCCTGTGGTTCTAATTATAGTCATCTATCGTCCACCTAAATATAATGACTTGTTTACTTCGTAATTTTCAGACTTCTTGACATGTTTTATCGCTCACTACGAAAGGATTCTTATAGTGGGGGACTTTAATATTCATCTGTGTTGTGAGGATAAACCCCTGGTCAAAGATTTCTTAAATGTAATTGATTCCTTAAACTTCACACAATTTGTGTCTGGGCCAACATGTAAGGGCCACACCCTAGACCTTGTCTTGGGTTACGGACTGAATGTATCAATGACTGAAAATTGTGTTTTACCTATCTTAGACCACTCAGCAATTTTATTTGATATTTTAATCCCTAAATCTCCAGCTTCTGCGAGGGGAAGATTGCCCCTCAGATCATCTCGTTATATTAGCCCCGAAGCATTGCTTGGAGTTAAATTACATCTACCTGATGTGTTGGACCCTATTTATACCCAGGAGTTACAGTATGTGTAGATACCTTGACTGTGAACCTTAATAATACACTTCTTGAACTACTGGACTCTGTTGCTCCCATAAAGAAGTCGAAATGTCAACAAAGGAACCCTATGCCTTGGCTAAATGAGGAGCTCCTGAACTTGAGAAGAAATTGTAGAAAAGCAGAGCGTCACTGGAGATCTTCCAGACTAGAAGTATTTCTCCAGGCTTGGAAGGACTCACTGTCTTCTTTTCAATCAGCGATGTCGGCAGCGAAAGCAAATTATTTCTCAAATCTTATCATGAGTCATAAACATAACTCAAAACTCCTTTTCAACACAGTGTCGCAACAGAAAGTAACTCAACTCTCTGCTGTTCAAATTTGACAGCTCATGACTTTCTTATGTTTTTCAGAGACAGGGCTGAAACACTTAGGAATCAGATTACTCCCTCCTCAAGCTTTTCATTAGACTACTCGGCTGCTTTGCCTGTTGGTGCCGATAAACTATTTTCTGACTTCGAGGTCATTTCCCTGTATGGATTAACTAAGGTTGTAAAAGCAGCTCGATGTACAACCTGTTCTTTGGATCCTCTACCAGCCTGGGTTACAAAGGAACTGTGGTCAGCATTAGGACCCTACAGTCTGTTTCTTTTAAATACTTCAGTGACGACTGGAGTCTTTCCTGAATGTTTTAAATCAGCTGTGGTAGTGCCGATCTTGAAAAAGCCTGGACTGGATGTTGATATGGTTGCAAACTATAGACCCATCTCACATCTGTCTTTTTTTTCTAAAATCTTTGAAAAAGTGGTTTTTAAGCAGCTCACTGAGCATTTGTCAACAAGCAATCTGTTTGAACCATTTCAGTCTGCTTTTAGACCAAATCACTCCACAGAAACAGCTTTAGTAAAAGTGGTAAATGATCTGCTGGTAAATACAGACAAAGATCGCACTTCAGTTTTATTACTGCTGGATCTAAGTGCTGCGTTTGACACTGTGGATCACTGCATTTTATTAGATAGGCTTGAACATTTTATTGGAGTTACAGGAAATGTTTTATCATGGCTGAGATCTTACCTGTCTGGGAGGTCTCAGACTGTTAGTTTTAAAAATGATCTCTTTGAGACCTGTGCAGTGAGGCATGGGGTCCGTCAGGGCTCTGTACTTGGACCATTGCTGTTTTCTATGTACCTGCTGCCTCTTGGTGTTCTATTACGTTCTTTTAATGTAACCTTTCATTGTTACGCTGATGACCTGCAGCTTTATGTTCCTTTAACCATTGGAAATTGTGCTGAAGTCTCTAAACTAGAATCTTGTCTATCTGCAATTAAGGGCTGGTTATCAGATAATTTCTTGCTCCTAAATAATGATAAGACAGAGTTGATGGTCATTGGGCCACACAAATTTCAGCACTTGTCCCAAAATTTAATCTTGAGAATTGATGACAGTGTCATAAATTGTAGGGACAAGGTAAAAACCTTGGGCGTGTGGTTTGACATGGTGCTCTCGTTTTAAATCTCATGTAATAGAGATAACAAAGACCGCCTTTTATCATTTGAGGAACATAGCCAGACAAGTTTTGTCAAGCGACACTGCAGAGGTTCTTGTCCATGCATTTGTGTCTTCCCGTATTGATTATTGCAATGCTCTTCTTTCTGGGCTACCAAAGAAAGGTTTTAGAGGTCTACAGATGGTGCAAAATGCAGCTGCTCGCATTTTAACAAGAACTGGGAAATTTGAGCACATTAGCCCTGTTCTGAGATCTCTGCATTGGCTACCTTGTCAGGTTCGAGCAGATTTTAAGGTCCTGCTGCTCACCTACAAGGCTTTAAACGGATTGGCACCTTCATACCTCTCCGACCTTTTACATCTTTACGTTCCATCCCGTGCACTCCGATCTCAGGACTCTGGCCTTCTAAAGGTTCCTAGAGCCAGAAAAAAGACAATTGGAGAGCGTGCTTTTTCTTTTCGTGCCCCGTTTCTGTGGAACAACCTCCCTCAAGATGTTAGGCAGGCATGCTCCGTGGAGGTTTTTAAAACTAAGCTGAAGACACATTTGTTCACTTTATCTTACAAGTCTTAATTCCTGGCTTTTAGTTTTTAAATTCTTACTGTTTTTAACTTGTGTTGTGTCTTTTACGTGTATTGCTATGTATCGCTTTTTATTATTTATTTATTTTTTATCTCTTTAGTTTTAAACAGTTGTACAGCACTTTGTTTGAAAGTGCTTTATAAATAAAGTTATTATTATTATTATTATTATTATTATTATTATTAATCAGTTCACAAAATGAAAACATAGCAATAATTGTCACTTAAAATTAGAGCAGCTCAATTACATATAATGTAGTAAGGCACAGTTTTAAAAATATTTAATCATGTATATGAGTTTCTTTTGTTTTTGTCTATTTTTTTTCTATGAAGCACATCAAAGACAAATATTCAAGCCAATCACTGGAACACGTTATGAATTGATTTAGTTTATTTTTGTCAAGAAAATATTGAGTCAAATGCAATGCTTTCTTTTTCTGCTCTCACTCAGGACAGTGATGTTTATCATGCTTCTGTGGCTCAGGGCCAGTTGCAGCACTTGCAGGAGTCCCAGTAGATGAGACCAGGCTGGCAATGGTGCAGGTAGGTGTTTCCTTGGAAGCACTGGAAGTAGGTGGTTTTGTCAGCTGGGTTTTCATACAACCCATCAGGACGGCCACGGCAGAAGTCAGCAGCAGGATCCTTAGTTGTGGTAGGGCGTGGTGTAGTGGTAGGTTTTGGACCAAAGCCTGTATCACAGGAAATTGAAAAAAGGTTATATGCAGAAAGTGACCAAACTTTTGTTTTTATTCTTTTGTTTCTTTCTGCTGAGAGTCCTTAATGGCCTTCTTTTATTTGCTGACTCAGGGTGCTCTACGGTCTTAGTTTTATTGGACTTGACATCTGCCTTTGTTACGCTGGACCATAATATCCTCCTAATGAGGCTTGAACATACAGTAGGCATAAGGGGTAGTGCCTTTAACTGGTTTAGATCGTATCTATCGGATAGGTCCTACTCCGTCACTGCTTCTTTTCCTCTGTTGCTTCCCTGTGGTGTGCCCCAGGGATCTGTGTTGGGCCCTATGTTGTTTTCATTGTATGTGCTCTATCTTCTCTATCTTCGAGAAGTATAATATCTCCTTTCACTTTTATGCTGACCATATTCAAATTTACTTTCGACTGTCTGATGACATTTTGTCGCCAGTACACTGTCTGCTAGAGTGCTTGAGAGAGGTCCAAGACTGGCTCTCTGATAACTCTTATATTAAATGAGAAGAAAACAGAAACAGTGTAGTTTAATAACCATATTCCCCGGGGCCAATTTGCTGATACTCTTGGACCCCCTAAAACCCCCACCTTACATTTACGAATTCTCAGTGATTTTATCCACTAGATTACGCTGAGATGCTTTATTTCCTGTTTTATCTGTATTGATTGTTTAACTAGCATTTCTCACTTGTTAGTTTATTTGTACCCTGTTATCTGTTATGTTTTAACCTTGTTGTGAAGCACTTTGGTGTACCTTTGGTTTTACATCTGCTATATAAATAAAGTTGTGTTGTATTCTATTGTATTTTATAAACGCTGAGTTAGCTGAATTACACCACTTACCCATTGAAATCCTGAGGTGGTTGATGAGAGGATAATCTCCAGCTGAGCAGAAAGATCCACTGAAGTCATCCATATCCATAGTCCACACATGAGCACCTCCCAAATTGTGGGCAGTCAGCCACTGGACCTGCAGGACAGCCAACAAAACTGATTATAATAAAAGTGGGCACAATTCAATAGAACAGAACAAATGCAAGAACTTGTCTTATTTGAGGCATATCAAACCTGTTTACCTTGGAAGAATAGCTGCGCTGGTCATCATAGCCCAACCAGGAACTCCCATAGGTGGCATATGGAACCTCTTGCTCAGAGATCCATCCAAGAGTAGCAGTATTAGTGAAGTCACAGATCTGGTAACC
Organism: Copadichromis virginalis; assembly: GCF_057382275.1. Lineage (NCBI taxonomy): Eukaryota > Metazoa > Chordata > Actinopteri > Cichliformes > Cichlidae > Copadichromis > Copadichromis virginalis. The sequence continues at coordinate 1,442,741 of NC_140622.1, forward strand.
CAGAAACAACACAGGCTTTTGGACTGACATTTTCCTTCTTAAGTGGATTAATGGTAGGTGAAGAGGTTCTTGCATAGGGCTTTTCTACTCTACTTGAGCACTCACAGGGATTTATGAAACATGCATTCATACAAGCACCTTTTCCACACCTAAATGCTTTCTATCTAACATTCACACTTTGATGAACACATTGGAGAGCAACATGGGCTTCAATACCTTGCCTAAGGATACTGGACCAGCCAGGGATCAAAACACAGAGCTTCCAATTAATAGATGACCTCCTCTACTTCCTGAGCTACAGCCACCAATCATGGAGTAATAGGTGACTTACAGCACAAACAAACTTGAGCTTTTTATGAATGTGTTATTGTACCTCATAGAAGGCCCAGAAACCTTCAGTGCGAGTGTAGGGTCCAGCACCTGCGGGCCCATTGGCTGGTGCTCCCAGGCCATTTGCCCCACCGCTAAGACGGAAGGTCCTTCCATAAGTAGGGAAACCTAGCAGCAGCTTTTCAGATGGTGCTCCCAGAGAGACCCAGTGGGCTATAGAGGAGTTCTACAAAACAGGGAGACGAACATTGCATAAAGCTTGTGTTAAACTTGTTATGTTACATTTGATTGGATAACCTTTATCTGAAGAAGAAAGCGAGGACAGATGTAGATGTGATAGTGTGGTTCTTACTATGTTGTAATGAAGTTGTATGCCAGAGTCCACAGCGCTCTCATACAGTGGGCTGTTGTGTCCAGTTACTGGATCCCAGTGACCATGGTAGTCATAGGTCATGATGTTGATAAAGTCAAAGTGTCTGTTGGGTTGGAAATTTTTGTTCAATACATTTGTTCATTTGTGAAAGACACAGACCATATGGGACCTTTGTGGTCACACAATACATGTAAAATTGGGCTCTGTGTCATTTGAAATAAGGAACACTAATAATTAATACTAATGAGTTATTTGCTAATGCTAAAGTTCAGTAATGGTGAAAATTTTGGGGGGGATTCCTTACTTTCCTGAAAATATGTACAAATGCTGAAATCAAGCTTACGGTGCAATCTTGGCGACCTCATATGCTCTATCAACAGTCTGAGGAATTGCAGCAACATTGGCCGATAGCAGCAGCTGAGTTCTCTTGTTTTCTATGGCATCAGCCTCGAATGCTTTTACAAGCTCCTATAGGGGGAAAGGGCAAAAGCAACGCAGAGCCAGTCAGAGAAAATTCTGATTACAACAATGAAGAATGATTATTCTCAAAGCAATGCACTGTTATGATAAAGGGTTTTTTGGGTTTTGTGAAGAAAAGGTGTCAGTTGTTACATAAATACAGTAATGTATAAGTAAAGTAATGTATATTGTAAACTGTTAGGAAAAAGAATGGTGACAGAGGCAAAATGAAAGAAAACACGGTAGGGTACATTCATCCTTTCATCAACCACAGGGTACAGAATGTAACACAAGAAACAAGATTTCCAGTGCAGTGTTATTTCAAGGTCAAAGACACACAGGACCTTATTTTCATTTAATATTTGTGAGGTTTAACATATGAGACCATGGAGACACTGAATGGATTGATTATTATTGGCTGCTCTGTTTTACAAGAATTATTTCATTTCATCAACAAAATTTTGCAATGCAGTGATCAACAAAAATTCAACAAAAAGCAACTTTTTGAAATTAACCCAACCAAAAGAATCCAGTGGTAGAGAAAACACTCGATATTCAGCATCCATTCATTTTTTCCTGCTTATTCAGTTCAGGGTCCTGCTGCTACAGGGTGAGAGGCAGGTTACACTCTTCGTAGGTCACCAGTTTTTCACAGGGCTAACACAGAGACACCATTCACACTCATACTCACACCTACTGTCACCGCTAACAGCGCTAATCATCATGCCACAATGTAGTCTAGCTTCAACATTGCATTTAAAATTTGAGGCCAGTGTGAACTGTGTTTACCGTGACCAATAGAGTGAACTTCTCCTTGTCACCTTCTGGGCTACCATTGTGTCCAGGATATTCCCAGTCCAGGTTTATCCCGTCGAAGTTATGGGCGTGCAGGAAACTGATGGCAGACTTGATAAAGAGTGCACGATTCTCAGAAGTGGAAACCATAGCAATGAATCTGGTGGGATGCAGGGAAATATAAAACATGACATCTCGTCTACATGAAAGTAATAGAGGTAGATATGAGATCTGAGAACTGGTGACGGTGAAACTCACGGGCTCACTCCATTAACAGTTCCTCCAACAGTCAGCAGAGTCTTCAGTGCAGGGTTGCTGTTAGCAGAGAGCAGGAGACACAAAGACATAACCTTAAATAATTAAGGAACACCTGACTTCCAGTCAGATTGCTGTCATCGTTGTGATCCCAATTATTTCTAAATAATTACAAATATTGTGACAGAATTCAAGGTTACTCATCCTTCTTATTTAAATGTTCTTCTAAAAGCTACTCTGCTGAAAGAAGCTGCGATGGAAACACTGAAACGTGGCTTTTGGCTTAAAAGTGGTTGCAGGCTAATATTAAATTGTGGTTAATACTGGTGCATTGCACGACTGAACTCACACATTCTTCAGGCTGTTAAGGCTCCTGTACAGCTCCTCATCATTGTGCTCAATGGGGCTGATCTGGTTGAAGCTGTTAATGGTGGCCAGAGCATAGATGACATGGGTGCACAGGAAGGGATCGATGTTATCTGGTGTGAATTTGCCAGCACTCGGTCTGTACTGGGCCCAGTTGGTCATATGGCACACCAGCTTATTGGCTGAACCTAAGGGCAGATAGAGCAAAGACTCGTTGGGTTTATTCTGAAACGTTGATCATGGTGGCAAGACTCGGTCAATGAACACAGGTACTTACAAATGTGTATAACACACAGAATGCCCAGAGCTGAAAAAAGGAAACAAGAAAACGTGAAAATCGTCGCTTTTGTTATTACTGTTGTTAGATATGATTGTTAACATTTTAGCTGATGCCCGGTGCTGGTAAATTGATGTGTTTTAAATGCCATGCAGCCATCTGCCTTGTTGTTGAGAAACACCATAAATCCTTAAATCATCGCCTGAGCCGTGATCTCTAGTAAATACACGTAATCTTTATCCAAGATAGAAGGATAGAAAAAAATACAGAGTAATTAAAATAACAATAATGATGAACTCAGTATTATAATGACGATGCTCTACCGCTCAATAAATTAACAAGGAAAAATTAATGGAAGAATGAATGAACGTTATTTACCTATAAGGAGTTTTGCCATGTTGTGGTCTGGAGACTCCCCTGGTGTCCTTCTGTAGAACTGAGCTTCTGAGTAATTATAAATCAGTGTCATTAGATACTTCATCCTACACGAGTCACAAAATCAGAGCTTCAACTACAATTGCTCCTTAATTAGTCAGATGAACATTACCTGAGTGAAATTTTACAGATTGTTAAAACAACACAACAAAAAATCTAAAAACTAACTGAATCCTTAATTTGAGGCTTATGTGTAGTTGCTAGTATGTGCACTACAATGTACAAACAATATTCCCAGTTGCAGCAAAATACTAGCTGTGTACAACACAAATCAGAACCCGACTGAACTCATCGATCTCATTACCTTCCAGCAAGGCACACTGGAGCAGACTTCAGAGCTTGATGGAGTTGGACAGATTTATATCTTACTCATTCATGACTAATAGAAAGTATCAAAGTGCAAGTGATAAAGATTCAGGATGGTGGGAGTCTAGGTGACGTGCCTAATAACCCCCCTTCCAGGTAAGACATGGTAAACCCAATCAATAATTTGACTTGGAAATGAGCTATCAGATCAATAGCTGACATTGCAATGATAAGCATAATCAGTACTGTATCTATTAATTAATAACAGCAAATTATCCAGCCATACATTTTCTTCTGGTTAACCACTTCAGGTTTGTCTGGGTGCTGAAACCTTTCCCAGCTGTTAGGTTGAGATCAACTGTAATGATGCAGTGTGTGCAGAATGTTCATTGGCTGTAGATTAAAGTCAGAATGCAAAGCCAAGTATTTAAAAACTCTTATATCCTTATATAATTACATTAATTTAGTACTGGGCACATTTCTAAAAATGTGGGACTGTGTATAAAATGGCTGTAAGTTAATGCAGCACCATTTTAAATCCTTTGAATTAAAGCTGAAAGCTGATTTAATTTAAAACAGAGACCAACAGTGACACAATATACGACCCTGGAAGAATGAACATTTTCAGGGATTTCTATGAAACTTTATATTCACCACAAATAAATCCATCTAAAAATGAAATTAATCATTTTCTTGAAAAACGTAACTCTTCCAAAATGACTAGACAGTCAAGTAATGGCACTGGAGTCCCCACTGACGCCAGGTGAACTCCAGGAAGCCCTGATAAGTATGCCCAGTAATAAGGCTCCAGGTCCAGACGGCTTTCCAGCAGAATTCTACAAATAACTCTGGACAATTCTGCCACCAGTATCCCACATGATGTAGCAGGAATTCATGGAAAATGGCAGACTACCAACAAATATGAACTCTGCAAATATTAGTCTCTTGCTAAAACCAGGGAAAGACCCTGTATCCCTCAAGCTATCGTCCAATATCCCTTATTAATGCAGACCTCAAAATAATCTGCAAAGCTCTCTCAAAGAGACTAGAGGAGATAACCCCCCTCTTAATTCATCCTGACCAAACTGGTTTCATAAAAGGTAGGCACTCATCAACAAACACATGTAGATTACTTAATTTGATAGACTGTTCATGCAGAAAAAACACTGAAACCAAAAAATTATCTCTAAATGCAGAAAAAGCGTTTGAGAGCGTTAACTGGAAATTTTTATTTGCAACTTGACACAAATTTGGTTTGGAAACTCATAAACTGGTTAAAAAGTATTATACAATTTTCCAACAGCTTGTGTCAGAACAAATGACCAGACATCCTCCAGCTTCTGTCTCCTGAGGGCACCAGGCAGGGATGCCCACTCTCCCCTTCACTGTTTGCAGTGTTTTTGAAACAGTAGCAGCAGCAATTAGACAGAATACAGTGATTAAGGGCATAATATGCAAGGATGTAGAACCTTTTACTTTCATGTAGTAGCCTGACTACATCTTCTAAGGTATTAATATCTTTCCGCTTCTTTCTTTTTGGAGGCTCTGAGATGTTGCTTTTCCTCCAGAACTCACAAACCAATCTCTCTGAGGTAATTACATTAATAAACTATTTTTCAAGAGTTTTCAGATTATTCGATTAACTGGTCAAAATCTACAGTTCTTCCGATTAATTGCTCCTTCCATAATTCTTCTTCTACCCCACTGTAACCTGGGAATACTCAATATTTAGGTATTAATTTCTGTCCTAAGCTTGCAGATTTAACTAAATTAAACCACATCCCACTAATAAAGAAAGAAGAAGGTGATCTGGCTAGATGGAAATCTTTACCCATATCACTCATGGGAAGGGTCGCTGCAGTAAAAATGATGGTCTTGCCAAAAATCAATTATTTATTGTCAATGATCCCGAACAAACCGTCACCAGACTGGTTCAGATCTTTGGATTCTCATATTTCTAAATTCCTTTGGAAACATAAACTCAGTGTATCAGAGGACCAAGGATAAAGGAGGATTAGATCTACCTAACTTTCAGCACTACTTCTTAGCCAACAGGCTTCAGTTCATCTCAGGATGGTTCAAACACGCTCTGTTAGATGAACCTTGGCTAGATGTAGAACAAGCACTATGCAATAATCTAGAGATTTCAGACAATTTATCAGCTCAAACATCAAACGACATGAATGCTTTAAAAGCATCAGCATCACCTCTTCTCAGACAGCATGGTGGGAGTTTCTGAAGTTGACAGAGTCTTCATTAATCCCATGCAAACGTACACCTATCTGGAACAACCCTGACATATTACAAAACATTAATATGATTAATTTTCCAGATTGGAGTGGTAAAGGAATCAAATACTTAGAACATATATTAGAAGGAACAGAATTTATCTCATTTGACGGACTAGTTACACAATATAGAATAGAATAGAATAGAATAGAATAGCCTTTATTGTCATTGTACAGAGTACAACGAAATTGGAGTGCCACTCCCTTGGTGCAAGTTTCAATAATAAATATAAATGTAAAATATAAAAAGTACAAAAAAAACAATCGTAAGTACTCAAACAATAGTATGTACAATATATACAGGATAGCAGCATTAATATAATGACAGTATGAATAGCAGCATAATATAATGGCAGTGACGGTATGGTATAGCTAAGCAGGTTCAATTGTTTTTGTGCTTATTTACTACGGTGATAGCTCTGGGAAAGAAGCTATCCCTGAATCTGTTTGTCCTGGTTTTATGTGACCTGTACCGTTGGCCTGACAGTAATAGTTCAAACAGTTGGTTGCTGGGGTGAGAGTGGTCCTTGATGATATTGCCAGCTCTGCTGAGGTACCGAGAGTTTGCAGTGACCTCCAGGCTGGGCAGAGAGCAGCCAGTGATCTTCTGGGCTGTGTTGATGACCCTCTGCAGTACTTTCCTGTCTGCAGCTGAGCACCCTGCATACCATGTTGTTATGCCGTACGTTAGGATGCTCTCTATGGTGGCTCTGTAAAATGTCACCAGCAGCCTCTCCTCCAGGTTGTTCCTCCTGAGCACTCTCAGAAAGTGGAGACGCTGCTGGGCCTTTTTAACCACCGCTGTAGTATTTGCAGTCCAGGAGAGGTCATCAGATATCTGCACGCCCAGAAACCTCATGGAGTGTACCCTCTCCACACAGCTCCCGTGAATGTAAAGTGGGGCCGGGTCTGCTCTGCCCTTCCTGAAGTCCAAGATAAGTTCTTTAGTTTTCGTGGTGTTCAGTTGGAGGTTGTTAACTGAACACCACTCAGTCAGTCTGTTGACCTCATCTCTGTAGTCCGACTCATCCCCCCTTGAGATGAGTCCAACCACTGTGGTGTCATCCGCGAACTTTATGATGGTGTTTGAGAGATGGGTAGGGGAGCAGTCGGATGTGTAGAGCGTAAACAGGAGGGGACTCAAAACACATCCTTGTGGAGACCCGGTGCTGAGTGTGATGGTGCTGGACCGGTGGGGGCCGAGTCTGACAGACTGTGGTCTATTTGTCAGGAAGTCCTTGATCCAGAGGCAGATGGGGGTGGAGAGTCCCAGGTGAGACAGTTTCTGGACCAGGATCTCCGGGATGATATGATTGAATGCTGAGCTGAAGTCCAGAAAGAGCATTCTCACATAGCTTCCTCGGTGCTCCAGGTGACTCAGCGCAGTGTGGAGCGCTATGGTGATAGCGTCCTCGGTGGAACGATTTGTCCTGTAGGCAAATTGGTGGGGGTCCAGAGTGGGAGGCAGACCGGCCCTGATGTGCTGACAGACCAGTCTCTCAAAGCACTTCATCACTACAGGCGTAAGTGCAACAGGCCTGTAGTCATTTGGGCTGGCCACAGCTGTCTTCTTGGCGATGGGGATGATGGTGGAGGTTTTGAGGCAGGGCGGGACGGTGTTTGATGACAAGGAAAGGTTGAAGATTTTAGTGAAGACTCCGGTCAGTTCGTCAGCACATGCTCTGAGAACCTTTCCATGTATTCCATCAGGACCTGCCGCCTTCCTGGGATTCACTGACCTTAGAACACACCTCACTTGGTGCTCCCTAAGTGTTAGTGTGCCAGTGCTGGGGGCGGGTGGAAGTGGTGTGGCAGCTGAGGGCTTGGTCGTCTCAAAGCGGGCGAAGAAACGGTTTAGATCCTCAGCCAGTGAGGCATCAGTCCTAGATGTTGCCTGGTTATTGCTTCTGTAGTTGGTAATGTGATTGATCCCCTGCCACATTTTTCTGGGGTCGTTGTCAGCAAAGTGATCTTCAATCCTCCTCCTATAGGCAGCCTTAGCTTTCCTGATGCCTCTACTCAGGTCTGCCCTGGCCGCCCTATACGCAGCCCTGTCCCCTGACTTGAAGGCAGTGTTGCGGCTTTTTAGGAGGGATTGCACTTCGCTATTCATCCAGGGTTTTTGATTTGGAAACACCCTGACCCTTTTGTTGACGGTGACATTGTCAACACAGTTCCTGATGTACGAGAGTACAGTGTCCGTGTACTCCTGGAGGTTGTGGCTGGAGAATAAATCCCATACAGTTGTTGAGAAGCAGTCCTGCAGTTGAGAAAGGGCTCCTTCAGGCCAGGTTTTTATTGTCTTTGTCTGGGGCTTTGTTTTTCTCAGCAGGGGGGTGTAGGTGGGGGTGAGGGACATGCAGAGGTGGTCAGATCCAGCCAGGTGGGGGAGGGGTGTCGCTCTGAAAGCATGCCTGATGTTTGAATAGACATGGTCCAAAGTGTGTTCTCCTCTCGTAGCAAAGTCCACGAACTGGACAAATTTAGGAAGCACAGTCTTTAGGCACGCTTTGTTAAAGTCGCCGGCGACAATAAAAACCCCATCGGGGTGGGCAAGCTGTTGTTTGTTTATGGTGTTGAGCAAGAGGCTGAGAGCCGTGCTAACGTTAGCATCCGGCGGTATATAAACAGCTATCACAATGACTACTCTAAACTCCCTCGGGATGTAAAAAGGTCTGCACGAGACTGCCAGAACCTCCAAATCAGGAGAACAGTGTGTGTGAATGATCCTACTGTTACAACACCACTCGTTATGCACGTAAACACATAGCCCCCCTCCTCTGCTTTTACCTGAGTTGCTGTTTCTGTCATGCCGGTGTAGCATGCGGCCTGCTAACTCGACTGCAGCGTCGGGAATCAGCAGGTGGAGCCACGTCTCCGTAATAAGAATAATGCTGCAGTTACGTGCAAAGCTTGTGTTGGCTATCTGTAGCTCCAATTCGTCAAGTTTGTGGGTGATGGATCTGGCGTTCGATAGGAAAAGGCTCGGAAGTGCTGGCCGGTGTGGATGTTTGCGTAGCCTAGCGTCTGAGCCCGACCGGCATCCCCTCTTCTGCTTTCTTTCCCTCCGTCGCCTTCTACGCTTGCTGGGCGGGCAGACCATCCACGGTGACCCTGGCGGTCTCGCTATCTCCACCAGGATGTTGTGTGTTCGCTGATAGTCGCCAGAAACAGACAAACTATATTTAAAACCTAGATCAATTAGGTTCTGGCGACTGTAAGAGATGGCGGCGTTGCAAACATTCAAAAATATCCACATTAAAAGTAAAAACGAGCACCAAACTGGAGAGCTAAGAGCCGCTGCACCCGTGCGCGCCGCCATCTTGGTTTTTTTTTGTTTTTGTTTTTTTTTATGGGATCAACAAGAAAAGATTTTTAGAATATCAACAAATTAAATCCATAGTAAAAAAGAAATTTAAACCGGGTCAAGTTGAACAACAAACACCACCAAGTGTGGTTCAATTTCTTACTCTTAAAACCCCCAAATTACTATCCAAAACATACAGAATGCTTTCTAAAACAGATGAATCAATATCACTTCCTATTGCAAAATGGGAAGCGGATTTATCAGTTAACTTAGACCTAAACTTCTGGTCTCAGATTTGCTTAAAAACCTTTAAATTGATTAGAAATCCCAGTCTTCAGTTAATTCAATACAAAATACTACATAGAGTGCACTATACAGGTCATAGGATGTTCAAGATGGGCTTTACGTCTACCAACAACTGCTCACACTGTCAAGGCAATACACCGGACAATTACATCCACGCTCTTTGGTTCTGTCCACCAGTTCAGAAATTTTGGCGCGAGATATGTGAAGACTTATCAAAGTGTCTGAAATGCAACATTCCAGCCTTTAGTGTGCATGCTGGGCAACTTGGATGAGGTCACTGCAGAAATAAACACAGCCCACGTTGTTTTTACTGCCCTATGCATCGCCAAGAAAACGGTCCTCATTAACTGGAAAAATAAAAATAATCTTAATTCTAACCAATATAAAAACCATCTAATAGATCACATTAGTCTTGATACAGCCTCTGGCATCACATTAGATCAATCCCTTTGGGCTCCTTTGAGCGGCTCCATCACCTAGTGAGGGTTGGGGTGTCGTGGTTTTGTCACGCCTTCGCTAGTATTGCTGGTGTGTGTCATAGGCGTGGGCTTGGGGCATCTGGGGAATCCCTAGGGACATTTCAACCGAGGAGCACCAACTGGGGCCCGTGGTCATGTTCTGATGGGGGCTCTGGTAACTCTTGGGTGGTGTTTTCCTGGTGGCTGCATGCAGCAGGGCTGGGGTGGGTTTGCATTGGTGGACATGGGTCACTGGCCCAGTGACCTAGCTGCCCCTGGGTTGTCTGGAGCGGGCATGGGGTCTTGGGGTTCTGGGAGTGCTCAGTCTCCAGGCTTTGGCTGGGTCCTGGGGGCTCGGGTCCTGGCTGGTGTGTCGCTGGGGTTGTGGGTGGGTGCATGCACTTGGGCCCTGCCCTGGCGTGGGGGGCCTTTGATGCGCCGGCGGAAATGGGGTTATTTTCAATCGGTGGGGAGTTTGTCAGATCCTTGCAGGAGGTCTCTGCTCCACAGGAGTCCACTCTGCAGGTGGGGGAGTGGCAAAGGAGAGGTGGAGAATGAACTCAACCTGGGTGTTGATTGTCTTATATAGTGTGGTAGACAGTGTTGGTCAAGTTACTTGAAAAAAGTAATAAGTAACTAATTACTGATTACTTCCCCAAAAAAGTAATCCCGTTACTTTACTGATTACTTATTTTCAAAAGTAATTAATTACTTAGTTACTTAGTTACTTTTTAAAAACACGATTTACAACCTGAAGAGGTGATAAAGCGATAGATCTTTCAGCCCAATTCTACTTTTTCTACATAATCCATCATACAAAATGTAATCAAATGGAAAAGTCTCTTTTTAAAACTTGTTTTATCAGTTTTAATCTTTTAACTTCATGCATCAAGCAAACATTTTATTATATGCAACATTCTCTGACTGGAAGAAATTAGTTTAATATTTAGACCTATTTTCTGCACATTCCAGCACATAAAATAAAATATTTTTTGTGTTTACACTCAGTCTTTCAAATAGATGCAAGTGAAACACAGCAGAAAATAAATAAAGTCAAAGACTCAGCGGTCCTGTTGCTCTATTTTCTTTTTTTTTGTGTGTGTGTGTGTGTCCTGTTTGGATCTTTAGCCATCAGAATTGTTGTCTTAAGGCCAAGAAAGATGCCAGATTTATTTTACCAAGTGGATCATCATGGCCTTGCCATATTGGTCCATTTGATTGACCTTTATTATAATTATGAATTTATTTTATTTTCAGTTGCTACAAACAGGACAGACATGACTGGGGGATAGGACAGGGAGAAAGAATGAAAGAAAGAGAGGGAGAGAAAGAAAACCAAAGGGGAGAAGAGACGGTGAGAAAGGGGGGAAGAAAGAAAGAAAAACAAACAAAAACTCCTGGATCACCTGTATGGAGAAAAAAAAACAGAAGACAAAGCAAACAACAAAGAGCAACATAATAAAAAACCAGCACCATCACAATAAACTAGCTAGCAGTAGATAACAGTAGATACTAAATATTAAACGATATTGTGCAGCACGCAAGATAGACAGCGCACAATGTGCTTTGAGGCAGCAGCCAAGAAAGCTTTAGTCCGCGTCTGTGAACACCCGTGTGTACACCTGTGTGCACACCTGTGTGGATCAGCATGCTTGTATTCCAAAGGTTTCTCCATGTAAGGATCTGCTAGGGAGTGTGGGGAGCCATAGCCCCGTCCCCCAGGGCATGAAGCAGGTATGAAGGAGATCCAGGCCCCCGACATCCAGAGGCCCCAGAGTACAAGGACCCGAGGAGGACCACTAAAAGGGGGGGAACCGTGCCACCCTCCTGGGAAGAGCTGAGTAGAGCCCCAAACGAGAGGTCACCCAGCAGCCACGGAGCAGAGACCAGAGGGGGTTGCAGTGTGCAGCCAGCTGTGCCAGAGAGGACCGAGCTTCAGGCCCAGAGGCCAGAGGCCTGAGGGCACCCCACCCCCTGGAAGGGGCCCAGCCGGGCCACAGGCGCCAGGCCCTGCCAATCGGCCACCAGGAGTGAGCCGGTACATACATGAGCGCCCAGCCCCAGACGACAAGGACCACCAACACACCAACGTCTGAGGGCATCAGCCACCGGCAGGGAGTGTGGTGAGGGGAGATAGGCCTCCGTACTTTAGAGGGCCTGAGATGTACCCAGAGAGGTCGAGTCTAAGACCCAACCTGACATATAGACACAGACGAACAGGCGCACGCAGACAGAAACATGCATTCCCACCCCCATATACACAACCAAATACTCGGCACTCACCCAACGTGTAGACAGACACAAATAGACACTGCACAAACAGTCGCACTCCCCAGACATACTCTATATCCCAGGTCCAGGTACCCCCGCCCCCAGAGGGGCAAGCTGCACCTAGACCCAGGAGATGTAATCCTTCTGTCTGGGGTGGAGGCAAGCGGACCACCTCCTTATCTGCAGTAGCAGGGAGGCCCCGCATCCCAGACCCCAATCTGACGGCCAGCACCTCCTCCCAGCCCCCCAGCCCTGACGGCTAACAGAACCGGGGTGAGCGAAGACCCCAAACCTCCCTCCGCCCGCTCATATGTCGTGTTGCTGTGTGCTGTTCTAAAGTGCATTTAAAACACAGGAGAGCATGGTACTAGCTTCCTCTCAGAGAGCAGCACGGCTCTTCCCGAAAACCCTTAGTGTCTACATGCATTTAAAATTGAGGGTAGGGCACCAGCACCAGAGGTGGGTTGGAGTACACCGACCATCCTCTGGATGCTGTAAAACATGCCCACCCCCAAGGCCCTATATGTATGTGTTATGTAAGAGTGAGTAATGTGGATGTCTAGGTTGCAGAATAAAATTGAGGCACAGGCGGCCAGAAGGGGACAGAGGGGGAGTGCCTCCCCTGCACCCTGGTGACATACCTGCACCCCAAGCCCTGCGTGTCTGGGTGGGTGTGGTAGAGCGGGAATAGGGAGGCAGCTGAGGATGGGGAGGGAAGAAAGGGAGGGGCAAGCGGCCCCTCCCTGGGGCCAGCTCCCCCGCTGACCCCAGTAGGCACCCCCACACTCTGGAACCCACCAGGGCAAGGGGGCCCAGGCCCATCCGGACCGGGGCCCGCAGCAGCAGCACAGCCCCACAGAGTCCGGGGCAGCCCACCCGACTCCACCCCAGAGAAAACTGCACCCACCCCATCATCCAATCATCTCCCAAACTACACAAGACAATAGACACCCAGGTTGAGTTCATTCTCCACCTCTCCTATATCTCTCCCCCCACCTGCAGAGTGAGCTCCTGTAGTGAGGAGACCACCTGCAAAGATATAACAACCTCCCCACCAGTTAGAGAGCCCCCTAGTAGGGCCGATGCACCAGAGGTCCCCTGCACTGGGGCTGAGCCCCCCTGCATCCACCCGCCCACAAACCCCAGACCGGGGGCGGAGCACCCCCAGACCCCCAAGCCTCCACACCCGTCCCGGACCCACCCAGGGGCAGCCAGGCTACCAGGCCAGTAACCAACGTCTGCCAGCACAGACCCTCCCCCATCTCCGCTGTATGCAGCCACAAGGAAAACACCATCTAAGAGCCACTAACCAGGTCATGGCCACATCCCCCAGGTTAGTCCCTCCAGGGAAACAGCCCTAGGGACTCCCCAGACGCCCTAAGGCCGTCCCTACCCCCATATCAACCACAATAGCGAAGGCAGGACCAAACCATGACCCCCACCCCTCACTAGGTGATGAAGCCGATCAAAGGAGCCCAAAGGGATTGATCAAATGTGATGGCAGAGGCTGTATCAAGACTAATGTGATCTATTAGATGGTTTTTATATTGGTTAGAATTAGGATTATTTTTATTTTTCTAGTTAATGAGGACCATTTTCTTGGCGATGCATAGGGCCGTAAAAACAACGTGGGCTGTGTTTATTTCTGCATTGACCTCATCCAAGTTGACCAGCAAGCACACTAAAGGCTGGAATGTTGCATTTCAGACACTTCGATAAGTCTTCACATATCTCACACCAGAATTTCTGAACTGGTGGACAGAACCAAAGAGCGTGGATGTAATTGTCCGGTGTATTTGCTGTGCACTGTGAGCAGTTGTTGGAAGGCGTATAGCCCATCTTGAACATCCTATGACCAGTATAGTGCACTCTGTGTAATATTTTGTATTGTATTAATTGCAAACTGGGATTTCTGATCCATTGAAAGGTTTTTAAGGATATCTGAGACCAAAGGTTTTGGTCTAAGCTGATCGATAAATCCGCTTCCGCAAGTAAGAAATTGTACCACACTTGGTGGTGTTTGTAATTCAGCTTCACTGGGATTAAATTTCTTTTTTACTATGGATTTAATTTGTTGATATTCCAAAAATCGTTTCTTGTTGATCCCATTTTGTGTAACTAGTCTGTCAAACGAAATAAAGTCTGTTCCTTCCAATATATATTCGAAGTATTTAATTCCTTTGCAACTCCAATCTGGAAAGTTTATCATATTATTGTTTTGTAATATGTCCGGATTGTTCCAGATAGGTGTACGTTTGCATGGGATTAATGAAGGCTCTGTCATTTTTAGAAACTCCCACCATGCTGTCAGAGAAGAGCTGATGCTGATGCTTTTGAAGCATTCATGTCGTTTGATGTTTGAGCTGATAAATGGTAGGTCTGAAATTTCTAGGTTATTACATAGTGCCTGTTCTACATCTATCCAAGGTTCATCTAAGAGGGTGTGTTTAAACCATCTAGAGATGAACTGAAGCCTGTTGGCTAAAAAATAGTGATTAAAGTTAGGCAGATCTAATCCTCCTTTATCCTTGGTCCTTTGTAGTGTTTTTAAGCTGATACGTGGGGGTTTATCTTTCCAAAGGAATTTAGAAATATACGAGTCTAGAGATCTGAACCAATCTTGTGATGGCTTATTTGGGATCATTGAAAATAAATAGTTTATTTTTGGCAAGACCATCATTTTTATAGCGGCGACCTTTCCCATGAGTGTTATGGGTAAAGATTTCCATCTAGCCAGATCGCCTTCTACTGTCTTTAAATATGGGATGTGGTTTAATTTAGTTAATTCTGAAATTTTAGGAGAGACATTAATACCTAAATATTTTATATTTCCAGAAGCAGAAGAATTATGGAAGGAGCAATTAATCAGACGGACTGTAGATTTTGACCAATTAATTGAGTAATCTGAGACAAAGAATTTATCAATGCAATTACCCCAGAGATATTGGTTTGTGAGTTTTGGAGAAAAAGTAACACATCATCCGCATAAAGGCTGATTTTATGTTCTACATTCTTACATTTTATGCCCTTAATTGTTGTAGCCTGTGTAATTGCTGCTGCTAGTGGCTCAATATTATTTTACAATAAATTGCAAACAGTGAAGGGGAGAGTGGGCAACCCTGCCTGGTGCCCCTCAGGAGACAGAAGCTGGAGGATGTTTGGTCATTTGTTCTGACACAAGCTGTTGGGGAATTATATAATATTTTAACCAGTTTATGAAAGAGGATCCAAAACCAAATTTGTGTAAAGTTGCAAATAGAAATTTCCAGTTAACTCTGTCAAACGCTTTTTCTGCGTCTAAAGAGAATATTGTAGTTTCTAGGTTTTTACTGTATGAGTAGTCTATCAAATTAAGTAATCTACGTGTATTTGTTGATGAGTGCCTACCTTTTATGAAACCAGTTTGGTCAGGATGAATTAAGAGGGGGGTTATCTCCTCCAGTCTCTTTGAGAGGGCTTTGCAGATTATTTTGAGGTCTACATTAATAAGGGATATTGGACGATAACTTGAAGGAAATACAGGGTCTTTGCCTGGTTTTAGTAAGAGACTGATATTTGCAGAGTTCATATTTGTTGGTAGTCTACCATTTTCTTTGATTTCCTGCAACATCATGTGAAAAACGGGTGCCAGAATTGTCCAGAATTCTTTGTAAAAATCTGTTGGAAAACCGTCTGGACCTGGAGCCTTATTATTGGGCATACTTATCAGGGCTTCCTGGAGTTCACCTGGCGTCAGTGGTGAATCCAGTGCCATTGCTTGGGTGTCTAATAATTTTGGAAGAGTTATGTTGTCGAGAAATTGATCAATTTTGTTTTTAGATGGGTTTATTTGTGGTGTGTATAAAGTTTTATAGAAATCCCTGAAAATTTTATTTTTTTAGGATCATATATTGTGTTCCCAGATAAATCTTTAACAGCACAAATAGTTGTTTTTTCTTTATTGATTTTTAACTGGTTAGCAAAAAATTGTCCGGATTTGTTACCGTGTTCATAATTTTGCAGGCGAAGTCTTTGTACTAAGAATTTAGTCTTTTTTATTAATAATTTCATTTAATTCTAGTTTTGTCTTGCGTATTTTGTTTAATATTTCTTGATCTTGGTGTGACATCACATAAGGATTTGATGTATATTTGTATATATTTTATTTATTGTTTACTCTATTTAATTTGTAAAATATGTGTACACACACACACACACACACACGTAGAAAAATATTTAGTATACACATCCAGAAATGCATATACTAATATATATTGTACATATATTTATTAGTTTCAGATGTAGCCATTCTTGTATTTTGCACAACTCTGTTGCTTGTGAAGCTCGCACACAAGAATTTCACTCGCATGTGCTGTACCAATGTACCTGCACATGTGATGTGACAATAAAAGTGATTTGATTTGATTTTGATTTGATGTTTTTCTCTAGTTCCTGAATTTTTTTGTTTTCTTCTTTCTTCTTATGTGATGAGAAAGATTATTTTACCTCTCATCACAGCTTTCCCTGCTTCCCAGAGGACAGATGCTGATGTTCTAGGAATGTCATTAAAGCCTAAATATAGAGTCCAGTCTTTTTTAAAGTATCTTCGTCTTTGAGCAGTGATGTATTAAATCTCCAGTTTTTACTTGGCGTAGTATTATTCTTGTGCATTAGTGTTAAAGATACAGGAGAATGATCGCTGACAGCTATAGGGTGAATCTCAGTGTCTGAAATGTCGTTCAGCAGTGAGCTGCCGACCAAAAAATAATCCAGACGAGAGTAGGAGTGATGGACATGTGAGAGAAAAGTATATTCCTTACTGGTGGGGTGAAGGGAGCGCCATGCATCGCAAAGACCAAAGTCGCTCATATACTGTTTGATTATATTTGTGGATTGCCAATTACGCTGAGTTCCTGCTGTATTGAGCCTATCCATGTCTTCATTTAGTCCAAGGTTGAGGTCACCTCCAAGAATGAGTGTGCAATCTAGGTGTTCGGAGAGTGTACTAAAAAAACCGTGAAAGAATGAGGGTTCATCAACATTTGGACCATATATACTTACAATACCTAGCTTTTGGTTAAGTATAGATAGTTTGACGAATAGGAATCTGCTCTCTGGATCTATAACTGTATCGAGTACTGTGAAATTAATATTTTTATGTATTAGAATTGCTACTCCCCTTTGTCTAGAATTATAACAGGCTGAGAACACAATAGGAAACTCAGGTGTTTTAAGTTTATTCAAACCTGTGACAGGCATGTGGGTTTCTTGTAATAAAACAACGTCTGCCTGTAATTTTTTAAGTTGGTTAATTATTTTTAACCTTTTTTCCCTAGAGCCAGCTCCATGCACATTCCATGTACAAATCTTAGCATGCCCATAGTTGTGTGTTTGTGGCTAATGATGTACGCTGTATGTCTCGCTTAGACGGGTGAGGAAAATGGAAACACATCTTTTTTTTTTTTTGGTGAGTAAAGAGAAGAAAATGCATGGTAAGAAGCTCCATAGGTCTGACTATGTGTGTGCATAATAATTAATATCAGCAAATGTGTGCGTGTGTCCTATATCTGTGTGCGCTGTGTGGCTGTTGTAAATGTGTTGCCTTTAAACGCATGTGTGTGCGTGATCGTGCAGAGTAAGCATGTAGAAATAGACAGTGTCGCTTGTGGATGGATAGGGAAACAGGTGATCGACGCAGTGATAGAAAAGAGAAGCAAATAAACCAAAGAGCAAGGTGCGCGACAAGAGGGAGAGAGGGAAAGAAATAAAAACGGAAACATTCCAATTAAAGCGTTGGCGGAGAGTGACGGTGACGTTATACTAAATTAGCAAACTGAAATTACATAGTTAAGCAAAAGTTAATACAAGAGAGTGTGAGTGAAGAGGATAGTGTAGCGGATTCTTATCTGGTGTGCGGTCAATACAGCCATGGAGTGATGCCGGGGTCGCAGTAGAGCTGTCCGTCCACGTAGAGCCGGTCCACGGCGATGACAGCTCGGGAGCCTTTCTGGATAAAACTACGTCTGACTGGGAAGAGGACCCTGCGTCGTTCCAGGATCTCTTTGGGGAACTGGTCGTTCACGCTGAAATCCGTTCCTTTCAGCTCTCTGCCACAACTCTTCACCTGCTCCTTCTGCTTGAAGTGGCCGAATTTGGCTACAATAGGACGTGGTCTTCCTGTCTTCGGAGCCCCTATGCGATGCACTCTATCGAACCCTATGTTTTTCACCGTGTCCTCCGGCAGCTTCAGGTGGATTTTAATGAAGCATCTCACGGTCGTTTCCGGGTCCTCTCCGGCAGACTCTGGAATACCAGAAAACACCAGATTATCTCTCATGCTACGGGCTTGTAAATCCATAACGGTCTCTTTTATTTTTTTATTTTCTATGTTTAATTGGGTCACATTTTCGGTTAGAGATTTGACCGAGTCCCGTAGCGTGACGTTTTCCGCAGCAAGTGTTTCCACCTGCCGCTGGCTGAACTCCAGGGATTCTTTTAGAGATTTAAATTCCCGGTGTAAGATCTCCACCAGGGACAGCCTTGCATCAAAACTGGACAATCACTTATCAATTGACTCCAGGATGTCGATGATATCTTTGCTGGCAGGCGATGTTGTGCCGGGGGAGTCTGCCGGGCGATATCGCCCGTCTCAACTTTGGCCGGGGAAGACGCGCTCTGGGCCTTCTTCATCACTAAATCTTCGAAGCACCGGTCGATGTAATCTTGGAGAGCGTCTAAACTCTCCTCGTTGTCCTCCAGGGTGTTAGAGATGATAGGACAGATGTTGTTAGTTATATGACAGTTGGTTAGTTTATTTGGCAATACTGAAGCTTGAAAAAACTTTGTTAAACTCTATGCTACCATTCACTTTTTTTTTCCCCGCCAAATCTCCGGCGTCTGACGTCACCTACAACATGGGTCGCTTACCTTTCCCCGTCACTTCCGTCACTTATCTCACCTTCCGTCACTTCCCTCCTGGACGTAGCGTTTTCAGCGGCTGAGGGCATCAGCCACTGGCAGGGAGTGTTGCTCTATTTTCACCTGTAAAGCAGGAGTGAGGTAGGCGGAGGTTTACCCTGGTGCAGGTGTGCCGCGGTCAGTGGAAGAATCCGCGAGTTTCTCTGTGAGTTTCCCATTACGTCGTAGCTACTCGGTCCTTGCTCGGAAGTTTAGGGGTTTTTTCGCTGTAAAAAGAAGTTTTCTTCCCACGCACGATGGACGCTAATGTTTTTGTCACTTTTTATGGAATCAAACTCAAAGTAAGGTCAGTACTTCCACGCTTTAAACGCTGCACACTCTCCCGGACTCGATATATGATCCACTGTTGATCTGCACACAGCTGTTGTCACGAACGTCGCACTCGCTTACGTCACTGTCATGAGACATTCTCGCAAAAAAAAAAAATCACGGTTTTCGTAACGCAGTAACGCAGCGTTCCTACGGGAAAGTAACTGTAATCTAATTACCGTTTTTGCAATTGTAATCCCTTACTTTACTCGTTACTTGAAAAAAGTAATCGGATTACAGTAACGAATTACAAGTAACGCAGAACAACCTCCAGATCAACACTAGCAAAAACAAGGAGCTGGTGGTAGACTTCCACAGGCACAAATATCCTCCACTGCAACCACTGGACATCCAAGGTATGGACATTGAGACTGTGGACAGCTACAGGTACCTTGGTGTTCATCTGGACAACAAACTGGACTGGACTCATAATTCAGACGCCCTCTACAGGACAGGGCAGAGCAGGCTGTACCTGCTGTGGAGACTCAGGTCGTTTGGAGTGGAGGGCCCACTCCTGAAGACCTTCTATGACTCTGTGGCGGCCTCAGCCATCTTTTACGGTGTGGTCTGCTGGGGCAGCAGCATCTCTGCCGGGGACTGTCATCCCTGTTGGACAACATCTCCCACCCCATGCAGTAGACTCTGACAGCACTGAGCAGCTCCTTCAGTGGGAGACTGCGGCACCCACAGTGTGGGACGGAGAGATTTCACAGGTCTTTCCTCCCCACTGCTGACAGACTCCACAACAAACTGTCAGGGCTCTGTGTGCGGGGAGGTGGAGATGTGGATCCAAGGACTCTGAGACGGAAATATAACTGAAAACCACAGCTTTATTGCTGGCACCAACAAAACAGAAACCAAACATGAAAACACTAACTGGAACACACAGGCAGGATCTGAGGGTACGACGTGACACTGGGTTGAGGACAACACAGGGCTAATATACACAGGGTGGTAATCAGGGAATGGGTAACAGAAGGGAGACACAGCTGGGGGAGATCAGGGCTAATGAGACGGGGGAGCTAAGCTGCACACACTAACATAAGACAAAGACTTTCACAATGAGACAGGAAACAAGAAACCACTAAACAAAGATGCAGACATGACACAGAGACAGACTAGACACTGAACAGAAACTGCAATACACATGAGAACGCAAAACCTAAGAACTGACACCTCACCAAGAATAACTGAAACAGATCTATAATGATAATAATAAGAAACTCAAAATGCTGACCCAGAACCGTGACACAAACACACACATCCAAAACACAATGATAACTTTCATCCTGTCTCTGCATGTTATTCTATCTTATCTTATTCTAGTCTATTGTTTTTTCTTTTTTTCTTCATTTTTACTGCTCTTGTACTTTCTACCATGACCAGATAAAGGTTTATCTTATCTTATCTTATAAAGTTAAAAGATTAAAACTAATAAAACAAGTTTTAAAAAGAGCCTTTTTTATTTGATTCAATTTCACATGATGGATTAGGCAGAAAAAATAGAATTGGCCTGAAAGGTCTGTTGCTTTATCACGTATTCAGGTTGTGTATCATGTTTTTAAAAAGTAACCAAGTAATAAAGTAACCAATTAGTTTTGAAAATAAGTAATCAGTAATGTAACGGGATTAGTTTCTTGAAGAAGTAATCTGTAATAAGTAACTAATTACTGTTTTCAAGTAACTTGACCAACACTACTCACCAGTTAGTTAAACTTCAGGAATGTCTGAAAGACACACAAATGATGATCTCTAATTCCCTGCTTTGTTTGGGAAAATACTGAGGTCACTCTACTCTGTAAAAATCTTAGAAACATGGTGTTCATGCTTTTGCTAAAAGTAAATCATCTTTACTCTTAATCAAAGATAAAAATCCAAGTATGAGTTTCATTAATATGTATGTGTGTGTGTGTGTGTGCGTGTGTGTGTGTGTGTGCGTGTGTGTGTGTGTGTGCGTGTGTGTGTGTGTGCGTGTGTGTGTGTGTGTGTGTGTGCGTGTGTGTGTGCGTGTGTGTGTGTGTGTGTGTGTGTGTGTGTGCGTGTGTGTGTGCGTGTGTGTGTGTGTGTGCGTGTGTGTGTGTGTGTGTGTGTGTGTGTGTGCGTGTGTGTGTGTGTGTGTGTGCGTGTGTGTGCGTGTGTGTGTGTGTGTGTGTGCTTCTGTGCCGTCTGTACCAGAGAATGTGTGCAAACATGGCAAACAGCCCAGATCCTGTGAGGGTTCCTCAGACATACGAGGGGTGGACATCAGAGGCAGTTAGAACTCCTCACCCAGCAGCTCCATCTGCACTGCCTACTGGTAAAACTCAGCATCAGGAACTGGACTTTGCAAACAGAGAGTCAATCCATACTTCATGTATTGGGGTGCTGGTTTCACAGACTAACAGAAGGTAAACTGTAAGAAATCTTGGAGTCATTTTGGACCAGTATAATTTCTTTAATGAGCATATTAAACAAGGACTGCTTTCTTGCATGTGTGAAATATAACTGTTAAATTAAAACAAAAAAACTCAGAGTGATACTACAAATTGACTTGATTTGCACTGGTTGCATTTCTTAACATTTAAGCTGGACTATTGTAATTCATTATTATCAAGTTGTCCTTTCAGCTGATCCAAAATGCTGCAGCAAGAGTCCTGACAGGGACTAGAAAGAGAGCAGAATTCTCCTGTATTGCTTCCCTTCATTGGCTCCCTGTTAAATCCAGAATTCAAAATCCTGCTCCTGTCATGGTCCTGAGTCTGACGACTCTTTATGCTTTTGTTTATCCTGAGTATGTATTCTGTTATGATTTGCCATTTCTTAGGTTTCTGTTCTGTGCCTGCCCTGGTCCCACTTCTGTCTATGGTGTCACACTGTCTGTGTGTGAATCTGTCTGTTCAGTTCAGTGTCTTGTCTGGTTCTCTGTGTCCGAGTTTCCTGTTTTATTCTGAAGGTCTCTGTCTCATGTGAGTGTGTCCAGTTTCCGTTTCCTCTGTCCCGTCAGCTCTGATTCCTCCCAGCTGTGTTGCCCTCCTGTCTCTCATCCCCTGATTACTGCTGTGTGTATTTAGGCCCTGTGTGTTCTCCTGCTGGTTGTTGGTTCTGCGTCTCTCTGCCTCACACACCGTTTCGTATGTTCTCAGGTTTGTTATTTAGTTTTCCCGGTTTAGGTTTCTTTAGTCATTTGTCATTCCTCACTCCTCACTGCCTGTTCCATCACCCTATTACTTGCAAATAAACGTCACTTGCATCAGTCAACTGCCTGCGTTTTGGGTCCTTTTCCCTCCAACACCACACAGCTCGCCTCGACAGCGTGACAGCTCCTCACATACATCTCATCTTATCTTAATGACCTTGTAGTACCATATCACCCTATCAGAGCACTTCGCTCTCGCTCTGCAGGCCTACTTGTTGTTCCTAGAGTATTTAAAAGTAGAATGGGAGGCAGAGCCTTCAATTTTCAGGCCCCTCTTCTGTGGAACCAGCTTCCAGTTTGGTTTCAGCAGACAGACACTGTATTGTAGGTCTACCTTACAATATAAAGCGCTTTGAGGCGACTGTTGTTGTGATTTGGCACTGTATGAAAAAAACTGAATCGAAGTATACAGAACACATGTAGACAGGTTGGTCATAGGTTGGTCCCATCCACTCTCACACACTCTCAAGAGGATAAGGACCTGGTCCAGTGTTCCACAACCAGGACAAAAAAGATCTTGCTCTGACCGGACCTAACATTGGAGACTTAGGTCCAAAATTCAGTGTTCTGCTGACCCGTCCATCCACCTTAAACTTCTTGCAATACGTTCCTCATACACTCAACAAAAATATAAACGCAACACCTTTGTTACTGCTCCCATTCCCCATGGGATGGACGTAGAGACCTAAAATTCATTCCAGATACACAATATAACCATCCCTCCCAAACAGTGGTCACAAATCAGTCCAAATGTGTGGTAGTGGGCACATCTGCTATATTGAGATAATCCATCCCACCTCACAGGTGTGCCACATCAGGATGCTGATCTGACATCATGAGTAGTGCACAGGTGTACCTCAGACTGCCCACAACAAAAGGCCACCCTGGAATGTGCAGTTTTTTGCGCTATTGGGGGTCTGGGGACCCAGAACCGGTCAGTATCTGGTGTGACCACCATTTGCCTCATGCAGTGCAACACATCGTCGCATGGAGTCTATCAGATTGTCAATTGTGGCCTGTGGAATGTTGGTCCACTCCACTTCAATGGCTGTGCGAGGTTGTTGGATATTCGTGGGAACTGGTACACGCTGTCGTATACGCCGGTCAAGCACATCCCGAACATGCTCAATGGGTGACATGTCCGGTGAGTATGCTGGCCATGCAAGAACTGGGACATTCTCAGCTGCCATCTGCCCTGAACAATGTGAACCATGATTCATCCGTGAAGCGCACACCTCTCCAACGTGCCAGACGCCATCGAATGTGAGCATTTGCCCACACAAGTCTGTTACGGCGACGAGCTGGAGTCAGGTCAAGACCCCGATGAGGACGACGGGCATGCAGTTGAGCGTCCCTGAGACGGTTTCTGACAGTTTGTGCAGAAATTGTTTGGTTGTGCAAACCAATTGTTCCAGCAGCTGTCTGGGTGGCTGGTCTCAGACGATCTTGGAGGTGAACCTGCTGGATGTGGAGGTCCTGGGCTGGTGTGGTTACACGAGGTCTGCGGTTGTGAGGCCGGTTGGATGTGCTGCCATATTCTCTGAAACGCCTGTGGAGACGGCTCATGGTTGAGAAATGAACATTCAATGCACGGGCGACAGATCTGGTTGACATTCCTGCTGTCAGCATGCCAATTGCACGCTCCCTCATTGCTTGTGGCATCTGTGGCATTTTGCTGTGAGACAAAACTGCACATTCCAGGGTGGCCTTTTGTTGTGGGCAGTCTGAGGTACACCTGTGCACTACTCATGATGTCAGATCAGCATCCTGATGTGGCACACCTGTGAGGTGGGATGGATTATCTCAATATAGCAGATGTGCCCACTACCACACATTTGGACTGATTTGTGACCACTGTTTGAGAGGGATGGTTATATTGTGTATCTGGAATGAATTTTAGGTCTCTACGTCCATCCCATGGGGAATGGGAGCAGTAACAAAGGTGTTGCGTTTATATTTTTGTTGAGTGTATTTAAAGACCAGAGATATAGCTTAACAGTCTGTGTGTCACACCCATGTCGCTCTCAGCCTCTTTTCCAAAGCGAAGGCTTCGCAGATGGTCAGTAACATAGCACAGGAAACCTCTTTTACACTGTTTGGTTCTGAAACTTGATTTTGGTGTGTTTCAGTATATGATTCATGTGGACAACCAAAACATTTAGTGACGTTTTTGTTTTATACTTAAACCTAATGACTGTGACGATTCATTTTTTCGTATTTGCTTCATCACCTCACTTAAGTCGAGTGTGGCTAACATACACAAACATTTGAAAAAATCATTTTCTGTCTGTACGTAGATAGCTGTAGCTAAGTGTTATCATTATCTGTGCTCACATGTTGGTCCAGTTATTTTGGGCCAATAAACACCTGTGAAAAATTCATTAGTAGCACCAGTATTATTTACGGCTTGAGTTAAACATCTGACAGAAGCTTACATCTCTTGATTTCAGCTATATCAAGCTTCATGCCACAACTAGGTCTGCGCCAGTGGAAATGCTTTTTGACCCACTTAAGTTCAATAATTTAATTTAATTGTTTGACAGCACTAATATTATTATATATGTATACTTACCTATTAGTATATGGGTTGTTAAAAAGTTGTATTTCACAGGAGAGAACCTGTGCTGACAGACTGAAGAAGACTATTCAAACTCTCTTTGGATTTAAGCATTTAACATTCTTTGAGTTATGTTGTTTAGATGTCAGTTACAGGCTTAAATATAAAGTTGAAAAAAAGTAATTGCAACCAAGCTATTGATCAAGTAATTGTGATTAATCGAGATTTTTTTTATCTATTGACAGCACTACTAATAATATGTTTTGGGGTTAGGGTTAGACCCCAGCCTGATTGTTCGGTAGAATTTCTAATAAAAAAAATCCAATTTTCATCCTGCAGACATTAAACATGTTATTTATATTAAAAAGGGAAATCACGTGATCACTAGTGACTACTGATGATTATACACACACCACATGGGTGAAGTAATCGTCTGACCTCCCTGAAGTGCACCGTGAACAAGTGTCTGTGCTCCCTAAACCCATTTTAAACATTATCCTTTGTGTTGGGGGTGAATTGATTTATACTGTGTATGTTTGCATTTTTGGTCATGGAGAAAATGTTATTGGGAGTATTGGGAGTTATTGGGAGCACTCCAGGTCATTTTCCCATTTGAGTGTTGGTAGCGCGATAGATACATCAGTGTTGGAAATTACTTTGCATAGTTTGGAGGTTATTCTTCTGGGGTGAGTGATTTTCATTATTTCTTCAGCTAATCTGGAGGGAAGCAGTGGATTAATTGTTTTCTTGGATTGGATTTAATCTTTCCGTCAGCTTCCACCTTGGGAGCGCTGTCTCCTTGAGCTGGCCTTTTCTTTTGCAGCAGTCAGTGAAAACAAAGTGTTTTCGCCTTTCGTGCGATTGTGTCGTTTTACATGTTGGTTGCCTTTCAGTCATTTTGATTTTGGGGAACATTTTCTTCAATCCCATCATCATCATCATCATCATCGTCATCCATGAAGTTCTACGGTGTAATAGCATTTCTGTTAGGACTACAACCTATTCTCCTGGCAATTCTCGCTCCAGCTTCAAGCTCAGTGCTGTGCAATTGCAAGAGCTTGATTTACACTTTTCACATATACAAGTCTGTACCATCTGTAAGCTCTGGTGAGCGCAAACAGCATGTAAAGCTCTCGCTCAGCTGGGAGCGCTGTCTCTGTTGTCCTCTGTTTATGCTAGATGAAATCGCTCCCTGGGCCACTCTTGCTTCCCCAGGCTTCAAATGCATCTTTTAACTTGTGCACAAGGATTCAAGAATCTCTGAGGTAAAGCCAAATTCAGTTGTCTCTCAATGTCAGCTGAAAATAACAGGATGTCAAAAAAATAAATGAATCTGAAATCCTCTGATTGTCGGCACATGTCTGCACCTCTCATTCTCCCCTTTGGCTGAATGGGGGGATAAAAGCTTAAGTGACCTTCTTCTGATAGGTTAAAAAACTATAGTAATAGCCTTAAATGCTTTGCAATCTTCTTGGATTGACACAGAGATGGTGATCCACTGCTTCCACAGCTTCCTTAAGTAAGCCAAGAAGCGCTCGCAGCATAAATACTAACATTCAAGTTCATCTTCCATCAACTGCATCTCAACACTGCATGCAGAAGGTGAGGAGATATTTCTCACCTTAGGCAGTAGACCATATGTTCTGTGCAACCAACCTATATGGAGGCGGAGGAAGGGGGGGGGTCATCTCAAGTCATTTTATTCACCAAAAAACCCCAAAACAAAAACGGCATGTATATGCAACCATTTGCTCATAGTTCACTCTTGGGGAAATCTGCTCCAAAGCTGCTCCATCAAACATTGATCTCTAGTTGCGCTGCAATAGCTTATCAGCATTAGGGTGTTTAGGTTTTCATTTCCAAATGATATTCATCTGTGTAAGTTGTAGTAGAAGTGTACTTTCAGATTTCAGCTAAGGGGCTCAGTGACTTATTGGCTGGGCCTGGATGGCGAGGCTCATCCATACCCCAACACTGCTTTAGCAAGGTGGTGCATTCAGCGTGGCTTGCACATATCTGCATGAGTATGGAAGTCTATTCAGTCCACCATATTGAGTCTTTTATTTTTAATCTGTTTTTATTCCATAGTTAATTAATCCTCCTTCCTAGCCTTTTGACAACCACTACACTTGGTGCCATCAGACACCAGCAAAGAGAAAAGCAAGCTAGTGACTCATACTCACGCTCCCTGTCTGAAGCTTCCCCAGCCTCCTCTCATAGCATCAGTTTCTCTTATTAAGCCTTTTGCATTGTATAGCTATCAGTCATGTATTGATTGTTATCCTGTGTAAGGACAGCAGAACTATTTCCATGATTATTCTGAGCAGATTATTAAGAAACCGTGATGTGGCTAAAAGGGGGATTTTATGTCTTTAAGAGATTATTTGGGGATATTACAATAAAATGATGTTAGAAAACTTATCCTACAATGCTGCTATATATGGTTGGGATTAGGGGAAAGTGATGGCGATGACTCAGCATTAGACAGTGTGACTGACGTAACACAGGAATGTAAAAATCCACCAGTGTGACTTCTCACTTACTGACTTAGGAACAGACTGTATTAACAATGAACAGCATATTAAGCGCTGCATGCATTAGCAATAACATTTGGTACAGATGTAAAATAACAACAGAACCTCGTCCAGTACAAACTCAGTTTGAAGCATTGCAGTGTTTTACGGGTAGAAAACCAAAACGATGCATTCCTGCCAACAGCTTAGACCAAAGCAGCAGCTACCATTCAAACCAAGTCAAAGGTTCTGAGTATATCAACAACAAAATAATAAAAAAACAGCAGTTTTCAGCACGTGACGTGTATGTTTGATCTTAACTCTCGAGCTGTAGATAAAAATGTACATGACAGCGGCCACATGTTTCCTGTAAAGTGTGGTGGAGCAGAATCGTTACATAAGAGCTGATAACGGGGTTACAGTGAGGACAGTTTACAACACTGCTGATAACTTTGGTGATCGGTCATCTATCCCTGCTGCTCTGGCCTTTTCATCTCAGCCTATCAGCACAAGAGACACTGAGAGTAAACCCGAGAAACACAAACACAAGTATTTTTACATTCCTGTCAAAACGATTCAAAGAAAAAACAAAAAAAACATCAACAAAGAATTAAATACAATCAAATTTCAATTCCCTGAAATGAAACAAGACATCAAACAGTATAATAATCATCTAGACACGTGAGACAAGCACAGAGACAGTAGCTGGAAACAACAGTTAGCAGTTCTTTAGAGCCTCGGGTTTATGCTGTGTTCACACTGTGAGCAACAAGAGAAGCACTTTGTGATTCAAACAGGAGACGCAGGTGAAAGAGCTGGATTCTGTCTCTAATTCGCCACCTGGCAGGTTTAGCAGAACGCTTGACCATCAGCCTCTCTGGTATTTCGTCACACGTTCAGTTGGTAAAGTGACAAATGCTCTAACATCACCTGTAGACTCAGTAAGCAACCTGCCCTCAGTGTGAACACGCAGACCTCCACCACGTTGACTCTATTATTACATTTACACCTGAAGTCCTGCCAACTACAGTTTCAAGGACACATGTGGCGTGTCAGCCACATGTGTCCCAGTAAGGCATGGTTTATACTGAGAGCAGTGCACAAACATAATACCTCCTGCAGACATTTTACAAAGATCCTTGTCATTATTAAAAGCGAATCCCCGTGTTTCCCACCCCCGGACCCACACCCACCTATCCATAAAGGAGAGCATTAGTTTCAAGCCACCCATAAGAAAAAGTTCCGACTGGCCGAGATCACAGGCCTGACACCACCGCAGAAATGAGCAGAGCCAAGCCTGAGAGGAGGTGGGCATGGGGACAGGGCAGTGTGGAGGAGGCATCCTTCTGCACCATCATACCAGTCCCTACAACACAGAGAGCACATGGACAGCTCAGCGTACATGTGGCTATAGCTCTGACTTGAAACAGCATTACTATCACAGCTATGGAAGCCTAGACGACAACAAGAAACGTGCACAAATAAAAACATCTCCTGGCTTGACCTTCATTTATAACCAGCATGCACTAAACGGCTAACATTTAAAGCCATAAATGTTTATGATCAACATTATAAATATCCTTATCAAACCATATCTCGGAGATAACATGGCCTTGGATAAATGCAGGTTCCAGGGGTCGTTTTTCTTCTGCATAACTATTTATCGATAAGAGCGTACGTGCATGGAATCAAAGTGCTGCAAACAGGTAAAAAGGTGAATAGAGTTTGTATAACGGCTTTTCACTGGTCCCTGAGAGTGCACAGTAAACATGTTTCTATACACAGTCCCCAAAGTTAACAGGCTTCAAATGAGCTGGACAGCTGACCAATAACCACATTCAGGTGAGGCCTGCTCATTTTTTCACTGTCATCGTGAATATAAGCGAAGGACCCAATCACGAGGCTGGAAAAGCTATGAAAACTTTCCAAATCGACCTCAACCTTAAAAAAAGCAGAGCAGCGTGAAAAGGCCTGCAAGACCACAGAGGACTGAAGTGACAGCTAAAACAAGTCTTTGAGGAGGGGAGTGTATCACTGAGAGGCTCTGGAATCACTGCCTTCACCAATGGAAATACAGGGGCACAAAATCCATGTGGCTGGTTTCCCTCAAGAAGACTAGAGCAGACTCTGTCATAGCTAACAGAGTCTGTACAGTTTAGAAACCTTTAGACTGCGTGGAGACGATGCTGCAGCAGAGGCCTGTGTTGGAAACCACGAAGCAAATCTGGCCTAATGTAACACAGCCAGGGAGCAAAAAGTGTTTTCCTTTCATTATTTGCACTATTTTTTAACTAATGAACTATTAAACCGGAGAAATATATGGTTTGTGCTTCTTGATTTGTCACCTGAATCCCGGGACACGATAATCTCGTGTGCTGGCCCGTCCCCGCCCTCGCCCCATGACCAAATCTCCAACACAATGTAAGCCTTGTCTTTGGGCAGCGGCAGGCTCACTGACGTCTTCGTCTTGTCCAGAAACTTCAAAGCTGCCTGGTCCTCGTGCTTGTACAGAACCTGGAGACAGAACAAAGTCTTTTTACAGTGTTTATCTGTTGATTTGATAAAGTTATCTTTGGGTGATTATAACATGACACAAGCTTATAAACAAGATCTTTGACTTTGTTTTACAGCCAGTTTATTGGTTCACATAATTCCACGATGAGGTGAGCTGTTTCACGATGAACCTTACCGAGCATGAGCGCTGCAGCAGAAAGAAAGCAGTTAATCCAACACACCTGTATGTGCTCAGAATACAGACATGACAATCCTCGAGTCCCTGAATGCTGGAGGAAAAAGAAGGATTTTCCCCAGGATAACATTTTTATATTCCCAAAGCCAAATCACAGCACTGCTAACTGTCCAGCTGTGAGCTCTGATCGCAGGCTTGCTCTTTTCTTATGATCGACTGTTACAAACTTTCTTTTAAGTCACAAGTACTGTAAACCATGCTACATGCAAGTGGCTTTAAGTTCCGACCGTAAATACAGATTCAAATGTATAAAGCATATCAACCACCTCCTGCCCACAGAGTGACAGAACACGTTGGACCATTACAAATGAACAAAAGCTGCAGTTTAAAATAAGCACAGATCAAATGTTCTTGGGCCACGTTGGAGACATGCTCAGACTAATGGGCTTTCCTGCACTTGGTCAAGCAGCCAGTGCAGACCATCCTGCTGACTGGTATCCCAATCCCACTACAAGTCTTTTATTATTGTTAATAAGCATGCAGGTGGGTGACAGGTATCAACGTGTACTCCATATGAATATTAGGAGAAGATAACAACGTTCTCAGGGTCACAACCATTTAAGATTTTCCAGGGGAAACTCCAAAATGTGAGAAGCTGATGATGCTTCAGCATGCATGCACAGAGAGTGCTCAGGACTGAATAAGACCAAATAAACTGATCAGGAAGGCTGGCTCTGTGATTGGCTGCACGCTGCAAACACCTGCAGATGTGACGCTGCTGGTACAGGGTGGTGAAAGTGTATCACAGCTAATCTTGACCACCATCTGCATCACCGGACAGGCAGCAGCTTACTTCTGTAACAGCCTGGCCCAGCTCTTATGCATTAAGACTATGCAACGCGCTTGCCTAGCAAACACTCGGATTATTTCTCCACATGTGGGATCAATAACATAAATCGTATTTAGATCCAGGACTCACTTTGTAGCCCAGTATGGCTGACTCGTTGTGCATGGCTGTCACTTGGTCCCATCTCACCGTGACCCGCGAGCCGTGAGCCTTCCACGACACGCTGCCCGGAGGACGATTGGGAGCTGAGAAGGAAAAAGCACATTTCAAAAGAATCGAGCTCATCCCTTTCAGTAGAAATGATGCATCCTGAGTAACAGCAGCCATTTTCATGTGTATCACTGTGAGGGTATTGACCCTGTATAACAAAGTCACACCAGACAGAGTGGTGATTAGAAGAGCACAGACTGCTGGACGCAGCTTTACAGCTGCTCCATGAATGCAGCTTCCAAAGGGAACATTTGCATCTGAAGTGATTAAAGCTTCAGATCTGCTTTAACTTTAGTAAGCAGAGTAAACTCTCCTATAAAAGCACGTGGTTGACTCAGTCAGCAGAAGCAAAGCAGGATGGTTTCCTGTCGGGCATCACTGTGCTGGGGCCTGCTCGCCTCCAGGACAGAAACATTGATCTGATTTTAATGAGCTGTCATTCAAAATAAGTCCTGAGTCACTTACATGTAATGAATATTGAAGATATAAAATATGACATTTATGATTAAATTACAAGAAATAAATGTGTTCATGACATTCTCATTATCTGAGATGTATTATCGTGAAGAGCAAACACCAACGAGCAGCCAGCTGGATGTTACACCTGCATAATTTAAACGCAGTCGTATATGGTCTGAAAGGTTCGTGTGTCCTTTGCACGGGTGTGAGAGCAGACGTCTCTGTGAGTGAGTTGTCTTTGCTTTATGTTACGTGCTCTGCTGTCATCTTTCTAACAGAGAGCGCTGCACCCGTACGTGGTTTCCTGGTGGTGACGGCGGTGCGTGGCGAGGGCGGTCCTGTGCCGGCACTGTTGTATGCCAGAACAGCGACGTGGTATCGAGTGCTGGGTCGAAGTCCGGACACCCTGGCTGTCGGCTCCAGGCCCGCCGTCCTCACGCGGTCCGCTGCTGCTTCTCTTTCGTGCTGCCGCCAGTACCGGATCTGTTAACGCACAAAGACACATCACTACAGACCTTTCACTCGTCTTTCTTCAGCTTATACATTTATACTCTTTTTAAAGCGTCCTTGGGTTTCTTCAAAGGTATTATTATTATTATTAATGTTGTCTTATAAACTCCATGTGAACAGTACTCAGAGCCTTCACTTTCAGACACACATGCTGTCCACAGCACATGACAAAGTTTGAAATAACACAAGGTTTTACATGATACAAAGCCATCAGACTGCTGTCATTTTCTATTATTTCCTCCACATATATGTTCCTGCTGTTTTTAAGCTCGTAGTTTGATATAAATTGATGATACATGGCTGCACCCTGTGGATGAGCATTCACTCTTTAATGAGCACACATACTGTGAGTATGCATGCATTGTGCTACTGCTCCAGCTATCTGTGTGCTATCAATATGTCAGGTTATTTAGCTTCCTTTCCTTTGACATTTTCCTGGTCTGTTATATTCTGAACATTATTTACTGAAACGTTTTCCTTACTGTGGTCATTTAGGCCGTGCGTGTCCCATACACACAGTTATCACCTAAGAGACCAGCTTTTTGTGACTGCACGATATGTTTTCTCAGTTGTCCACATATTTGTGATAGTTACAGGCTATGCTGCTTTACAGGGATGAAGTCACTGAGTTCGTCACCTCGTATCCTCTCAGGATGCCATTGGTGCTGAGCTGCTGCACAGGCTCCCAGGAAACCTGGATCTCAAAGGCGGACAGTGCCGTGGCATTGATGCTGGAAGGTCCCACGGTTGGCTCTGTGAGGAGTCAGCCAGAGTGTAAAAGGTTAGCAATGTGCAGTATGTGCACTGTCTCACATAATTATATACTCTTACAGTGTTGTCCACTTTTCTGCTGCAGCTTTGCTGACCATGTTCTTACTGTGCTTGATTAACCAGCCCATATGTATCAGGCTTTTCATTACATGGACTACTACCATCAGTCAAGTTGTAAGTGAGCTGACTGTGACCCTTTCTAAAACTATGGCTGCCCTCTAGTGGTTACAGAAAAGACTGCAGGTGGAGTTACATTAGAAATCTTCTTGTGATCTTCAGAAACACTGGAAACTGATCCCTGCCCCGTGCTCTCACAGCCTTCCATCGTGCATGGATCTGAAATGTTGTTTGTCTCATGTCTCTAAGTATAAGAATGGTGTATGGACCTGCAAGTGAAGTAGGAGCTGACTGTACACACCACTGTGTCTTGTCTTAATTAAGTACACAGATGTGTAAACTTGCTAACGACATATAGAACCAATTGAGCTTATATAGATTATGTATTGTAGACGTGCAGGTTGGGAGCTTCAGCTAATGTCCTCATTAAACATTCAGGTGAGACTTCCAGTATCTAGAGTTTATTCAGAAACACTGAGTGTCAGCTCTGCAAACAGAGGCAGGACCGCGGCTGGAACAAGACTGCAGTAATAATGAGAAAGTCTTTGCAGCTGAGTTAAAGAGGCATGGGTGCACTCCCACAGTTTGAGACCTCTTTAGGCTAGACTTCAGTCAGCCATGAACAGCTACAGAGGCTGTTCATGGCGGTGGTTTCAGTTCCAGCTCTGTACACTCGAGTTAGCGCGTCTGCGTTTCTGTATTCCTGCTCCACAAACTCAGACATGAGGAGGAGAATGGATGGATGCTTTCTTGATACCAGGTTCTTTCTGTTTCTTGTCCTCTGCGTCTCCTGTGCAAATCAGTCTTGTCTCTGTGTTCTTTTACCTGTCTGAGTAATCACCTGGTGTATTTCACCTCCCTAACTACCTCGTGTGTGTTTTAAGTCCAACATGCTAAGATGCTGCTGCTGGTAAACTGGACGTTCACTTCAGAGTGCTCTGGTAGAGTAGAAACCAGTACATTCAGCTTTGAATACCAACCTGCTGTTGACTGAATGTCACACAGTATCTGAGCAGTGTTCAAACCTCATATCTACAGCTGGGATGTGGTGGGATGGTGGACTGGTTCCATGATAGAAGCAGATTACACTGGAAACAGGAACCGTGGCACGCTTCTCATGTGGTCCCACAAACGTGTTTAGTAAGAAACAGTTTCTTGGTTCATTCATGTCATTTAAACAGAACGCTGTGCAGGTGAGCTCAGAGTCACTGAGTCAGTTCAACGTTTACAGTGAACCAGTCGACATCTTCGTGTGCACAAGCACATCCACCACAAACTACTTCTGTACAAAGCAGTGATGCGATCAGAGCAGTTCGGACGGACACTGGGACATCTGCCACAATGATCACACCGTGGTGGAAGTAGCTGAACGTCAGCGGTACTCACCTTCCTCTGCAGAGTGCACCACAGCCACCTGGCTAAACGGGCCTTCTCCTTTGCGGTTATAAGCTTTGATCTTCACTTCAAAGGGAGTGTACGCTGCCAGACTGCTGTTGTAGTAAACATGTCGAGAGGACTCTACACGTGGAACTCGCACCTCTGTCCATGATGATGTGTCCTTCTTTCTGAACCCCAAGATGTACCCGAAGCCGTCACCGTTCTGGTATTCTCTGGCCATGGGCTGGAGACAAAATCAGACATCCTCACACACCAAGTCTGAACCCAGCTGTCCCAGTAACACCATCATGATCACAGTGATACCACAGTATCTCCAGTACTGATCATGGTTAACTGCTCGTGTTTCTGTCTTTCTGTCTAATTGAATCTCTGTAAGTGTCTTATACTGTTTCCTACTTGTAATCGGAATACCACCGTTTTGGGTCTGGCCCAAGAGTGGACGATTAACACCTCGGTCTCATTAACACTGCCTCTAAAATCACAGTATCTGTTTGTACTGGAACACCCGACAATAACCTGGCCCATAACACTAGAATGAAACAGTAACAACTAACCTGATACTAGATTACATTTTATGAATGAAACGAAAAGAAAATGACTATTTGTTAACGAATGAATGAAAAACTTTGAAAACATATGAACCTAAATTCAGCTCTGTTTGGAAAATAGAGAAAACCCATTTGGCCTTTCCACTCACCGTCCATGTAACGATGAGCTCATCACGGTCTCCTCCACCACCTCCCAGTCCACTCGGGGCCACAGTGGGAGCTGAGGGCCAACAGGACAAAGACACAAGATGAACCACGAGTGTGGATCAATGTACCAAAGTGCCTTTGAAAACTGGAAAGTACTGCTTTCAAGAGACAGTGACACACCAAATCTTTTTTAGTATTTATATACTCTCAGAAAAAATAGAGTACAGCATCAAATCAATGAAACTTCCTGCTCAGGAGAGTGGGTTGTTAATCAGTTTCATATGCGTCAGTGTTAATGAAATGAATGGTGCTGTACACGGGCATATATACTGCCTGTGACACTGTTTAACGTGAGCGGTTTGATGGTCCGGGGAGGAGGATGCACAGACCTCTACAGTGCAACGGCTCAATCCTTGGACCTGCTGTCAGACCCTACGCTGGCTCCTCCTGGTGCATGAGGATGTGAGAGCTTGCAGGCACTTCCTGGATGATGAAGGAATTGATCCAATGAACTTGCCTCCAAGCTCACCACACCTCAATCCAACACAACATCTTTAGCACATGTTTCTGTACCTAAGAGTTTCCAGCCTGAGCTCAGCGATGGTCCAGACCTGGGAGCAGATGATCAGGACACCATCAGGCATTTGGAATATGTCCGGATTAGCATACACACAGCACATGGAAGCCATATAAACTACTATCATTTTGAGTTAGATGGCATTTTGGCTTTCCACGTCATTTTTTCAATTCCAGGTTGTCTTTGAATTTAGCTCTCTGTCTTGGGTTGGGGGGGGGCGGGTGTCTCTGGCTCCGCTGCAGTGGAGGGGTGGTGCCAGGGCAGCTGCTGCCACTCAGTAATCAGATTCTCCCTTTTTTCAGTGACGTTGGGGCTGGAGTGGACCGCAGAGTGTGGAGTGGAGACTGAAACGCTGACTGCCCCGACGTCAGAGTGACGGAAAGGAAAAGTACGTGGGGTGCGTTCATTTCACACAAATGATGTAACACCAGATCTCAGTCCGACAGAGGTCCTCTGGGATGTGACAGGAGCTGACAAATCAACTGCAAGATGCTACGATATCAGTACGGGCCAGAGGAACCATGGTGAACCTGTGCCAGAAAGAACTAAGGCAGCTCCGAACCAGCTGGTTCTGATGTAAACATCTGGTTCATGAACAGCTGTCCAAACTACCTCAAATGTGCAACTTACCTGCTTGCAGTGTCCGAACGATGTGGGAAGGCATGCTAGGCTCTCCACTGCCCAAGATGTTGCTGGCGATAACCTGGAATTCATAATCCGTCCAGGGAATCAATCCTGTCACACGAGCTGACTCTGCGTTTCCTTCAATGTTCACTGGATCTGGTGCACAGTGACACGTTTATTTCAATCAAAAACACTGATAGGAAAGTTTTACTGACCAACACTGTGCTAATGTATGAACACAGACACACCCAGTTCACTGTAATAACAACCCGACCCGATGAGTGTGTGAGTATACTGATACTAATGCTGTACAGGTTTCATGTATGCGCTTCCATCAGAAGCGTGTTAAAGAAGTCTGACATGCAGACGGACAGCAACATGTTTGAATCGCCACCATCTTCACTCGTCCTGTACGTCCGTCTGAGTTTCATCGTCAGCATTATTCCCTGTTTCACAGTGTGAGTCTGCCCTCAGCTCTGCTGCAGGTTTCCTCGCTGTTGTCACGGAGGGCTTGCTAACAGGGGCTCATCTGTTTGTTGGGGTTTTTCTCTGGGTCTTTACCTTCAAATATAAAGTGTCTGTATGTGACTGTACGCATGTGATTCAGGGCTGTATACATTTAATTCCAACAGTTTTTAGTTCCAGTAAAAACTGTCCTGACAAACATCTCAGTGTGTTATCTACAAGACCTGATAAATGACAAATACAGAAGAGAAAACAGAGTTATTTATAACAATGTTGGAGAGGCTGGAGTGTGTGCTACTGACTGACTGAGTCTCTGAGCAGGGATGTGATGAAAAAGCTGAGAACACCAACATCAGCCTGACATCTCAGAACAATCGATAAAAACTCCGTGAGAATGAAATCCTTTTGCTGCATTCTTGTTATCATTGTATTGTTGGTTTTGTTATTACTAGAAGCACAACAAGAATACTCCTTTTGTTCAGGTGTATGGTTAAAGACACACACACCTGTCCTCATCTTCCTCCACTCAGACGACAGAGGAGAGCGGCCCATGATGACGTATTTGCCGATAGGACTGTGGTTATCGTAACCACGGCTCCACCTGAGTTCCACTGATGTCTCAGCCACGTTCTTCACCAACAAACCTCCAGGAGGTCCTGGGGGTCCTGTTCAAACCAGAGACAAGTTTAAACATATGACACAATCTCCACATCGACAGAGTAAAGCAGTAAAGGTTGGTTTACCATAACACACGTCACACAATGTCAGATGTCTGCCTACTGCTACGTAGATGCCAAATCCTTACTTTAACACCAGGAGGCGCTATGCTAACTCCAGACTTATTACAGCTGTATAGGTTGAGCTACTCCCCAGTAAAACCTGTGATCCCTTTTCTCCTTTGCAAATCCACCTCCTATTATCTTCTTGCTTTAGTGTGACTGCCCATCTTATCATTGTTCTGTGATTATTCTTGTCCAGCAGCTTTCCAAACCTTTGAGTTGCCTTTAATAAACACAGGCGGCTTTAGTGCATAGAATAAAGTGCTGTCTTTGAAAAACATGAGTGTGACAACTACAGTTTCATCTTTTTTAAAAACTACTATGTGAGTTTAATTACATTTGCTTTCATTAAAACAGAAAGCTATCATATGGGTCTCTTTGCCCTGAAGCTGTCTTCCCATGCAGTGTTAGCTTAAACATCACACGAGTCCATAGACGGGACCCTCACAGGTAATGCTTGGCAGTGTTCTGAGTGTGATCTAAAACTCATGCTCACAAGCATTATAATCTATGTTCAGTTCAATTCATCTTTATTTATACAAATCACAACAACAGTCACCTCACAGGGTTTTATATAGCAAAACCAAAACAGGCCTTATTATGTAAATGCAGAGTAGTGAGAGTATGACATCAGAGGACAGCTGTTTCACCTCGAACCACCAGCTTAGCTGAGGCTGCGGCGCTGTCCACCACGGTCTGAGCTGTGCACACGTACGTCCCCGCCTGGCTCAGCTGAGCCCTCACAATCAACAGGTCACCAGTGTTT
This sequence comes from Copadichromis virginalis, assembly GCF_057382275.1. NCBI lineage: Eukaryota > Metazoa > Chordata > Actinopteri > Cichliformes > Cichlidae > Copadichromis > Copadichromis virginalis. Next base: position 1,481,385 of record NC_140622.1, read on the forward strand.
TCCTTCTGAAAGGACACACACACACACAGACACACACAGACAGAGACAGACACACACACACACACACACACACAGACACAGACACACACACACACACACACAGACAGACACACACACACACAGACACACACACACACAGACACACACAGAGACAGACAGACACACACACACACAGACACACACACACACAGACACACACACACACACACACAGACACACACACACACACACAGACACACAGACACACACACACACAGAGACAGACACACACACACAGACACACACACACACAGACACACACAGAGACAGACAGACACACACACACACAGACACACACACACACAGACACACACACACACACACACACACACACACAGACACACACACACACAGACACACACACACACACAGACACACAGACACACACACACACACACACACACACACACACACACAGAGAAAGAAAACAAATGTCATGAGTCTAAGTGGAGTTCGGTCATTCTGAGTATATTTGGGGAATCGGATTCTTGAAGAAAACTGGTTCCCAGTACTCCAATTCCCACTTGTCAGTTCTTGCTCTCACTCTGATCAGCTGATTTCATTTCAGGTGTCAGAGGAGAAAAACAGTGAGTCCAGAGCGTGGACATGGACATTTATTTTTATTGTGCAAAGACGAGATAAAAAACGTGGAAAAGCATCCAGGGCCGAAACAACTGCATATGCTGATAACACAACTTCAGTTCTTTGCAAGCATCTGCACAGACCAAGAACCAGAGTGAAAGCTGAGGGAAAGCGACTGGATAAGTGATATCGGTACTGGAGGTTTAATACAAAGAACGTGTTTATTATGAGGAAAAGATGCTATTTCTTCAGTGCTCAGGTCATGTGCATTCAAAAGCTTCAATGAAACTGGAACTTAAACATGCTAAAGAACAGCTAGGTATGCAGCCTATCCTTAGCCCTGACAATAGCTAGCCAAGACACTGCAGCCAGTTTTAAGCTAGTTCAGGGGTCACGACCTTTAAGACCCAAAGGCTACGTTCACACTGCAGGCGAAAGCGCATCAAATCCGATTTTTTGACCCTATGCGACCCATATCCGATCATGCTATGACAGTGTGAACGGCGCAAATCCGATATTTTCAAATCCGATCTGGGTCACTTTCGTATGTGGTACTGAATCCGATACATATCCGATGTTTTAGAAAGCGACTGCTGTTTGAACGGTCAAGTCGCATTAAATCCGCCTTTTACGTCACCGACACAAGACTGAAGCCAATTATCAGCGCCAGAGAAGCGCCCGAGAAGACATCGCGAACGCTTCCTGGCCATCCAGTGTAGATGTTAGTGAAACTGTTGGGAAGACAACGTGAACATTTTATTTGTACTGTATAATCTGCAGATTCTGACAGAAATCTGCAGCTATCCTTTGAAGCACCGCTCCTCTCTTAAACGGCAATAAGGATCATTATTAGGATATTTACATTATTATGTAAATAACAAAATAACTTAAAGCAAAAATTGGGAAACGTGAAGACCGAAGTCTTTATATTAAGGCCATCAGTCAAACAATACTGTTGCTCTGGGTCTAAACAGAGCGCGTTGTGTGTGACGTCTTCTTTTGCGCATGCGGGCCGCTTTGAGCGTTCACACTAGAGCGCGTTTGCTGTCGCATTTTATTTGTAGTGTGAACGAGCAGACAAAAAAATCGGATTTGATCAAAAAATCGGAATTGAGCATCAAGACCTGCAGTGTGAACGTAGCCAAAGAGCCGTTTGGAGCCGGTTTCCACGCAAAAGAAAACTCTGGGAGCCACAAATACTTTGTGACATCTAAGATGAAGATAACACTGTATATACTGTTTTTTACCTTTATGCTTTGTGTAAACAACTAAGGTGTGTTGCTTATGACATCCATGAAGTGCTACAGAGAAAATTACATTTTATTTATGTAACTAACACATTTTGAACTCTTAAAGAAATATAACAAAAGGAAAGCTGAACTAAAATGATCCAGCAAACAAAAACTGCTGTGAGCCACCCTTATATCGCCTTTGGGCTTTTGGAGCCTTGACCTGACTTTTAAAAAAGATATATATATATATATATATATATATATATAAAAAAGATATAAACAATGAAAAATAGATATTTGCAGAATTCTGCCTAAATATGTATTTTACCTGGTTAATGTGTGTGGCGGGGCGTGGTCTGCTGCACCGCTGCAGGGGAGGCGACACACCTGAGCGGCACCCGCAATCATGCCTCGCCGCCTTAACGTCTGTGCTGTTGTGTTGGTGTGTGTCGGGCTGTGAGCTGCAAAGCTACAGCCGGCTGTGTGCGTACAGCAACCGTGTGTGAACAGTGGTCAATAAAGAGATGCTGAAAAGCGCGTTCATGGAAACATCGTCGGGTCTGCTGTGATATGTTTACAACGGGACGTCTGCTCCTGAACCTCTGCGCACAGCGTCTGCAGGTCGGGGCTGTACGAAGTCACTTTACAGGACTGTAAGCTGTCGTCTGTGAGGCGTGAGCGTGTTTGTTTTAACACAGTTCACGGTGGAGCTGATGTGACGCTTATTTTGAGCGATAATAATAGAATATAATTTTATTTTTATATTTTAATATCACAATAATCTTTCAATTTAGAACTACAAGTTATAAAAGAACATAAATAAAATACACTTCAGCTAAATACTTCTAATTTATTTTCCCAAACCACGTGGAGCCGCAGTGTAAGGACTAAAGAGCCGCGGCTCCGGAGCCGCAGGTTGTCGACCCCTGAGCTAGACCTTTATAGCAACATCTTATTACATCAACTTTCATGAAACAGTTAAATGTAAGGAGCAGGGACGTGAAATAGACATTAATCTCATTTAAAAGCATATACCTGTGAGTTATGCCACCGTTATATTCATTAATGAAGTAACTAGATCGCCTATAGCAGTTCAGTCCACCTAAAATCAACTCTGACTTTTTAACTGCTTTTCTAACTTTCTCGCTGAAACCCTGCTCTTATCTCCAAATATACTACTGCTTTTAACATGGACAACACATCAAATTCAGCCACAAGAGATTTTATATGCTGTCTGGACAATTTTGGCTTACACCAATATATGAACGTTCCCAAACACTCCAAAGGACACATTTTGGATCTTGTTTGCTGCATTGGTGTCACCCCTAAGAACTGTGCTGTTTTGGCCTCTTTCAGACCATAAATTAGTTTTATTCAGTGTTAGTCTCCCACTATACAAAAATAAACAAAACCGCTCAATTACTTTTAGAAATATTAGGGGCATTGATCTATCAGCTCTTTCCCATGGCATTAATAACTTACCTACCATTGATGCCTCAGCTTCCATAGACGACCTGCTATCTCACTATAACAATGAACTTATCAACCTCTTAGATACCTTGGCTCCCCAAAAAACTCGAACAGTTTGTTTCTCTCGCTCTGCACCATGGTACTCATCTGAACTTCGCCAACTTAAAGCTACTGGACGCCGCCTGGAACGTCTCTCCAGGAAAACAGGACTTACTATTCACAAGGACATGTATCTCAGTCATATACAACACTATAAAGAAGCTATTCATCATGCTAAATCTGCTTACTACACCTCTGTTATTGAATCCGCTGAAGGAAACACTCGCACTTTGTTTTCTACATTACACAATACTGTTAAACCCCCAGATACCTTTCCCATACATACACACTCTGCCAGTCTGCAACAAATTTATGGACTTGTTTTACACCAAGACTGAGAATCTTCATCAACACTTGCCCTCGTCCTGTGATATGGTCAAATGTATCTGCATTTTTTGTCCTTCTCAGCTGTCATCCTCTCTGTCCAATTTTGAACTTCCCACAATAACTCAGCCATCTTCCATAATTACTTAAAGTCGTCATCGTGTAAACTTGATCCACTGCCGACAATTCTGGTCAAACTCTCATTCCCGTCTCTTGCCCCACTGATTGCTAATATCGTACACTCCTCTCTTATATCTGGTTCTGTTCCTTCTTCCCTTAACCCTCTGAATCTGTTCAAAAACACCACCCTTTCAGCTTGTTCGTGGCCACAAGTGGCCACCTACAGATTAGGTCTGTAATTTTTTATTAATTTTGTTTTGTTGCCATTTTTTTTTGCATAAAGCTTTTAAGTAACTTCAGTTCTTTCCATAAATATAAAATAATTATTACTTTTTTATATTTTAACCCTTTAAACACCAGTTTGTTTGTCCACTGCACCAGCTGGACGACAACCTCAAATCTCGCAATTTTATATAATTGCATTGCTACTGAAATTTCTTGTATTATTAATAGTAGAGTCTGGGGCATGTAATTGATTCACATCAACATTGATTATAATGCATTGTTATTTTAGTGCAGAGAGAGCAAAAACATAAAAAACCCCTTTCAGACTGTTCGTGGCCAAAAATGGCCACCCCTTGTTTACATTTACAAAATGCTATAAAATTATTATATATTAAGAAAAATGTCCAGTTTTTTTTACATGATTTTTTAGACTAGCATCAGGGCTGTTCATCAAAATCAAAATTTCATTAAAATTCTGAAATTTAACCCTTTAAATACCAGTTAGAGCACATAATCATAACAACTCATAAATAGAGAAAATCATAAAATCCCAGTTTTTTTTCTAAATAATACATGCCATCTGATTTATTTGCTAACCATGATGAAGGTTAGATGCATAGCAATAATTTACACCATCAATGACATTTATGCAACATTGTTTTTTTCTGCAGTGGCAGAAAAACATAAAAAAACCCTTTCAGCTTGTTCGTGGCCAAAAGTGGCCACCCCTTGTTTACATTTACAAAATGCTATAAATGTCCAGTTTTTTTTACATGATTTTTTAGATTAGCATCAGGGCTGTTCATGAAAATCAAAATTTCAATCAAATTCATAATTTTAACCCTTTAAATACCAGTTAAATCACATAATTGTAATGATTTACATAGGGATAAAAGCATAAAATCCCCATTTTTTTTCTAAATAATACATGCAAACTGATTTATTTTCTAACCATGATGGAGGTTAGATGCATAGCAATAATTAAAAGTATCAATGAGTTTTATGCATCTTGGTTTTTTTGTGCAGTGAGAGAAAAACAAAAAAAAATCCCTCTCAGCTTGTTCGTGGCCAAAAATGGCCACCCCCTGTTTACATTTACAAAATGCTATAAAATTCATATATATTAAAACATTTTTCTACTTTCATTGACTTGATTTTTTAAATTAGCACCGCTTCTAGTCATAAAAACCAAAATATAATTCAAATTCTGATATTATACCCTTTGAATACCAGTCAGGCTATGTATTATTATAGTAAAAATAGTAATAAAGTTCACATCTTTTAGCATATAAATGGTGAAACCTAATATGTTTTTTTATCATCATTGCAGGTCAGTAACAGTAACTGTTACAATGATTTATTTTTACTTTATTTATTTATGTATTTATTCTTTCTTTTGTTTGGGGGGGGAGGAGGAGATGAATGGCCAAAAGCAATGTCACACATGGTGTGTTAGTGGCCAGTGAGGCAATTTAGTGACCAAATAAAAGAGCTCAATATTGAGCCGGAGAACGCAATTTCATTGTTCTTTGACAATGACAATAAAAATAAATACTTGAATACTTGAATACGATCCGTGTCCTCAGCCAGGGAGCGATAATCCTTCGTGCCCGGAAGCGGAGAGTTGGCGAGGCCGGCTCTCACGAACGCCGGCAGCTGTCTGAGGAAAATGTGGGCGAAGAGAAATCCCCCGTCGTCCGGTCCGAGAAAGGACAGCATGTGCGCCATCAGTTCGAGAGCCGTACCACCACCCAGGCCTGAGAGGGAGAGGAGCTTCTCGGCTCGCTCTGCGTCGGTGAGGGCATAGCACCGAAGAAGAAGCTCCTTAGGAGCGGCGTACTCGGGTGGGTGGGTCCCGGAGGAGCGTCAACGCACGACGGGTTGCTAGCGGGTCGAGAAAAGCCACCACGTGGTGATATTTCGTGTCGTCAGCCGAGATGTCACGAAGGGAGAACTGGGCCTCCACGTGCACGAACCATGACGGGGGATCGTGAAGCCAAAAGTCCGGTGTTCTGACAAGGTAGGACGTTTGCGCCACAGCAAACGTAGCTGCAGCCGGAGGCAGAGGGCTGGCGCTGCTGATGCATCCAGAGCGGAGTCTGCGCCACCATCGGACTGCAGCATGTTCGAGTCAGGGGTCACCAATGTGGAGGTAAACACAGACGACACGAGAGCTGTCGATAAACACTGCTCGTTTATTGCTCATCACCACAGAACTCAACACTTTCACTCCAAAACACAACAACAACACTTCCTGAGAACTGGGTGTGAGTGGAGCCCTCCAGTGGTCTGGAGTGGAGTGGAGTGGAGTGAGTGGAGCCCTCCAATCATTGGGGGGGGGGGGGGGGGGGGGCTCCACCTCCATGCCCCCCAACCCCAATCCTCCCCCAAAGAAGAGGATTCGGGCACTGGCTAGAACTCATCAGTGGTGATGCAGTCAGCCTCTTTGAAGATTGTCCCCTCATCTTCTGGAGAGCAGGTTTCTTCATCTTGGGCAGATGACTGCTGCTGTCCTTGCTCTCTGACCAGATCATATAGGCAGTGCTTGAAGCAGTGATGACCTTCTTGCCATATTGCCAGAATAAATGATCTGGAAGCTGTTAGGCTTACTTACAGCAGTAGCTCTGTCTGCACCTGCATAAACTCCAGGACACGTTTACAAACAGTGTTTGTTGTTGTTTGCGCTCCAGCTGCAGCTGCAGCTGCAGGTTTTGTTTTTGTTTTTATTTCTAGAGTTAATATTTTGGGTATGGTATCTTTTGATGAAAAATACAAGAGTAAAAGTGCTTTTAGCATGTGCTTCAAAGCTAAGTGACTGGGAACCTCAAAGCTCAATATCCTGCATCCACAAAAATTCACTGCAGCCTATGTAATGTTTGAATTTATTCCAGTCTATCTTGCAAATACATGTTTGTACTGCAATGTCATGCATAAACACAAACTATTAGATCCTTAAGATCAAACCTATGTCAAAATTGTTTCATTATTTTGGTCCATTGGAGTGTGGTAGGCCATCAAAGGCTGCTACTAGAAACTCAGAATATTACATGAAATTGCTTGCTTGGCCAAAAATGGGTAAATGATGTCATTTGGTAAAAAACATTAAAAACTACAATTTTCATGTGTTGACTTTAGAATGAAAGCAATTTTACCTAAATTGCATGATATAGTACTGTCAGTAACAAGGAATCAAAAAAGGTGGTTATAATGGGTTTCAATTGGCCACAAATGGCCACGATAGAACCCAGAGGAACTATTTAGTGTATAGTGAATATTATTGACATTATTAAGGAGCTGATGTTGAAAATGAAAAAATCTGACAAAAATACACACCTTTGGGAAGTTTCATTCCACTGGCATTAACAGAACAAAAATGGTTGAAAAGCGAAAAGCAAAGTGGCCACAAATGGCCAGGATAGGATTCAGAATTTATGGACTTGTTTTACACCAAGACTGAGAATCTTCATCAACACTTGCCCTCGTCCTGTGATATGGTCAAATGTATCTGCATTTTTTGTCCTTCTCAGCTGTCATCCTCTCTGTCCAATTTTGAACTTCCCACAATAACTCAGCCATCTTCCATAATTACAAACTTAAAGTCGTCATCGTGTAAACTTGATCCACTGCCGACAATTCTGGTCAAACTCTCATTCCCGTCTCTTGCCCCACTGATTGCTAATATCGTACACTCCTCTCTTATATCTGGTTCTGTTCCTTCTTCCCTTAAAACTGCAATAATAACTCCCATACTAAAAAAGAACGGTTCAGATCCCTCCAATCTAAATAATTTCAGGCCAATTTCAAATCTCCCTTTCTTAGCAAAAATTCTTGAAAAGATAGTGGCTGCACAGGTTCATCGTCATCTCACTGGAAATAACTTGTACGAACAGTTTCAGTCCGGCTTCCGTTCATGTCACAGCACAGAAACATCTCTAGTAAAAATCACCAATGATCTTCTGCTTGCAGCTGACTCTGGACTCATCTCCATCTTCATTCTCGACCTTACAGCAGCTTTTGACACTATCTCCCACCGCATCTTTCTTCACAGATTAGCATCTATTGGCATCAATGGTACAGCACTCGCCTGGTTTACCTCTTATCTCTCTGGCTGCTCACAGTTTGTTCAGTTACTCCCTCACAGATCAGCATCTACTCCAGTTAATTCTGGTGAACCCCAAGGCTCTGTCCTGGGTCCTTTACTTTTTATCATCTATCTCCTACCCCTAGGTAATATTTTTAGGAAGCATAACATCCAGTTTCACTGCTACGCAGATGACACCCAGCTCTACTCTTCGTCCCTCACTCACACCACACAGTACCGCCATACTTGTCAATGCTCTCGTCACATCTCATCTGGATTGCTGTAATTCTCTTCTCTATGGTTTACCTCATAAATCATCCATAAACTGCAGTTGGTTCAAAATACAGCTGCTCGTATTATTTCCAGAACTAGATCCACTGAACATATAACACCAGTTCTTAAACAGCTCCATTGGCTCCCAGTTCACCTCCGTGTCAAGATCCTGCTTCTCACTTTCAAAGCGCTTCATAACCTCGCTCCTCCATATCTATCCGATCTTCTCCACACATCCTCGCCCCTTCGTACACTCCGCTCTTCCTCAGCTTCCCTTCTGTCAGTTCCACCTGCTCGCCTGACTACCATGGGACTCAGAGCCTTTAGTTGTTCTGCCCCGAGACTTTGGATGCACTCCCACTTGCTCTCCGGACCACACACTGTCTCACCACTTTTAAATCACTACTCAAAACTCATCTGTTTAGAATTGCATACACCTGATCTGTCTTAGGCCATTTTTACCTGCTCAGTTTTTATATTTGCTTTTATACTTTTATGACTGTTTATGTCTAAATTTTATCTGCCATGTTTGCTATATATACATTTTTCTTATGTTTTTTATGGTATTGTTTACGTGCTACTGTGAGGTGACCTTGGGGGTCTGAAAGGCGCCTATAAATAAAATCTATTATTATTTATTGTTATCCGGTTGTTCAGTCTGACGTCACTAGCCGTGTCTGGGCCTAAACTCCGCTGCAGGTCCATATATCAAACGATCACTATGGCATTACTGAGAGTTGAAAAACTGTCTAAAGTCTTTCATATTTAATAAAATGATCAGCGTTCTGCTCTACCAGGTGTAACAATTGAGTTTAACATCCAGGCATCCATGAAAACGGAATTTATGACATTTAACGGAGTTAGAAGTTAGCAGGAAGTTAGCTCGCTAGCTTCTATCTAAATACAATATAGCATGTCCTGACTGCGGGGTTTTGGAAACAAATTCAAACGTACAGCTCTGTTATCACTTCCAACATAAATGAAGACAGAAAACTAAACAGCAGTGACGTTTGTAGGGTTACTGAAGTTGGGCTAGCTGGTATATAATGATGTGCTACGAGACCGCTAGCGACACAGCTATGTTAGCATAATATAAACACGCTAACTTTTTTCCCACTCGATAAAAGTTAACGTGAGTGTTCTCGGTGGTCAGGAACAAATGTAATCGCATGGCAGGATGCTGTAAAAGGACCAAACTTCAGCCAGGAGAACAACTGAGATAATCCATCCACAATACGAGGTTAGTCATTCATATACTGCTGCATGGGCTGGGCTGTAGTTACATCCTAAGGTTTTAAAAACTGAGCTTAAATAAATGATTAGCGGTAATAAAAGCCGAGGGAGGTCAACAGGGATCACTGACTGTTTTAGGAGCTTTTTGAGATCAAATAGAAGAAAATACAAAACATTAAACATGTTAACAACACAAAAGCCATATTAAACGCAGACTACTTTAGGTCCGGAAGTAGGATTCGTCGTGTCATCCCTGAACAACCGGATAGTTTCTTTCAGTGTTTTGGAATTTTGGTTTCTTTACAAAATAAATTCAGGTGAAACTACATTTTCATGGAGCAGCAGTTTTCTGTCACGCTTGTTTCAGACAAGCTGCCGAGCTGTGAACCAAAGACTGAACAGACTGGGTCACTGCAAATCTGTGTGATGGAAATACCTATTTATTGATTATATCACATATGTGTTTATTGCACACGGTCGTGAGACAGTTGGAGACATCCGGGCACCGTTTATCGGGTTAAACAGATGGTGGAGCCTTTTGTTCTTGGCACCTTGGGGGGGACCAGCGTAGCAGCGCCCTGCTGAAGGCCCACTCGCTCTCATCCACACCAGAATAAAGGTGTCGATTACAGCTGACTGTGTCTGTGGACTTTGTTAATTAAACTTCTGCCACACCTGCACGTTTCACGATCAAAGCCCTGTTTAAAAAAAATGAAAGGATTCTGGTGATATTCCTTTTTTATTATGATTATCCACAAATACTTCAAAGCTCAAACTAACATTCACTGCATCCTTCTAACAAGCATAGATCTGTGTGTGTAACCTATTTATTTAGACTGAAGCTACATGCAATGTTTGCTAGCATTTAATTGGAGGAACAAGTGGATCTCTTTCTTTTATCTGGATTCATTCACCCTAACATGTGTGACCAGAGGCCTGGATTTTGGCTTATCCCAGTAACTTCAGTGTAAACTCAGACGAGCAGACTAGGCATGAAATCACCGCCTACTGACCAATCAATTCTCAGAAATAGCGTCACCTGGAAAATCTCTCTGCAGGAAGGTTTGATAGGCTTTTCAGTTGCATCTAAAGTCTTTGTGTTTCCATGATAAGCAAGCGAGTGTGAGATCCTGCATTCAAGGTGGAAGGCCAAAGCGGGCCAGCAGAGAGGCGAGTGTGAGAGCCTGAGACCAGGCTGGAGGGCTGGCATAGATCAGGAGGGAGGCAAGTATGAGAGTGCAGAAAGGCTAGAGAGAGAGGAGGGCCTGCGAGAAGGTTGCAGGGCCTCTGGAGACCGGGATGGTGAATGGATAGCATAAAGAGATGGAGGCTGATGCAGCTCAGAGGATGAAGCACTTGTTAACAGGAGCACAAATGTGACTTAAAACAGACGAGACTTTGATAACACCATCTTGAATGCCAGCTTTATGTTGACTTACCCTGACTTTAAGATTTGAGTGCCTTAGGAACAGGAAAAGCAGAAACCATACGTAGAAGAAGAGAAAACACAGAAACAGGATGGACTGCGGGTCAGCGGTCCATTTGTGGAAAAGAGGAGCTGAAAACACCAAAGGCACACATTTCCTGCCTATATATTTCTTTAGTGATGAGCTTTGAAATGTGGCCATGGAACATTATGAACAGAAATAGAAGCTTGCAGGTTCTAATTGAAAGCCTATCCTAAATTGGATCTTGAATTCGGGACAGGTGATATGGTGACAGCCAGAATTTGCCAAGGGGAGGATTTAGCCCTCAAAAAATGTCACTCATCCAAGCAATCTGAGTATGAACGACTGGAAAAGGGGCTACAAGGGATCACTAAGGGTTTTGTCTTAGGCAGCAGTTGTCCTTCTCTCCTGGACGGCCTGGAGCTTTCGTTGGGTGCCCTCCCAGCTGGGATAACTGCATTTACTTGATGTGATATTCTTCTGCTTCACTGGGCGCTACATCTGGTGACACCCAGTTTGTGCTTCTGTGGATGTGTCAAGCTGATCCATATGCACTGGTTTACAGTACATCATCAATGTCCCCCCTTACTCACCGTCTGCATATGATTGATCGTGAAACTGACCTCCCAGCCCATTGTTCCTTCAGTGGGCTGGTTTCAGTCACTGTGCAAATGTCCTGTTTATAAGGTTGAAACCTGCAGTCAGCTGAGACTGAAGACGTCACCTGATGAGTGAAAACGCGACGCCCTGATGAACTGAATCAACCTTTGGAACATGGATGACTGAGCATGCATCAAGATGGAAAGCACATCACAGCAATTAAAATTCTGAAATGACCTCTTAACTATTACTGACTCTGGGAAATCTGCTGCTTTAGTACTTTTAGACCTCGGTTCTGCTTTTGATATCATATATTATGGTGTCCTTATCTCCTGGCTGTAGGACTTAGTGGGCATCAGAGGGACTGCACTGGAATGGTTTCAATCTGATTTTACTAATCACCTTTGGCTCTGCTTTTAAAGCTCTCCTCACTGAGGACAGGTAGCTAACAGGTGACCAGTTTGTCACACAACCATTCACACTCATGGGAAATTTAGACTCACCAATTACCTAACTACTAATGGCATGTCTTCAGACTGTGGGAAGAAGCTAGCTACCAAAAGGAGGACCTACACAAACACGGGAAGAACATGCAAACTCCAGGCAGATGACGGATTTGAACCTAGGACCTTCATTCTGCGAGGTAACAGTGCTACTCGCCATGGCACAGGGTTAGGGTTAGCCTAAAGCACCAATAAAAACTCAAAACTGAAATTTGTGCTGCTATTTTCTGTGCTGTCTAAGTTCAACTCAATTCAATTTTATGTATATAGTCACAACAACAGTTGCCTCAAGGTGCTTTGTATTGTAAGGTTGACCCTACAATAATACATACAGAGAAAACGCAACAATCAAATGACCCCCTATGAGCAGCACTTTGGCGACAGTGGGAAGGAAAAACTCCCAGAGGTTAATAACAGATATGATTCAGGGCAGAGAGGTCTGTTAACACACAGTGAGTGAAGAAGAAACACCCAGTGCATCATGGGAATCCCCGGCAGCCTACACCTATTGCAGCATAACTAAGGGAGGATTCAGGGTCACCTGGTCCAGCCCTAACTATATGCTTTAGCAAAAAGGAAAGTTTGAAACCTAATCTTGAAAGTAGAGATAGTGTCTTGAAACCTTGATGAAGCTAAAAGTTAAATATCACAGTCTCAAGAGTGAATGATAGAAGTTACCAAATCAGAATTTTCTGCAGGCTTTCAAACCTGCACTGGTACTAATATAGCACTCCATTTAAATACTCAGAGTTCTTTCTACTACAGGTCACATACATCCAGGCATACACACTCATGCTTCAGTATTTTGCCCAGGAATACTTTGACACAGAGACAGGAGGAGCTGGAGATCGATCGACCATCCTTCCGATTGGTAGGCAAGCTGCAGTATCTTCGCAAGAACCTTCTTTTCAGCACAAACATTATAGGACTCACCCCCTCCACCCGATGGTAAGGCCCAGCAGAGTTCTCCAGGTCCAAAAGGACACCATTGAGAGACCATGTGAAGGTAAGATCCATAGCTGCATCATGGGAGGCATGGCACTGGAGCGTCACATTCTCGCCCTGATTTATGTCGGCATTAGAAGGGGCCAGCGTGATCTTGGTGGCATCTGTGAGGGGGTAAATAGTTCTGATTAGCAAGACCTTGTCCAAATGTCTGAAGATACCAAAATAAAAAATAAACAAGTCTGACAGTTTGGAAAATGTATTCATAGATGTTCTTGTGTACCATTCAAATGCTTTCTTGTTTTCTTCAGTCAGCGGTGCAACATGTCCTGGCCTTACAGAGGGCGTTTTTTAAATCGACAAACAAACTCGTTTTTTCCAGGATAAATGAAGAACTTCTAAATAAATGAGACACCATTTCCTCTCCAGCTTATCTGGAGGGGTAATGTTGGGTTTGATTATTATTTGGGATTAATATAATTAAAAATCTTTTACTGATTGAATAATTATGTAGAAACCTGCAGAAATATCAGTGAAAATGTAAGAATGTGTGGGGCAGATGTAGACATGATAACTGGTACCAGCAGCTTCTCCCCACCAGATTGAACCGGTTAGATAGACAGATGCACGTTCACATGTAAAACTCTGCCAGGGGGTCACTCTCTTTTGGGAAGACTGAGTGTTTTACGCCTGTGGTTTTCTAAACAGACCAGTTCCATGTACATGATACTTTTTAATTATTCAATGCTTTAATAAATAGTAATCAAAAGAAGAAGTGTTTTACTGGTGATTCGTCAGGGTGGATAAACAAACATGTTAACAGCTATCTGCCTTAAGGTGTGCATTTAAGGTCACCAGGTCAAATAATTCTGATTGGAGGCTTTCTTTTTCGGAGGAGCCGCAGTAGTGAACACAAGACAATCAACCACTGTGGGACTAGAGCAGCGGTCCCCAACCCCCGGTTCTCGGACCGGTACCGGTCCGTGAGTCGTTTGGTACCGGGCCGCGGTACCGAGGCTCAGGTGTGAAATGTCTGGTTTTCAGGGTTTTTATCGGTTTTCAGCGTTATTTTGTTATCGTTTTTATCGTTAACTCGGTTTTCCTGGGTCTTTTCACGTGTGTTATGAATAAATCTTCTTTTTTTCGGTACCGGTACTAGTTTTATTTTGTTGTATTTATCTGCGACACCTTAAAGGCCGGTCCGTGAAAATATTGTCGGGCATAAACCGTCCGTAGCGCAAAAAAGGTTGGGGACCACTGGACTAGAGGACTCATATCCTTTCATTACAGGGACACTGGTGTTCCAGCAGTCTCCAGTTCACATACACTTTTTTGAATTGGTGGGTTGATCTGTGGCTCCTCCAGTCTCCATGCCAAAACTAAGTTTGATTAAGACAGTGAACCCTGAGTTCCTCCTTTTGCATTCATCAGAGTCTGAATGTTATATATTGTCTCGTTCATGCTTGATACAGTCGAAGGTTCAGGACCACTCAGTTCTATTAATTTACGAGAATGCGTTTTCAAACATAATTACATTTCAATGAAATAATTAATTCATGGACGTGTGTCAGAAGAGAACACAAGCAATCCAAAGTGCACAGTTAAGCTTATCTCGACTTTGAGATGATTATAGCGACTAGCAATAGGAACAAAGGCTTCAACTCACTGACATGTGGCATGAGGTTGTTTGTTACTTATGGCTGAGTTGTTGAGTTGTGTACCTCTCACAGACAGGTGTCCAGTGCTGTTGGCTTTGCCGAGGTAGTTTTCAGCAAAGCAGGTGTACTTTCCTTCATCTGCTCTGCTGATGTTATAAATCCACAAGATGCCATCTGGAGTTACTGCTATTCTGAGAAAAGACACAGTACAATATAACCCTTAATTTAATCTAAAACATTGTATGTGTTTGTACATGGAAAACTTAACTTATTCCAAGTTGTCTACGGAGCTTAGAAAGAAAGAAAGACAGCGACTGGACTTCTTAAAGGTTCGTGAAGACATTTCTTTCCTCGCCTAAGAGGTGTGTTCAGTGCTAAAACCAAATGTTTAAGAGTCCCAGGTATTTAAACTCTAGAGGGGTTGACCCTTTAGTCGATACTATTTATCATTTACCTCATCACATGAGCCAAGGTGTCATTTCCACCAGAGGTTTCAGGTGAAACCACTGTGAGCCCTTCTCCCACCATGTGACCTACTTAAGTCACCTAACGCAACAGTCAGTACGAGACTTATCAGTCTTTTAAGTGTTGTGGATGTTATACATGGTTATGCTGAGGATATGTCGGCCAGTTTCTACTGGAAATGCCTTTTGTTAGTGAGGAATTTGCATTTGCACTGTTACATTTTTATATTTTTACTGAAGAAAACAGCTGCTTGTTTCAGTGAAAATACATTGATGGTTTTTTTTGCACTAATAAAGTTGTGGAGTTGTAAAGTATTTTGTCTCACGTCAATTATGTTGTCAGTTATATCGTTATCGCAAATTTCCAAATATATATCGTGATAAATATTTTTGGCCATACTGCCCTGCCGTACGCTCAAATTAAACTTTTCTTTGCTCAAATTTATTTTCTCCCCAAAATGCAATGTTTGTATACAGGCACAAACATAACATTGGTTTATTTTGAGTGTTTTTCTTCTTCATGGGAGGCACATACATTGTTCCATATGCTGAAGTTGAATGCTTTTTGGCAAGTGCTGTTGTGCAATACATATAAACGTCAGAGAGCTGATATTTGACCTCACTGAGATGTTGAGTTCTAGTTTTGTACTCGCCAATGAGGAGTACATTCTTTGGGAATTAGAGTATAACATGCTAACATGCTCATTATGAACAATGATCATAATGCACGATGCGATGTGCTGCACAGTTAAGCATTATAGCGGAACGTGATTACTCGTTTTTTTTAAATGCCTTTGTTATTATATTTTGACATTGTCCATTAAATTGTTCTTAGTATTTCTTAGTTTCAGACTCAAATGTTTTTCCTCATTTAGTCAACTAAGAAATTGGTCACCAGGGACATCCAACCTGGTAATGACCCACGCCTTTTTTCACACCTTGGCTCATGTAATGAGGCACATGATTAAAACAGGTCAACAACACTCTTAAGGGACAACCCCCACTAGGGCTTCAATCCCTGGGACTGGTTTTAGATTTAAAGAAGCCTCTTGGATGAATCCAGTCGGTTTCTTTCCAAGCTCTAGGGTTTAAAGTTTGTCTGCTATTATTGTAGCCAAACAACTTTGAATTCACACCATTTGCAGATGAGTTTTTGAAAGAATGACAAACTTACATATATCATTAGGTGTATAAATGTACACCACTAAAGTGAATTTTAAATCAAACAATCAATATGTAATCTACCGTACTTTTTGGACCATAAGGCGCACCGGATTATAAGGTGGACTGTCAATGAACGGGTCTGTTTTCATACATAAGGTGCACCTGATTATGAGCATTAAGCAAACAAAACAGTCAGATAAATCAAACTTTACTCAGCTCATTCTTCTTGCTTCCTCCACTTCTGTACCATTGATTCATTAATGCTCACAGCGGCTCTATTCCCATGTTGTTGCAGTATATTAATGACTAACCTCGTATTGTGGATGGATTATCTCAGTTGTTCTGACTGAAGTTTGGTCCGTTTACAGCATCCTGCTATGCGATTGCATTTGTCTCTAACCATCAGGAACCTTCACGTTAACTTTTATAAGTGGAAAAGTGTTAGTGTTCGTCCTCCAGCTTCACTGTTTATGTTATGCTAACATAGCTGTGTCGCTAGCGATCACGTAGCACATCATTATATACCAGCTAGCCCAACTTCAGTAACCCTACAAACGTCACTGCTGTTTAGTTTCCTGTCTTCATTTATGTTGGAAGTGATAGCAGAGCTGTACGTTTGAATTATTTCAGAAAAATCTCAGTCAGAACATGTTTAGGTGGAAGCTAGCGAGCTAACTTCCTGCTAACGTCTAACTCTGTTATATTTAATAAATTCTGTTTTCATGGATGCCTGCATGTTAAACTTAATAGTTACACCTGGTAAAGCAGCAACACTGATGATTTTATTACAGATGGAAGAATTTAGACTGTTTTTACCTCTCAGTGTTCGTTTGACTTTAGGACCTCAAGAAGAAGGAGTTTAGGACTTGAAGCAGGCAGAGTCTGGGACCCAGATCACTCCGCGAGGCTCCTGACTACAGTAGCTGTAATGCTCCAACAATCCATCAAGCGGTGCGGCTTCGAAGCTTAGCAAAGTCATACTAAAACATTTTTGACAGATTTTTGAGCGCCGTGTAGCACATAAAATCAGTTTGAGGTCAGTAAGCACAACCAGAATTCATACATAAGGTGCGCTGTCGATCTTTGAGAAAATTAAAGGATTTTATATATATATATAATCCTTATATTGCAGAAAATACGGTAAGTGCACACTTTAAATTTAAATTCAAGGTATTTAACAAAGGTACTATATTAATTGTTATTACAGCCAATTTTGTATATTGTCTACCATCTCCAAAAACTTAAAATTAACAAAACTGTCTCTGTCTATATATTGTTTTTTAAGTATAGGTTATATATACTTGGCTACTCTGACTGGTATGATAGACTCCTTTACTTGCAACAACATCTCTCTGGACCTCGTGTTGAAAGTTCCATTAAAAATAATAATATACAAATCAATGAGTTCAGTGCTTGGAACAACAGATATTTTATCTGTGTCATTTATCATAGAATAGCATGGGAACAGGCCTCAGCTAGCTGTGAGACTGCTTTCAGTTGTTCTTGTACTATTCATGGAATAGAAGCTTACAAAAATGAAAGACCAAGCAGCCAATGTTCTTTTGCAGCCATCTGTGTGCATCACACTTTGGCCTGAGATGCTACATGAGGGTGCACAAAACAATCAGTGCTAGGATCGACTTTACTGACCATGGTAGTTGACCATACATGCTGTTTACACTGTAGTATGAACTGTAACACTGGCTTAGCTAGGGAAATACCTGCTGCTGTTGGTGAGCAACTCTGTTCCACGACTCCAGAACAGACTGGGCTTCGGGGCAGCTCGAGGGCGACAATCAATCATCACCTGTCCCCCTCTAGCTGCTGGAATAAGCTTCCTTACTGGATTCAACCGGAAGTCTGGAGCCTGAACTGAAAGGAAGAGACACACAAGGATAGGGGAACAAAAGAGAGTGGTGCATTGCTGTCAATTGTATCTCCTGTTTGTTTTAATCCAACGAAAAATTAATACGTTTTTTTACACGTAATGGCATGCTTTTATTATGTTGTCTTTAGGAATTATCAATACACCTTTTTACAGGTAAAAGTAGAATAGATTGAAGTAACAAGAGTCCTATTTATGGGCCAGTAACTAAAGAAACAGGTATCTGTGTCTATCACATAGACATAAGTGAGAATGCTGAGACAGTGACAGTCAGTGAGAAGGACTCTCGCTGGGGTCAACCCACAAAAAGTTACTGGACCAGACAATATACCTGGACGTGTGCTCAGAGCCTGTGCCAACCAGCGGACATTTTCAACATCTCCCTGAGCCAAGCTGTTGTGCCACAGTGCTTTAAAAACACCACCATCAGACCAAACTGGACCCACTACAGCTCACATACCACACAAACCGATCAATGGATCTCAGGTTGGACATACAAGATCCATCACACTGAGCACAGGAACTGTGTTCGACCCCTCCAGAGGATTGTGTGGAGCACATCGTTGGCAGCTCTCTACCCAGCCTACTGGACATTTATACCTCATGCTGCATTCATAAAGCCACTACCATCATGGCTGACCCGCATCACCACCCCCTCCAACTTTTTACTTCTCCCCCATCCAGAAGACGACTCTGCAGCATCAGGAGCAGGTTGGCGAGATTGTGCAATAGCTTTTCCCCCAAGCAGTCCAGCTCCATGCTGCCCCCCTCCACACTGGACTCTCTTCTCCACACACACTTCTTTGGACTACATAACACTTTCCTCTCACTGTCCTCTGTGCATCTTCCTTTTGTTTTGCATATTATAATTTGTATTTTTATTGTGTTGTGGTTTGCAGTGTTTTGTGTTGTTTCACTTTCAATTAGTTTAAAAGGAAAAGGCTGAAAATTTAAGTAGTTAAAAGTTGAAATGTAAATAGTTGGTCTTTGTATTTTATAATTTGTTTATTGCATTTTATGTGGAGTAAATAAATAAAAGTATACTTACGGTGGCCCCTACAGACAAAGCCCGTACAAACTCCGAAGCATGTGAAACCTCCAAAACGCAACAGAAGTGCTCCAGGATGCTAGGGGGCAGTGTGGAGCTTTTGTTACCGAATGGCTACACAAGCCAGGAAGTGACAACAACCGATTTGGTGTGTGGTAGTAACAGGTGAGTGCTTGTGTATAAATACACAAACAATACACATATGCTTTCAATTGTGTAATAATAATAATAATGGATTGGATTTATATAGCGCTTTTCAAGGCACCCAAAGCGCTTTACAATGCCACTATTCATTCACTCTCACATTCACACACTGGTGGAGGCAGCTACGGTTGTAGCCACAGCTGCTCTGGGGCAGACTGACAGAAGCCAGGCTGCCATATCGCGCCATTGGCCCCTCTGGCTGTAATTTAAGTGATCTTGGTAGCTCTGTTTTGGAAGTTCAGTTAACTCTAGAAATGTGTTTTGGAGTTTGTACGTGTTTTGTCTCTAGGGGCCACCGTATATATTTATATATAAACATATATAAATAAAACCACTTTTTTTTTACATTAGTAATTACTTTTGTCCATAATTTTATATTGTTGTTGATAATAAATTAATTAAAGCAACAAAACAACCTGAAGAGCCGGCTGGGAGCCAAAAGCTGGAATTCCCATCACTAATTCTTACTCTATTTCTATTCAAGTACAATACTGTTGTACTTATTCGTAGTTTATCTTGTTTCTGTATAGTTGTACGTATGTATTTGAATTTCTTTCATTGTACAGTCTGCACCTTTGATATAGGAGGACGATATTTCACCCGACTGTATACTTGAGTGTATATTGTTGGGTTGACAATAAAAACTACTTGGCTCGAGAATGAAAAGTCTCTATCTACCTTGGACCCTGAGCTCAGCAGTCGAGTAGATGGTGCCATGCTTGTTTTCAGCCACACACTGGTACATGCCAGAATCCTCCAGAGCAAGGTTGATGATTCTAAGATGAACTCCATTCACCTCCACACGATCCTTGAGGTCCGAAGAAGGTAAAGAAGAGATAAAGTTACAGAAAGCACAAACCGATCTGTGACATGTGTAACAAAGCATGCTGTACAGTACTGCATTATTCAGCTCACTGTTTGCAGAAATAACTAAAGTGACAATTAAACTATTAAAGGACAAAAGCCATATTCATACACGCAGGTGTTCTTAGGTCGAATCATTAACTGAAGCACAGCTTTCCTTATTTGTCTGATTATGCTTTGGCTCCTTTTTTCACTGCTTTTAAGAGGCAGTATCCATGGTTGGGATCAAGACGAAGTCCCTAATAAATAAGGAACTTATGAAAGTTATGCCACAATGTGCTCATAGCCCTCTCCATAAACCCCATGCCCCATTTTAAGGAGTTTTCAGATTTACAATATCTCTAAGGTCTTGGAACTTCAGAATACTATTCCAGAAGGTTAATGAAGCCATTTCTGAACAACTGCAGATTTTGAGGTCAGTTCTAGAAATTGGACATAAATACAAGTTATTCTGATTTGCTGTTGTACTCAGAATCAGAATTCTTTATTAATCCCTAAGGAAATAATGTGGGTTACAGTTGCTCCTGTACAGTAACAAAAACAGACAACAAACTATTTAACAATACAATATGTTACAGATTTACAAATTTAAGAAATAGCACAATATATACAAATCACTCAATAATAAATATCAATGATTGACAGAGGTGGTTATAGATAAATATCAAGAAAGTTGAGAGCAACATTAGCGAGTAAGAGAAGAGCATGTGCAAAAAGGTGTAACTATTACAGTGTTTAAAGCCTATTAGATGGAGGAGTGGTGCAGCGATATCCTATGTCGTTCAGTGGTGCATCATGGGTAATCTCAGTCCCCCACTGAGTGTGCTCCTGTGACTGGCCAGCACGTCATGGAGTGGGTGGGAGGTGTTGTCCAGTATTGTCTTTATCTTGGACAACATCCGCCTCTCAGACACCACCCTAAGAGAGTCCAGCTCCGTCCCCACTACGTTACTGACATTACCCTATTGTAGGGTACTGTAGGTGAGGTAACTGTTGTTGTGATGATGTGCTATATAAATAAAAACTAAAAATTTAAATTGATCTGATTGAAAATCCAACCTGTCACCCACCCATGAGAGGAAATTTGTTAGGATGTAAGACCTACCATAGAACCAAGTCCGCCAGAGCTTACTTTATATTTTTACATGCTGTGGAGCCATTTTTGGGAGCATTTCAAGTTTCTATACATCAATACAACTGTTATAGCCCAGATTTTAATAATATGTATGCATTAAGTGCATAGTAACTACATTAATTACAAAAAAGTGCAATAAACTACAAAAGAATTGAAAATCGTTTTTGGTTTTTTTACATATATTTCTACTTGGAGAAATTTAAGAGGCTTATCCCTCAAAACTTTAAATACAAAAAAGTTGCAAAAATAGTTTCCCACCACAGGAAATTTATTTTGAGTGTCTTCATAGTTTTATTTTGGAGATACAGCAATTTCTATATACTGCAGGAAAAACAAAAAAAACAATCCTATGATGCTAATTTGCAAAGAAAACAGCATCAAAATAAACTATTTCCAGCAGTGCAATTCGAGTTCTAAGCATCCCAGCAACTATTCAGAAAAGCATAAAGTCAACCATGACTTATAAAAACACCAGTATAGGCTTTTAAGGCCTACAAGTAAAAAACTATATTTTTCACGAATGTGACGTCACTTCCGGTTTCGGGCAGGAAATGGCGGACATGTGACAGTTCGCGCTGAAGTCTGTTTCACTGTGGGAAGTGTTACGAACAGCTGATCGGATCGGCAAAGCGTGTTTCTGGAATATTATGTTTTTGTTCCTGCAAGGCTTTTTATGCAATTTTTGCAAAGCTATATGTGGAAGGAAACCGTGACCGAGGACAAGCTGATGGCATCAGATGTAAGTACAACTCCTCCGGTTTCATATGCAAAACAAATTATTGCGCTAGCTCATGCGGTTCCGGTTCTACAGGGATTTAAAAATAGTTACGCAAAACAGAGCGTGCCGCTCTGACCGGCTTTAAAGGGTTAAGGAACAACACAGAAAGCACCAAGGGTTGAGGCTGCCACCAGCTGGAACTACTGGAATGCCCACAGTACCATCATGATGGGCTGAGAGGTTGTCATCAAAGAAATATCTCTCTGCTTCAAAATCGAGTCCAAAGGATAACTGTACCCACATGGTCATGTCAAATGCCTTCTTCAGAAGTTTTATGGTCAGGTGTGTGTGTGTGTGTGTTGTGTTACCTGTGTACTAAGTGGCTGTCCATTGCGTAGCCAGCGTACAGAGGGTCGAGGTTTTCCAGCAGCCACACAACTCCACTGAAGATCTGAGCTAATCTCCACTTCTGAGTCGGTCATCACCTGCAACCACTCTGGTTGAGCTGGACGAGAAGAAAGTCAAGAAAAAACAAATACACATGAGCTATAAAATGAACACGAGTGCATTAAAATGAAATGACACATGCTTTGCTGCACAATGAAGAACCTGTAGTCACCTTGGACATTAATGCGTCCCTGGTACGTGTCCCTTCCTTCTGAGTTGTAGGCTTCACACTCATAAATGCCCTCATCGTCAAAGGAGAGTTCAGGAAGGGTCAGGGTGGGACCCTCCACAGTGGGGCCTGCCTTGGATGGCATTAGACCATCCACCTTCCTCCACCGCACCTTTGGAACTGGACTTTAAGATGAAAAGCAAAGCGAGAGTTGAGAGATGGAAGTAAGAGGTCAATAAAATGCAGTGCAGCGATCAGAGAGTGATAATTAGGTTTGAGGTATGAGGATGTAAAAATGGCTGGACATGTATTACTACAGCTGAACCGCATCACTCTATAATATAAGACACATCAGAAGCATCACACAGCAATTTCTGCGATGGACACTTACTTTCCATAAGCAAAGCACTCTAACTGGGTGGTGTGTCCAGCCAGGGCATAGGTATCTGCCAGGAAGCGCACTTTAATGGTTGGAGCTGACTTCCTGGGATTGGCTGGAATGAAAAAGCAAATCTTCTTAGATTAGATTATCACTTAATTCTGTGCCATAACCTCTTTTTAGTGTAAAAATCCAAATCCTTTCAGTCTAAATGAGATCCTTAGTGGAAGGCTTGGGCCAGTATTCCATGGGCTGACCAGCAGGGTTACTGATGAGAAGGAGAAAGTCAGCAGCTGTCTCTGAGTCGACTTTGCTTCAGCCTTTAGTAAACTGATAACAGGCAAGCTAATGCCACAACTTAAAACTGGACGTTGCACTGGGCTATCAGTGAACAACAACACCCTGTTATCCTATGTTTTTAGAATCATTGATGCTCAACTACAGACAGCGGAACAACTATACGTGAGGATGCTAAGAGACGAGTGATGCAGCTGTAGGTCTTTCATACCATCAGGGACTACCGTGAGCTGGTTGGCCTTGCTGAATGTGCTCTTCGTGCTAACTTCCATGTTGATCGTTGTGAAGCAGAAGTAGTTTGCTGTGTCATTAGGTTCAGCTTTGGCCAGGTACAGATTCCCCGTGACCTGTGACACAAACCAGCGCCCATCATCCTTCCTGATGAAGTTGGGAAACTCGTTGAGAAACCAGCGGTAAGACAGCGCTAGAGAAGAAAAGAATCGCCGTCAGTCACTTTAGTCGTTTCATTCTGTCAGCGCTTAGATTTCACTGTAAAAAGTCACAATCATGACAGTCACAATGTATCAGTGAGAGATTTCATTTCATATTTACTGTCATATTCTGCCCCTCTGACCTGTTAATCACCTTCTGGCCCTGGGCACTAGTGGTGAAGTGGCTAGCTGCAGCACGACTCTTTTTTTCTTAGTCAAGGAAAATGATGCAAAAGAAAAAACTAATGTTCCAGCCACACACAGGACTATTCTGTGGCTCTCTGACAATATATATAATAAATTATCATTTTCAAGAACAATGAAACAGAGAGGTACCTGGGTAATGTGGAGGAGGTTGGCAGGCCAAGAACGTTCCTTGACCTTCAGTTATTGTTTGAGGACTTCTGCCATCTGGAGGGAAGTCATGGAGGTCTGGAACAAGCAAATGCAGACAAATAAGTAATAAATGCTGAAAAAAACAGAGAAAAGTCCTAAAACCAGCGAGCTCTGATCCAGAAGCAGACAAAGAATGTAAACTCGTGTTTTTGTCTGGTGCCTTTTCTGCCATGTTTTTAAAGCCGGCAGCTCAAACAAGTAAAATGACTGAAAGGTCTTTATTACTTACAACCAAACTTGAGGTTGGCTGCTCTGCTAATGATGGTGCCACAGCGGTTGATAGCTAGACACTGGTAAGAGCCTGTATCCCGGATGGGGTCGGGGCTGCTTATCACCAGGGTACCAGCCACCAGGGAGTATCGGTCCAAATTCAATGGAACCGCAGTCCCATTCACAAGCCACCTGCATGATAAATGGAAATAATCATTTGATTCAGGCTTTTTTTTATCCTGCAGTATAAAAAAATAATTCAAATTTTATGGTAGTTTCATTTTAATGGAGTGAAAAAGAAACATTTGACTTTAAAGATCCAAACTGATTTGGATGTCACTGAGTTAAAAAATTCCAGCTCTCACAGATTAGCTGTGTGCCCTTGGAGCAGTCACAGATATGGCTGGGCAGGTTTAGCTAACAACTGAGTTTGTTCAGCCTGAGATGCTGCAACTCTGGCTTCCTGTTGCAGATAAAAAGTTCACTTCAACTTTGAGTCAGTCACTGGGGTCTGTGATACTAACATACTCACGGCCAGCTTTTCTCAAACAAACCCCAAGTTTCTCTCTAACTCCTCCCATCCTGCTGACTGACTCTCCGATCCATGTCCTCACTCATAAAGGAGTGGACACATTTCCAGAAGGACTTGACCTTAGCAGCTAAAGAAGGGCAGGAGACTGATGCTGTCCAGTGGAGCGAGTGATTTATTCACCATTTTGTGACCAAACAATATTTACAAAACTTAATAAGAAACTCAACTCCATAGTTAACTCAGTTCAAATAAACATAACTGAACTTAATTCAATGGAAATGAAGGTGAAAATGTAAACAGCTACACTGACCTGGTTCTTTTCTGCTTAAATGGTCCACTTAAACAATCTCACCCTGGACTACTCCATTAGATAGGTAAGACAAACATTTCTGGACTCAGACACAATACGTATTACAACAAATCAATTTCTCTATAAACACAGTCTAAAATCAGTTTTATTAAATTACAAAGGTTCTCCTGCTTCTTCACCTGGTGTCTTCCTGTGACCTCAGATTAACCAGGAAGCTATAAATACAGTAAAACTACATTTCCTGCTTTTGTTCCTGGCACACTGGTAGGTAAGGTGAGTTCAAACTAAACCAATTAACAGTTGAAATGAAAAAAAAAAAACATGTTAACTTAACAAACCTGTCAGAATCGATTTAAACCAAGATTTTACATGATATAATCTGTAAAAGTGGAAAACATAACCAAACTCGGCCAAATGAAGCTTTCTGAAGTATTGAAGCACGTTTTCATTACTCGAAGCTTTTCAACACAGTCCTCTCTGGTTGACATCTGGTGGCCAAAGATATGAAGAGCAGCTTGAATCCACAAAATAAAACCAACTGCTTCATTATGACTGCTCACGCTGCAGAGTGGAGTTCTGTTTGACACTGGGCCACCGCTGTGCTGCTTTGAACATGTTTTTGTTTGTTTATTTATTTAATAAATTATTGTGATCAATAAAGTTCCCTTGTTCAAACATGCACCATGATGTGGTCTTTCTTTACTTCTGACTTCTTGATGTTGGCAAATACAATAAGTGAAAAATACATATAATAATGTACAACACATTATTGAGTATGCTTCTGCTGTGAGGTCCTGCCTCCATGCACTAATCGCTGGACAGCTGGACAGGTATGTTTATAAATAATATTATATTAGGCCAATTTTCTTACACATATTTTTGACCTGGGGGTAGATTGATTGTGAACTGGAAAGAGATCATGCATATGTACTTGCAAATTAAAGACATGATCCATTTAAGGAAACCCTTTTAAATTTTTATTTAAAAAGAGAATTTGTTCCTTCGTGCGATGGCTGAGATGATTTCTCCTTTGAAGAAAATCCTCTCACACAGAAACTGTAGAGATGCAGGTGTACGGTCTTCCTGGGTCCCACAGACTATCAGCCAGAAAACATTTTGAGATTATTTTTAAAATAAAATATATTTTATTACATTAAATAAAAAGAGTCAAATGGATGTGTTTCTAAAGTTATTTAATGATATTTATATTATGAAAAGCAGATTTTTGACATGTTAAGTTTTTCACGTTTTCAGAAAAAATAAACACGCACTAAACAAAAACAAACAACAAGAACACAAAGCTGGAAAACCCAACCAAAACTGACCAAAATCAACTCTAAATACTCCCACGCGACAGAACCTCCTCGCTTCCTCGCTGGCTCCAAATCTCTCAATACAATAATCAGTGGTTTGCTGTCTCTCACCATCAAAACACTCCATGAATCCCGCGAATGATTCACTTCCCTATAAACCACCGAAGCAGTTAGGTTCTAAATGAAGCTTCGGACGTCACTGATCACGTGACTCTGGCCAAACAAATCAAGTCTCCACACAGTGCTTCTTTTTGACACACACAGCGTCAGCTTCAAGCGGGCCACCACTAATGTTTGATATTACAGAATACATATGAGATATGGCTAAATCAAAACAAGAATGTTAACTAAGAATATAGACAAGTGGTGTTCTCACCCACTTGGTTTACATTAGTTGGCTATTCTGTGATTTTCCAGTCGCTCAGTTATCAATATAAAAGGACAGAAACACAACAATGTGTCTAACGACTGGATCTTGGAGAAAATGTAAATATTAGAGTCAGAATGAGGACTTAACACCTGAAAACATATTAAAAGTATTAAAACTAATAACTGAAATTCAGAGTCTGAGTCTGGCCTCAGCGGGCTGATCCACCCAAAGATATCATAGGTTCTGTAAGAGATCGGCTACTGTGTCCAAGTCTATTTGCACGGTAGGATGAATCCAATGAGGAACACATTTCAAATCACAGATTCAGCATGATCAGTCAATGCTGACACCTGTGTAACCCATATTTAAGTATGGCTTGGATAAAATGTACCAAAACATAAAAAAAGACTATCAATCTTAGCAGTCACACTCGGTTTATAGTGAATGAGCCACAGGTTCAGCAGTGAAAGAGTTAAGAGTTCTGAAGTAAACGTGGGTTGCTCTTAGCCAATGAGCTGCTGCAACGTGGTGCAGTGCCCCGCACGCCATCTATGACTGAGAGAGCGCAGGTTTGTCCTCCTCTCTCACGAATACCCCATGAGCACGCTAGCGAGGAAAAAGAGACGGAGATTAACTGAAATGAGGTACGGGGAAAAGTGATATAAACGGAAGAGTTAGCACTTGCTGCTTATGAAAAATTGTTTTATTGCATGTGTATTGGTAAGACGAGTAACTAGTTTGGTTCCTTTTACATTGTTAGGTCGGGGAAGGTCGAGAATTAGACAACGCCATTTCATCGTTCCTGCGCCATCTCGCGCTCCTGCGCCATTCTTTTTTGAGATCGGTGAGCATTTTAATTGTTTATTGTTTATCTGCACTTTTCATGAGTTCATTGTAAGCAAAATTTTCTAGTATTTATTAGGAAATTGTTTACAATGTTTTGCGAAAAACTTTATTTTACTTATTGAAAAAAAAAGCTTTTGAAACTGTTGCACAGATTGTGTGTTTATTTTCAATTTGTAACATGGGTAACGTTACAAATAGTACATCTTAAGTGATAGCAAGTTGTGATCTGTGATTATATGGGAACTTAATGTCCTATGACACTGTCGTGGACAGGTCAGATTTTTTCCTTTGTGTCCTTCCTATCGATGCATTGCAACGGATGTAATCGATGGCGAGCCAACCCCGTTGACGGACCAATTGACTTTGTTCTGTGCTGCACAGCAGAGTGTGGTAGGCCAGCTGCAACAAAAAAACTCACCACGCCACTTTGATATTACTGTTCCCTTTCTTCACACAAACCCCCTGGACTTATGGACGGTTTATTTTAAGGACTTTTTACGGACTCTATACATCCCATGAACAGGAAGAGAAGTGGGTGTGGGCCGTTGGATCTATTTTTCCAACTCAATGGTTGTTGCAATCAGCTAACAAAGTCTGTGAAGTTGCAGATGAACGTTGCTATTTGGATTTTGGTAATTGAGATTGTGGTTTATCTTGAACTTGAACCCTGATTATACACTTAGAAGGGTGCACCCAGGTAAGGTTTTTTTTAAGTGATTACTGTGATTGTACCACAGGGTCACTGAAGGAAAATACTGGTACCAAAAAGGGATACTTTCATTTGAAAAGTATGTTTGTTATTAATTTTCATTCTTTTATTTTCTGAATGAGTAAAAATACACAAGCCAGCGGTTTTCTAAACTCACAGTTGCCTGAGTCTCATTCAGTTTGCCTCTCCTGTACGTAGCCGAACCTACTGGTCCAAAGCAGTGAGCTCTTTTGCATCAAATGTGGGTGAAGTACAGTTCAGTCCAAACTGAAGGCCTATAAAAAAGTGTCTCATTACCAATGCACCCGATAAACAGCTTGTGATGGGTAAAACCAATGAGCTCTCACAAGGTCTTTGCAACCTAATTGTTGCAAAACATACTGATGGCAGTGGTTAGTCCACAAGTGGAAAGAACATCATTTTGACATAAACTGGCCATGACCAGGTGCCCCCTGCAAAGAGAAGAGTGAAAAGAATTTTTACAAGGGTTGTCCCAGAGCCAAAGACAACCTGTGGAGAGCTCCAGGAATCAGCAGGTACAACGGTTTCAAAGAAAACAATAAGTAATGCACTTAAGTGCCATATGCACACTCACCACTCCAGACAACATTGCTGAAAGAAAAAGCATGTTGAAGTGTGTTTAAAGTTTGCTGAACAACATTTAGACAAGCCTGTGAAATGTTGGTTGACTAGAGTCTGGTTAGATGAGACCAAAACTTCAAGATCAAGTTTTTGAATGCAATAATATGAACCATGTTTGGAGGTCACAAGGCACTGCATGGACATCTGTGGCTTGATTTCTTTACACGTGTGGACTGGATGTGTTGTTACTGATATCTGATGAGAATTTCATATCAAAAGCACTTTTAGAAATATATTTACTTAGAAAATTGGTGACGTGTTCAGTACTTATTTTCCCCACTGTACAAATTCACCAGGGGATCAAAAGATTATTCGCCCCATTCTAAACCAAAATAAGACAGCAATTTAATATAGGAATCAAAGTAAGTACCCTAAAACAAACTTAGAAGACCAACTCATTTTATAAAATGTGGGCTCCACAGGGAATGAGTGTGTAAGACTCACCTATAAGCAGCAGCTGGATTTGCTCTGGCCTGACAGCTCAGGGTCACTTTGCCTTCAGTCAGGCCTTCAGGGTAAATTAAACTGCTCGGCTGTTCTTCAAACACTGGCCCGCTGTCATGACCTGCCACACACACATCTCCACCTGGAACCAAAATAACAATGATAACATTATAAAAACACCCAGCACGCCCCTGCGGGCAGTTTACCCTTCAAGCTCGGGTCCTCTACCAGAGGCCTGGGAGCTTGAGGGTCCTGCGCAGTATCTTAGCTGTTCCCAGGACTGCGCTCTTCTGGACAGAGATCTCCGATGTCATTCCCGGGATCTGCTGGAGCCACTCGCCTAGCTTGGGAGTCACCGCACCTAGTGCTCGATTACCACGGGGACCACCATTACCTTCACCCTCCACATCCTCTCGAGCTCTTCTCTGAGCCCTTGGTATTTCTCCAGCTTCTCGTGTTTCTTCTTCCTGATATTGCTGTCATTCGGAACCGCTACATCGATCACTACGGCCGTCTTCTTCTGTTTGTCTACCACCACTATGTCCGGTTGGTTAGCCACCACCATTTTGTCCGTCTGTGTCTGGAAGTCCCACAGGATCTTAGCTCGGTCATTCTCCACCACCCTTGGGGGCATCTCCCATTTTGACCTCGGGACTTCCAGGTTATACTCGGCACAGATGTTCCTGTACACTATGCAGGAACATTGGTTATGGCGTTCCATGTATGCCTTGCCTGCTAGCATCTTGCACCCTGCTGTTATGTGCTGGATTGTCTCTGGGGCATCTTTACACAGCCTGCACCTGGGGTCTTGCCTGGTGTGATAGACCCCAGCCTCTATGGATCTTGTGCTCAGAGCTTGTTCTTGTGCTGCCATGATTAGTACCACAGGGTATATATACCTACAACCACGATTACCGACACTAACAAGCTGATCTACAATACGGTCAGTGATCAGTGAGATGCTTGGCTACAAGTTGAACAGCCACAATGGGCAGTACCCTCCATGGAGAAGGAGGCTAGAGGGCAAGCTCAAAGTAGCATGGAGGGAGGTTAGCCAACTAACGGAGTTGCAGAAAGGTGCGACAAAGAAGGTGCATAAGAAATACAGCAAGCTGTCCATACCTGAGGCCTTGGAAACTGCCAAGCAAAGACTCACAGCCTTGGCCAGCCGCTTGAGGAGGTACACCAGAGAGATAGAAGGCAGGAGAATAAACCAGCTGTTCTCCATGGAACCAGCCAAGGTGTACTCTCAGTGGCAGGGGAACAATATGAGAACAGCACAACCAAGGCTGGAGGCAGAACAATACTGGAAGAGCATATGGGAGAAGGCCACAACCCATAACGGCAATGCTAAGTGGCTAGTGGACCTGAGGGCAGACCACAGCGACCTCCCTGAACAGGGTCCAGTAACCATCACAGTGGCAGATATCCCAGAAAGGGTCTCCAGTGTGAAGAGTTGGACAGCACCAGGCCCTGATATGGTTCACGCCTGCTGGCTAAAG
The DNA here is from genome assembly GCF_057382275.1 of Copadichromis virginalis. Classification (NCBI taxonomy): domain Eukaryota; kingdom Metazoa; phylum Chordata; class Actinopteri; order Cichliformes; family Cichlidae; genus Copadichromis; species Copadichromis virginalis. The sequence goes on from NC_140622.1 coordinate 1,512,696, forward strand.
AAGCTGACTGCACTCCACGAGCGTCTGGCAGCACAAATGAACCAGCTGCTAGTTAACGAGAGACACCCGGAATGGCTAACGGTCCTGATCCTCAAGGACCCCAAGAAGGGACCGGTCCCCTCCAACTACCGACCAATAACCTGCCTCAGTACTACATGGAAGCTCCTATCAGGTATCATATCGGCTAAGATGAACAGGCACATGGCTCAATACATGAGTGGGACACAGAAAGGAATTGGCAAGAATACCAGAGGCGCAAAACACCAGCTACTGGTAGACAGAACAATCAGCCGAGACTGCAAGACCAGACTGACCAACCTGTGCACTGCCTGGATTGATTACAAGAAGGCCTATGACTCAATGCCCCACAGCTGGATACTGGAATGCCTAGAACTATATAAGATCAACAGGAACCTGAGAGCCTTCATCAGGAACTCAATGGGGATGTGGCGGACAACACTGGAGGCCAACCTCAAGCCCATAGCACAAGTCACCATCAAGTGCGGGATCTACCAAGGAGATGCTCTGTCCCCACTGCTGTTCTGCATAGGCCTGAACCCCCTCAGTGAGATAATTGACAAGACAGGCTACGGATACCGACTACGGACCGGAGCAGTTGTCAGCCAGCTCCTGTACATGGATGACATCAAGCTGTATGCCAAGAGTGAACAAGACATCGATTCCAAACGAGGAGATAGAAGCCACTGACATCAAGACAAGAAAGCTCCTTACCATGCATGGAGGGTTTCACCCCAAGTCCAGCACCCTGAGGCTGTACGCTAAGTGGAAGGAAGGAGGCCGGGGACTGGTGAGTGTCAGCACCACAGTCCAGGATGAGACAACGAACATCCAAGAATACATCACGAAGATGGCCCCAACTGAAAGCGTGCTCAGTGAATACCTCAGGCAGCAGAAACCCAAGAAAGAGGAGGGAGACGAGGAACCATCATGGAAGGACAGGCCCCTGCACGGTATGTACCACCGGCAGATAGAGGAGGTGGCTGATATCCAGAAATCCTACCAGTGGCTGGACAAAGCTGGACTGAAAGACAGCACAGAGGCACTAATCATGGCAGCACAGGAACAAACACTAAGCACAAGATCCATTGAGGCTGGGGTCTATCACACCAGGCAAGACCCCAGGCTGTGTAAAGATGCCCCAGAGACAATCCAGCACAGCTAAGATACTGCGCAGGACCCTCAAGCTCCCAAACCTCTGGTAGAGGACCCGAGCTTGAAGGAATGACCATCCGCAGGGGCAAGTGGGGAATTTTTAAATTTTTTTAATATATATATTTCTGTGCTCACAAATGATAAAATCTCTAATAAAATATTATTTTTTGTGTGTGTATTTAATTAGGAAATAGTAAGTGGAACCCCCCAAAAGACGTTTCTGTTACCGAGACTAGATAAAATATTTATAATCTTGAAAAGTGGAACTTACCAACAGCAGTCATCAGGGCCACTGAGCTGAGGGTCAGGAGACAGACCAAGAGCCACATTTGGACCATAAACAGATCTGAAGCAGAAGGAAAACCATTCAGACAGGACATGTAGGTATGCAATTTATGCTAAAAAGATAACAAGACTGCTTTAACGAAAGCACCAACAGGAAATTCCATCCAGAGACAGAAAACCATTCAGGTCTCTTTACGGTCACAAATTAGCCTCACAAGTTCACCTTTGGACTGTCAAAGGATGTCTTAATATCTTGAGGACGGTGCAGGCACACAGAGAAATTGAAAACTCTACAGATAAAAGACATAAAATAATACCTGTGGTTGCCAATTCTACCTGTTAGCCTACCAGTAGATGCACCAATGGCATCCATTTCAAAATCCTAGGTGCACAAGGTAAAACTTGAAGTCTGATCTTAAGGATCAAACATAGATCAGATGAAACTAGACCGTACACTCCATTCATATAAGCCAAGCACACTGAAAGACCAACATTGTTTTCATGGCCGTGGATGGGGACCTGTAGTGTTGGATTATTTTTCAGGAGCTGGGTTTGAACCCTTAGTTCCAGTGAAGGGAACTCTTAACGCTTTAGCATACTAATACATTTTGTACAATGTTATGCTCCCAACTTTGTGGGAACAGTTTGGGGATAGCCCTTTCTTCTTCCAACATAACTGTGCATCATTGCACAAAGCAAGGTCCATAAAGACACAGATGTGTGAGTTTGGTGTTAAAGAACCCTGACCTGACCACAACCTGATAGTGAAACTTTGGCCTCCTTGTCCAACATTAGTGTCTAACCACACAAACGCAGTTGTGAAAAAATCAGAAATTCCCATAAATATACTCCAAACATTGTGTAAGGCCTTTCTAGAAGGTTTGAAGATGTCATAGCTGCAAAGGGTGGGCCAACATCACATTAAAGCCTATGGAATGGAAATGGGACATTACTTGAGTTAATATTGTATGGTCTTAACCTCACAATACAAAGCAGCTTGACACAACTGTTGTTGTGGGCTGGTGATATATGAACACAACTGAATTGAATACACGTGTGAAGGCAGATGAGAAAATGCTGCTTCTTCTAACCAGGTAGCGTTGTTTAACTTGGTTTGGCAAAGAACAGAAACTTCAGTCTCCCAGGTAACAGCCCTGTGTTTGATCCCTTCATCCAACACTAAAACAACATTCACTTCAATAAGGAGAACTCATTAGGAGGACTTGACTGATAGTCACTTGATATATTTTTGGTTGATATTTGAATAATCTTCAGTTTTCTGGGTCAGGGAAGGAGATTCTCGTTCAAGTTATTACAGTACATGGCCGATTCCATTGATCGAACTGTTAAGGACTTTGGATTAAAGTTGCCCTTTTGAAAAAATATGTGGGGATTCTTTTGCAGCTCAAATTTCTGTGAGTTTAACTGTGTTTTGTCCTCAGATCATGTCTTATGCATGTGTATCCCATATGGAAAAGAAATAGTAAAAACTTCTATGATTTACTCATGAAAGTGGCCACTTTCTCATTACTTTCATATATTGTTTTAGTAAGTATCCAAAACATACAAGTTTCATTTATATAATTTTTCAAGGGATCTTATATCTGTTTTCACTCTTGTATGCTTTTCATACAAGTTTCACACAAGACAGATAAAAGCTTTATAAGATTTATATATATATCTTTTCCATATGGGATGGATTTGTCCTGAGGTTGACCTTTACAAGAGCCCACACTATGAAATTACTGTCTACGTCTCTGCTCTGTGTGTATCCCTTTGCTTTGGGAGTGGCACATCACAACCAGAACAAAAAGGTAATTTTTTTATTAATTTCTTTTGATATTTTAGACTAAAACAACCCAAGGGTCTAAATGAAAGCTGCTTTCAGTGAGTATCAAGAGACTTGTCTTCAGCTTCTAACAAGCAGCTGATTTCACAATTACAGATCAAGATCTTTCTTAGATTGTTAGGAGATTATCTCGTTATGGTGTCCATTAAACCTTTCCATTTTCTGGACAATCTGGCATAGTGTGTTTTTTTCTTAGTTTTATCAGTGAGGAAGAAACAAGTGCTGCAACTGCACATCAGAGTGATGAACTGTTGCTCCCAATCAATGTGGTTAAGGCAACACATGATGTGATGTCAAATTCAGCTGGCGACACAAGCAATGCGGTGAGCTTAATGGAACTGTTACAAGACCAAACAATTTGAAGTCCATCGTTCTATAGTAAGCATGATTATTCGTCAGTGTCAAAAATTCAAGACAGCTTCCCATCAGCAGTCCCAGGAGTGGATGTCCCAGCAAATGTATACCACGGTCATGCTGTGCATTGCTCAGAAACACTACAAAATCCAAACAACACATCTTAGCCAACTAAGACTCTACAGTTGCCATGTTAAATTTTAAACTTTGTCCGAATAAATACTAACCTCACAATACAATACTTTGTCCGAATACTAAACAAGTATAGCTTGTTTGGAAAGGTTTGCAGGAGGGAGCAGCTTATCTCCAAAAGTAAAATGGCAGCATGGCATAGGTTTGAAAAGTTGCATCTGAACAAACCACTATACTGGCACAATGTCCTTGGAACAGATGGCAATGGTGCAGAGTGCCATGTTTAGTCCCACCTTTCTGGTGGGAAGGAGCTTGACCCAGTGCGTGAGTTAATAAGAAATACTGACTACATTTAGTTGGGCTGACCTCAAAGCACAGCTCGGGTTCTAGAGCCAGTATCATGGCGAGGGGCGGTTTCTGTCTCGAGTGAGAGGTGAGAGGCAGCAAGCAGGGGTAGGTATCATAGTGTCCTCTCGAGGGCTGGGTATCGTCACTGATTTCTAGAATCGATTCGATTCACAAGGTCCCGAATCGATTTGATCCACGATTCGATTCGATTCAATTCAATTCGATTTTGAATCAGTCTGAAATATTATTATATGAACCATAATATATATAAAATTATGATTGTTCACCTTGTATATGTACTGTCAAAAGAACCCTCTAAGCCTTGTGAATGAATTACATAAATTTCAAAATTAAAAGCAGATACTAAAGCAGTTACAATAATGTAATTTTTAATTAACATCAGTATATATTTATTTTCATACATACATTAACAATAGTGGATCAGGGATCCAGTGCAAATAGAACATATCTTTTGTAAACATCAGTAACGCCTCAGAGAAATAGTTTTGCTGTTCGTGTCTCACACAGCTTTCCTGAAATCCACTCTTGTGTTTTGGAGACACACAGGATAACACAGCATGTACAAGTGAACTGACAGAAACTGACCGATCACAAAAGGAAAAACTGCCTTTTAAAATACTTCAAAAAATGAAAACATACTGAACAGTATTGTAAAACCTCTGTGAAACTCTTGCAATTTAGCCTCATTTATAACTACCCCCTCACTTCTTTGAGACTGTAAGGTTTTTCTGCAAGAAGAGAAGCTGGTTTACATGTTGTGGAGTCAGGCAGCTCCTTTGTGCGGTAACAGTGTCACCAGCAGTTGAAAACACTCGTTCAGAAGGAACACTGGTCCCAGGTATGGAAAGATACTGCTTATAGTGCGCATGCGCCAACCAGCGTGCAGCCTGTTACAGTCGCTCCTGCTTTTCTCTTAGTTTAGCTCTTTTTTCTTACGTATTCTTTTTTTTTTCTGACTTGTATTTTCCTCCGTTTTCTATCTCTTACTCAATCATGTGGATTGAGAGAGTTTTTGTTCTTCTGGTGGCCGTGGAACTCTTACTTTTATCAAGGAACGGGACCGCGGCACATCTCCTACACGCACGGACTGTTTACTCCAGAGATCAGCTGATCGCCCTGATGCCGGCCGGCTCGCTGGCCAGGCCCGCAGAAGTGCCCGCAGAAGTACCAGCTGAAATTTGGAGGAAAACACATCGGGGATGCAGAGGTCAAGGACAGAAGAGAAGAAAAAAGGTGACGGTGAGACAGCGGAGGCTCGAAGCGAGGAGGAGGTTTAAACCGTGTCTGCCGTCTATCGTGATGGGAAATGTGCGATCGTTGGCAATTAAAATCGACGAGCTCTTGGTTGGATGCATCAGCAGGGATGATGAGACAGAGTACCGGGCTGTGGTCGACTCCTTTGTCACGTGGTGTGAGCAGAATCATCTGCAGCTCAACGTGGCAAAGACCAAGGAACTGATCGTGGACTTCAGGAAGACCAGGAAACACTTGACCCCTGTTTCAATCCAGGGGGTCAGTGTTGACATTGTGGAGGACTATAAATACCTTGGAGTTCACATTGACAATAAACTGGACTGGGCTAAAAACACCACAGCACTTTACAGGAAGGGCCAGAGTCGTCTCTATTTTTTGAGGCGACTGAGGTCCTTCAACATCTGCCAGAAAATGCTGAGGATTTTCTATGAGTCTGTTGTGGCCAGTGCGATCCTCTATGCTGTTGCATGCTGGGGGAGCAGGCTGAGGGTCGCAGATGCCAACAGACTTAATAAACTGATCCGTAAGGCCAGCAATGTTGTGGGGATGGAGCTGGACTCCCTCAAGGTGGTGTCGGAGAGGCGGATGCTGTCCAAGATAAAGACAATGTTGGATAACACCTCCCACCCACTCCATGACATGCTGGTCAGTCACAGGAGCTCGTTCAGTGAGAGACTGAGATTACCGAAAAGCACCACTGAACGACACAGGAAATCATTCCTGCCTGTGGCTCCCTGTACAACGCATCCACTTAACACACTGTTTGCTGCTACAACTACACATGTTTCTTTTCCAAATATTTATTTATGAGTGACTTATGTATGTATGTATGTATATATATGTATATATTGTACTATTCTTAGTTAGCGTATTGTCTGTCTTGTCTTAATGTTGGTTTAAAATGGAGCACTGTAACAAAAAATAATTTCCCCCAGGGATCAATAAAGTATTCTGATTCTGATTCTGATTCTGATTTGCTTGAAGAGCCAAAAGCGGATACTCCCTTTCATGGTCCCTCCACCAGATCAAAGGATCCTCAGAAAGTGCAACAGGCTCAACGTCCCTGTATCGATTCACTTCTTCCTTTGCCTTCTGAGTTGGTGTTTTCTGTGGCGCTGTGGTTTTTGTTGAGTAGGCGGGCCCAAGGAGAAAAATTAATGCAGAGTCCTTTGACCTCTTAATTGGAGGGGCATAATCCACTTCATCAACACCACCGAGAGAGATGTCAGGGACAGTTTCTTCAGATGTGTCACCATCAGACTGTCGCTGTAGAAAAATGAAAACTTAATTAATAAAGAAATTACTATTTATATTCTAACTCGAGTAGTGCAAAAAAACCAATAATTTTTTGTTTTTGTTTCTGTAACTCACAATAGCTGTGTCCACGTTCTCCAAACCTGCTGCTTCCAACACCAACTGAGAGAATGTGTTGTTACAGGTCTCTTTGGACAAGAATGGCAGGGCCTTAAAGCGAGGATCTAATGCTGATGCAATGTACAGCTTGTCCTTTAGGGCCACATATCTTGAAAAGAGATTTTGCACATTTAACTCAGTTTATTATGTTGGCTATACATGTGCATGGTTACATACACTCATGCAAGATCAGAAACATTAATATACGACTTTGTTTCCATAATTTATATATAAACATCTATAGATAGATAGATATAAAATCAAAAGGCCTATTACTGGACAAGAGGGCTTAACTAACATTTTTATAATATATATATTTTTTCACTATAATAAGAATTTTCATGTAATATATGCATCCATACAGTTGCACTCATTCATGGCATACACACACAATTCATAAGCATACCTTGACTCCAAGCTGTCGTATACAGCAGTCTTGAGGTCTTTAATCAGTGAGGAGTCGTGAGAGACACTGATCCTCTTCTCCAGCAGCTGTGCATGCAGAGGTGCAATGATGGAAAGGGTCGGGGACTTTTCTTCAGACATAACCAGTGTGGCTGCTTTCAGCGGCTTCAAAGCTTTCACTATATCTTCTCCATCAGTTATGTCAGCCTCTGTAAGACTACAGCGATTACTGTCACTTCTCCTCACTTCAGGTGAGAGTAGAGCTGCAGCGATTGCTGGTTGTTGCTCTAGGAAGCGTTCCAGCATCTCCAATGTGCTGTTCCATCTGGTCACCCCATCAGTCACCAGCTTATGGGCAGGGAGATTCAGTATCTTTTGCTTCTCTTTAAGCTTGCGACTTGCAACAGTGCTGCGATGAAAAAAGGATGCTATGCGTCTCACTCGGCCAAGCAGCTGCGCAACAGCTGGAACTTTCAGTCCTGCTTGTGAAGCTAAATTGAGTGTGTGGGCAAAACAACCAATGTGCAACCAGCCCGTTATTTCCACAGCTCGCACCATATTTGCAGTATTGTCAGTTACGATGACTGGATTTTTGTTTGTAAGCTCCCATTCTTCGATTGCTTTGAACATAATTTCAGATAAATTAGCTGCTGTGTGGCTTGCTTCAGTGGTTCTTGTCTGTGAGACATGAGACACGAGTCTCCACTCCTGGTCGATATGGTGTGAGGTGATAGTCAGGTAGTTACCTGTTGCTCTGGATGTCCAGCTGTCACAGGTTATAGTGACTCTCTCTGCTGACGTGAGTGAGGCTGTAACATCGTGTTTCACTTTTTCATACATGTTTGGGATTACCACTTCACTCAAATGTTTGCGTGTTTGTAAAACATAGCGTGCTTCTAGCGTATTAATGAGGTTTTGGAAGCCATCACTTTCAACAACGCTGTACGGACGTATATCTTTACATATGAAAGTTGCCACAGACTGGGTTATTTTTTGGGCACGTGGAGAAGTGGATGCCAACTTCACTGCAATGCCTTCAATGCCTTTTCGAGTGAGCGTTGCTTGGTGTCGGCCGTTTTTGCTAGCGGGATATCTGGATGATGCCTCGTTAAATGATTTCTGAGATTTGTGGTATTTCCACAGTGCTTTACCTCCATTTTGCACATCTTACATACGGCTTTGCTTTTGTCCGGCTCTTCACTGTCTTCACAGTTCTTAAGGTCAAGGTCAAATTTATTTATATAGCACATTTCAAACAGCCGATGCTGCACAAAGTGCTTAACAATATAAAAATGGTATTAAAAAGCAACAATGTAATACAATAATAACAGTAAAAAACAATAATAGGACAGTAAAAGAATTAAAACAATAACTAAACTAATTCAAATAAGACCAGAATGCTTGGGTCATAGTGTGTTAAAAGCCAGGGCATAGAAATGTGTCTTTAGTAAAGATTTAAATTGATCAAGTGTTTGTGCAGATCTAATATTTAGGGGGAGACTATTCCAAAGTCTGGGACCTGCCACAGAGAAGGATCTATCACCACGGGATGTGAGGTTAGTCCGTGGGATGGGCAGCATTAGTTTTGAGCTGGACCTCGTGGTTTGTCCTGGAGCACAAACAGAGAGGAGCTCAGACAGGTAAGGAGGGGCTCGGGCATTAAGTGACTTAAAAACAAAAAGTAGAAGTTTAAATTGGATCCTGTAGGAGACAGGAAGCCAGTGTAGAGAAACTAAAACTGGGGTTATATGCTCTCTCCGTTTGGTACCAGTTAGCAGGCGAGCAGCTGCATTTTGGACCATCTGAAGACGATGAATGGAGGCCTGATCTAGACCATAACACAATGAATTGCAGTAGTCCAATCTGCAAGTAAGGAAAAGGTGAATAACACGCTCAAAGACGTTAGCCGGGAGGTATGGCTTTACCTTGGCCAGCTGTCTTAACTGAAAGAAGCAGGACTGAACTACTGCACTCACCTGCTTATTCAATTTAAAAGAACCATCAATGTAGACACCGAGGTTTTTTACATGTGTTTTACGATACGAGGAAAGGGCGCCCAGAGTGCTGTCGATATGATTCAAGTTGCCAAAAATGACAACCTCAGTTTTATTTTCATTTAGCTTTAAAAAATTTAATGACAACCACTGTTTGACATCATCAAGGCAGCGTAATAAGAGCTGCGGATGGTCTGACCCTGCTTTTAAAGGTAGATAAATCTGCAAATCATCAGCAAAACAGTGAAATGAAATGCTGTACCGCGAGAAGATGGAGCCCAATGGCAACAAATAGAGTGCGAACAGGGCAGGACCCAAAATGTGTTGCCAGACATCTGCCTTTAGGCTCGGTGGCACATTCTCGGGAGTAGCCATGATGGTTCATGCGTCCAGGTCACTTAACTCTCGCGTGACTTCCTCATGTTAACCGCTTGCAAGTTTCATACGCGGCAAACTACATATGTATAGAAAAAATTGATTTCAGGATTTAATGAATCGATATCGTTTTATTCCAGTTAGAATCGATTTTAATCGATGAATCGACTTTTTAAACCCACCCCTAATCCTCTCAGTGCCTATACACTGGGGGCTTTGGTAGTAGACGGACAAGTTGTGTTTCCGTGTCTTTGGGTTAAGGATTTGGTCCAAACTATTGTTTGTGTTTATGTGTCAAATGACACTACAGAGTGCACAGCTTGGAGTCACTGGGTGGTGTACTCGAGGGTGCTCCATATGGTAGCTCTGCTGTCCTGCTGGGAGACAATGGCAGCAAAACGTGGAGGGGCGTGATTGGGAGGAACTACCTGCCTGAGCTGAACTAGCGTGTTGTTCTGTAGAGATGACAGTTTTTCCATAGTGAACTCATTTCAATTCAATTTTATTTATATAGCGCCAAATTTAAAAAAACACAGTATTATTATTATTGTAAAGTAATGACCCTAAAGTAATACAGAGAAACAGAGAAGAACCTTGGTGACAGTGGGAAGGAAAAACTCCCTTTTAACAGGAAGAAACCTCCGGCAGAACCAGGCTCAGGGAGGGGCCATCTCCTGTGATTGGTTGGGGTTGAGGGGACGGAGACAGGACATGCTGTCCCAGAGATTAATAATAACTAAGTGGAGAGTAGTATACGGACACATGGTGGTTGAAAAGGGGTGAGAGATGCTCAGTGCATCATGGAAAGCCCCCAGCAGCCTACACCTATTGCAGTATAACTAAGGGTGGACTCAGGACCACCTGATCGAGCCCTAACTATATGCTTTAGTAAAAAGGAAAGCTTAAGTCTAATCTTTAAAATAGCAGGAATGTCTTAAAGACATAAAGACCTGGATGGCCGCTAACTTTCTGCTTCTTAATTCAGATCAAACTGAGGTTATTGTACTCGGCCCTGAAAAGCTTAGAAATATGGTGTCTAAGCAGATTCTTACTCTGGATGGCATTACCTTGGCCTCCAGTAACACTGTGAGGAACCTTGGAGTCATTTTTGACCAGGACATGTCCTTCAATGCACATATTAAACAAATATGTAAGACTGCGTTCTTCCATTTGTGCAACGTCTCTAAAGTTAGACACATTTCCACCCAGACTGGGTCTGATCATGTCTCAGGTGAACATAAAAAGGGAGTCACCTGTTGTGACTGTTTGTTGTCTCAAATATAACGAGTGACGTCTGGTGCTGCCAGTGAAAAAGGTTTACTGCTGAAGCAACTTTCAGATTCACTCAGAGATTATTGTAAATTAATTAGTGTTTTTTCACAGGATTACTGGGTTTATGTGTGAAGGAAACTGTGTTCACAGGTTATATCTTGGTTATGCTATTATACTGTGTTGTTGAGAAAATGTGAATATTACTGTGAGAATGTGTAAACAATGTGAGACATACTGTGTTGAAACCAGTGTCACTCCTTTTCACTTCTGTGGATGGTTAACTTTGACCTTTCTGCAGCACCTCTGGAATCTGTTGATCAGCACTGACCTCCAGGATGCTTCATGTGTTTTGCTAATGTTTGTTTCCCTCTAAGAGTGCTTGTGAAGGATTCGGCACAGACAGACAAGTGATGTTACAGCAGAAGTGCAATGATTAGAGGACATTTTTAAAGGTTGGGCCCATTATCTGACTATTGTTGAGCTCATAGTGATGAAATGAGTGAGTGGCATTACTTAAGGAAAGTCACTGATTACAGTAATGTGGAATAAATAATAAATAAATTTGGGGCACATTATGGCAATAGTAGTGGTTTAATGATTTGAGAAAACCTGCACATGATACTTGTCTCTGTGTTGCTGAATACTTTATTAATGAATACTTTATTGAGGTGGAAGGTCGTGCTGTTTGGGGCCCTACTAGTCATCATGTGACAATTTCAGAACCACAGCAATGATCATAAAGCTGCGTTGGAATGAGAGCTGTGCCATGAGGCTTTCCAGAGGTCATCAAGAGATGATTGTGGACAACAGATGGGCATCTGAAGGATGAGGGGAGCGTGCCAAGCTCCGATCGACAGCGCAGAGGGAGTTCAAGGATGCCATCAGAAGAACAAGAACAGGAAATTGTTCGGGTTACATCCGAAGCAACCAAGCAAGGAGCGCTTAAGTGGGAAAACTGCACGAGTGTTTGCACTAATGGAGCAGCAGCCATGGTCAGGCGCGCCAAAGGTTTCGTTAGCAGAGTGAAAGTGATACAGCCAGATGTTATTGTTACACACTGTTTCTGCACCACGAGGCACTTGTTGCCAAGACTTTACCAGCAGACCTAGCTCCTGTGTTGGATGATGTTGGACCTCTGAAAACTCGCATATTTGCATCTCTGCCACGTGACAACCATCGGACCTCTGCGTGGAGCAATAAGGCTTTATGATCCGCTCCCATTTCCTCGCACAAAGTACTGGCCCATGTGCATGAGCTGTGGGAACAGCTAGAAGTGTTTTGAGTGATGAGAGGTACAATGATGCAAAGCTGCTTGCAAGTGATGAGTGGTGTGCAATAGGGCTGGGCCATATCACACCATTCACGGTAATACCAGTATAACGTTAGGCAACGATAAGAAAATGAAATATGGCGATAGAATATGGGTAAAACGCACATGTGCAGTGCCTTTGTTTTCATACGCACATGGTGGAAAAAGCATGGCGGCGACGGAGAATGAGAAGGGCGAAAGCGGATCGTTGAGTGAAACAGATGAACCAGAACTGGTTTGTAAAAACGCTGCAGCTTCAGTGGTGGAACTGGTTTAGCTTTCGTCCGTCAGATACACAACAAAGCACTATTTTTGGTGGCGCATGCTAGCGGGCCGTCGTTATTACCTTTATTACCGAACTGATTTTATGTGATACACTGCACTCAAATCTGTCAAAAATGTTTTAGTACGACTTTGCTGAGCTACGAAGCCGCACCGCTTGATGGATTGTCGGAGCATTATGGCTACCGTAGGCGGAGCCTCGCGGAGTGTGCTTCAACATAATATTACCGTATTGTGTGTGCATATAACCTCTTTTTATACATGGTTATGCTGAGGATACTGTTAAATTTTTATATAGCTTTCACTAGCTGGGACCACAACCTCGGAACAATGAGCAATGAGGGGGGGAGGGGGGGGGGGGCATGAAAATGAGAACAGCGGGTATTGGAGAAGGAGACATTTATAGTCTGAGGAGACTATATATGTCCCTATTTATACGCTTGAGCAGAAGCTGTCCGTTTATTTTGCCTCAGTCTCCGCTGAATGCCATAACTGGGTAAGGGACCCGTATAGCTCAGCAGCAGTTTCTGGAAGGATATGACTTTGCAGGAGCAGGAGGAACTAACTGAACTGAGACAAGAGCGTGGTTTAAAGCTAAACTTTGCTGATCTGGACAGTTTTTGGTTGACTGCTGCCAAGGACTTCCCCATTCTGGCAAAGAGATATTGTGACATTGCATTTCCCACAACATATCTATGTAAGCAAAGCTTTTTGAGCCTGCCAGAATATCATCTTTGTGTTCAACTAGACAGGCCGATGTTTGTTTGTTTTTTTGTAACGGTATAAACAATGAAAGGTGGTGGATTGGCCAGATGCTGGCTGATGTGTAACGACAACTCAGTTGTTTGGTGGTGGCTATGGCGGAGCTTCCACAGAGGGAAGGAGAGGCAGGAGTAGGAGAGACCAGAGTTATTCTGCGTCTTTACGCTGCAGCTGCCTCTTCTCCTCTCATTCTCTCCCCTCCCTCTCCTGTTTCTACTTCAATCCTGAAACTGATCAATGATCAGCTGATCGTCTTTTCTCTCTTGTTTGTTTATCGCTCACTTTGCGCCAGAAAGAGGAAACCAGCGGATGTCGCGCTAAACAACAGCAGCACGTTTAAGCTTGATCAGCTGTTGTTAGAATTTATTTAATATTAATTTCTAGTATCAGCTGATGTTTGCTGGAGCCACAGCTGTAAAGCTGCTGGTCATGATGGTTTGGATATGTGGTGAGAGGGAAACATGAAGATGAAACCAGGAGATGTCCTTACTGAATCATCAGAGCTGAACAGGTGATGGAGAAACAGGTTTACCTTTTAGGTGACATGAATGAGTTGAAGTTATGAACTGTTTCTGAGAGACAAATAACACCAGGAGCCTTTTCTAAGCAGCTGACAGCTGGTAACTGTGCAGGGGCGGGTCTAGCAAAGTGTTGCCAGGGGGGCAGGTAGGGCATTAACAGGGAGAGGGGGGCACAAAGAAATACTTTTCTTTCTTATTCTCATTTAAAATGTCTCGCTTTTAATAAATAATTATCTGAAGCTTACAACCAAAGTTTTTATCTCATGTCAAATGTATAGAAATCACACATATACCAACAAGACTGTACATCACTGTCACCACAGTGTTTGTTTTTATTCAAAGGCTTTATGGCTTTAATACCTGGTGGGCTGAGTTAATCTGAGAGGGTGCATTAAAAAATAAATGACCAGGCCAGCGGTGCACATCGCAAATCAGCTCGCATAGACACATTAGCTGTGCCGCTTCTTAATGACGGTATCTTAGCTAACAACCCCAACTACCAGATTCAACTTGTAGTTGGCTAAAAATAACTTAGCCTACAGGTGAGAGGGACGTTGTTAGCTGGCATTCTGACACTTCAAATGCTTCAGGAGCTGTCCGCTCAGCGCAGCATCAGCACCACGGATACATCCGTAGACTTTTTCGGGACTTTCAGGTGTTTGGACCAATGTTTTATTTTCTGATCAAACCAGAAGCTTTAATGAGCAGCTGGATTTGTCTCACATTAACTGGCTGAGTTAATGCCAGTTAATGTAACATCGAAGCAGCTGGAATCCACAGCTGTGCGTGTTCATGGAGCTGCATTTTCACCTGCTGGACATCACTACCTGACAGGTTTAACTGGCTTCAGAACATTGCAGAGGCCTTATTGACAGTGTTTGGCTCCACATGTCTGTGTGAGCAGGTTTTCTCTCACATGAGTCCTCAGGTAGCCTCTGAATGCTGGACACTCGGAGACCACAGATCACATTAACATGTCTGTCTCTGTATTAACAAACATGCCATATTGGCCCAGTTTATTTTTCTTATCATTGTTGTGAGGAGACCATAAATAGCATTTGTATTTTCTGTTGTACAGTTCATTTGCTGTTATGGATAAAAAGTCTTTTTTTGTTTCAAACGTTAGATCTTTAGCTGGGAAAACATTTTTAATTAATGATTTAATCACTGAGCACAGCCTTGATTTTATGTTTTTAACTGAAACTTGGTTGGACCAAAGTAACAGTGGAGCTGTTCTCATCGAGACGACCCCTCCTAACTACAGTTTTATCAGTGAGGCCAGGGTGAGCAGGAGAGGAGGAGGGGTTGCTGTCTTATTTAATGAATCATTTCAATGTAAGCAGCTATCTCCTGGAAGTTTTCAGTCTTTTGAATATGTGGCTTTACAGCTGAAGGCCCCATCCAAAGTTGTGTTTCTTAATGTTTACAGGCCTCCCAAATACTGCACAGACTTTTTTAATGACCTCAGTGAACTGCTGTCTGTGATCTGTGTTGATTTCAACTGTGTAATTATTGCTGGGGATTTTAACATCCATGTGGACAACCCTCAGGACAAAGGGACTAAAGACCTGAGTAACACTCTGGGCAACTTTGGGCTGACTCAGCATGTAACAGAGGCCACACATAATAGAGGACACACTCTCGACCTACTGATCTCCAAAGGCCTGAGCATTTCAAAGGTTACTGTGTCTGATGTGGGCCTGTCTGATCATTACTGTGTTTTCTTTGAAAGTAAAATCTCAGCCCACACAAATATATCAACAACAGTGATCACAGAACGGTGTGATCCCTCAGGTCATCTGGATCCGGTCTTTTATCAGTTCCCAGAGTCAGAACCAGACACGGAGAAGCTGCATTCAGCTTTTATGCTCCTTATATCTGGAACAAACTCCCAGAAAGCCTCAGATCAGCTGAAACACTCAGTTTATTTAAATCCAGGTTGAAGACTCACCTGTTCTCAGCTGCATTTGAATAAAGCACCAAATCCACACTTTAAGCTTAAATTTCAAAACTTACACTAACTACTGATTTTATCTATTTCTGATTTTATCTGTTTGATTTTATATACTGTTTTGTTTGTTTGTTTGTTAAGTGGGTTTAGAGCTCTGGGTAGCTCCCCAGCTGGGTCTAGACTGGGTCTAGAGAGTATTTTAAATTCAGGGAATTTAAAATAGAAAGTAGCTCGTCCACAGAAGGACTGGTATCTCCCCTTACGATAAGGGTTCAGATCGCGCGAACAGGTGTGAAATGTGTGTGTTTAGTTAGTTTGTTTGTTTGCTTGTTTTAATCAATTATAAATCATGCTTTTTATTTGTTCTTGTTTCTAATGTCTCTGTAAAGCACTTTGAATCACCTTGTTGTTGAATTGTGCTATACAAATAAATTTGCCTTGCCTTGCCTTGCCTATAACTGAACACAGTAGTGCAATTTTTAACCAGGTCTTCCCATTAAACAAATGTCAGTCCTAGTTTTACTGGATCTCAGTGCAGCATTTGATACAGTTGACCACAACATATTACTCAAACGACTGGAGAACTGGACAGGTCTTTCAGGAACTGTACTAAACTGGTTCAAAACATACGTAGAAAACAGGAAATACTTTGTATCAATAGGTAACTTCACATCTGAGCAGACAAGTATCACATGTGGAGTTCCCCAAGGTTCCATCTTGGGACCCCTTCTGTTTAACATCTACATGCTCCCACTGGCACAGATTATAAACAACAACAAAATAAACTATCACAGCTGTGCAGATGACACACAAATATATATCACAATGTCACCAGGAGACCGAGGCCCTGTACAGGCTCTTGGTAAATGCATTGAGGAAATCAATGACTGGTTGTGCCACAATTTTCTCCAGCTAAACAAAAACAAAACTGAGGTAATAGTCTTTGGCGCCAAAGAAAAACGATTACAGGTCACCAGAGAACTTCAATCTATACATCTAAAAACCACAAACCAGGCGAGAAATTTGGGTGTAGTGATGGATGCAGACCTAAACTTAGAAAAACACATTAAGACAATAACAAAGTCAGCTTACTATCACCTCAAGAATATATCAAGGATAAAAGATCTGATGTCTCAACAGGACCTGGAAAAACTAGTCCATGCATTCATCTTTAGTAGGTTTGATTACTGTAACAGCATCTTTACAGGTCTTCCTAAAAAATCAGTCAGACAACTACAGCTCATTCAGAACTCTGCTGCTCGAGTCCTCACTAAGACCAAAAAAGTGGACCACATCAGTCCAGCTCTGAGGTCTTTACACTGGCTGCCTGTCCGTCAGAGGATAGACTTTAAAGTTCTGATGCTGGTCTATAAAGCTCTGAATGGTTTAGGACCAAAATACATCAGTGACCTCCTGACCCAGTATGAACCTTCCAGATCCCTCAGGTCATCTGGATCCGGTCTTTTATCAGTTCCCAGAGTCAGAACCAGACACGGAGAAGCTGCATTCAGCTTTTATGCTCCTTATATCTGGAACAAACTCCCAGAAAGCCTCAGATCAGCTGAAACACTCAGTTTATTTAAATCCAGGTTGAAGACTCACCTGTTCTCAGCTGCATTTGAATAAAGCACCAAATCCACACTTTTAAGCTTAAATTTCAAAACTTACATTTAACTACTGATTTTATCTACTGTTCTGATTTTATCTGTTTTGATTTTATCTGTTTTGATTTTATATACTGTTTTGTTTGTTTGTTAGTTTGTTTTAATCAATTTTAAATCATGCTTTTTATTTGTTCTTGTTTCTAATGTCTCTGTAAAGCACTTTGAATCACCTTGTTGTTGAATTGTGCTATACAAATAAACTTGCCTTGCCTTGCCTTAACAGGGGAAAGCAGTGCTCTACTCACTGTTCTCACTTACTAGTGAGAACTTGGGCTATCTAGACAGGACCAACTTCACACCCGATCAGATCTGCACACTGTTAGACCTCTGCCTCACCACTACATATTTCAAATACAACGAAGGCTTCTACAGACAAAAACATGGCTGTGCCATGGGCTCCCCCGTGTCACCTATTGTAGCCAACCTTTACATGGAGGAAGTGGAAAGGAAGGCTCTTGGCTCTTTCAAAGGAAGAGTACCCAGCCACTGGTACAGATATGTGGACAACACCTGGGTCAAAATCAAGACACAAGAAGTGGAATCCTTCACTGCGCACATTAACGCTGTGGATAAGAACATCAAGTTCACCAGGGAAGACACAAAGGACGACTGTTTGCCTTTCCTGGACTGCGCTGTGCACATTGAAGAGAACGGCAACCTCAACATCGAAGTTTACCGGAAGCCCACACACACGGACCAGTACCTCCTCTTTGACTCCCATCACCCTTTGGAACACAAACTTGGAGTAATTAGGACCCTACACCACCGGGCAGAACATGTTCCCTCTAAACCTGAAGGAAAAAGAAGGAACACACACATGTAAAGGAAGCACTCAAAACGTGCGGCTATCCTAAATGGGCGTTCTTAAAGTCAGCAAAGAGGCACAGAAAAGAAGATCAGACACCAGCGAGGGAGGATAAGAAGGACAGACGCAACAACATTGTCATCCCCTATGTAGCCGGTGTATCAGAGAAACTCAGGAGAGTTTTCTCCAAGCATGACATCCCAGTGTATTTCAGACCCAGCAACACGCTCAGACAGAAACTGGTTCACCCGAAAGACAAAACTCCAAAACACAAACTTAACAATGTGGTGTATGCTGTACAGTGCAGCGAGGAATGCTCAGACCTCTACATTGGAGAGACCAAACAGCCACTTCACAAGTGCATGGCACAACACAGAAGAGCCACCTCCACAGGACAAGACTCAGCAGTCCATCTGCATCTAAAGGTCAAAGGTCACTCTTTCGAGGATGCCAATGTTCACATTTTGGACAGAGAGGACAGATGGTTTGAAAGAGGAGTGAAAGAAGCATCTATGTCCACTGTGAGCGACCATCTTTGAACAGAGGCGGGGTTTACGACACCAACTCTCTGCCATCTATAATCCAGTTTTGAGATCCTTCCCAGACGCCTTAACGCCCACTCACATCCTGGGCCATCTGACCTCAGGAATTCGCATGATAAGGTGGGGCCAGGTTTCACAATGAACACACCCGAAACTCTGGCTGATTGGGACCCACACCCAGTTTCACACCTTGGCTCAGGTGATTAGAGGATCATCAGGGGTCCTTTTGTCCCTCTGTGGGGGGAAACTCCCACTAGGTTTATATCTGGGACTCTCCACCATTTGACCTTAGAACTGAAGAAGCTTCTCGGATGAGAGGTGAAACGTCTTCAAGCAACTTAAAGAAGTCCAGACTAGGGATGGGTATTATTTAGGTTTTATTCGATACCAGTGCCAAACCGGTACTTTTGAAACGGTGCTCGAACCGGTGCTTAAACAATGGAAAAAACACAAACTTTGTCCAAAAACCTCCCATGTTTAGCTGTTTTCCACTTTTTCTTTGGTCATTTTAGTCTTTTTGGCCAGGGTGAAGGGAGTATCTGCCATCAAACAAGCTTTAATATTTATATTAATAAATGTAAAAGCAACTGAGATAGTATTTTATATAATTTCACTTTTAATCGGAAAAATGAATGAAATGAATGAATGAAAACCTTAAAATGAATATGGTCTAGTACACCCCTTGCCCCCCTTTAGACTCACCCTGTCCGTGTCCATGTAAAACAGGACAGCTGCCCTCAGCCTTCAGTAAGCTGTATATTTAAACCATTCTGGTCTCAGACTGAGTTAACAGTTCCTCTGCGTATTTTAAACACCTTCTGGAGGCTTACTGCAGATTGTTGGCTGTGTAAAACAAATGGTGGTGAATGTAGCAGCTACAAAGTTCACTTTTCTTCACGTCAGAGTTTGTCGATCAGGTGCTTTGATTTTTGTAAAGTTTTAATGGTGATCACAAGAACTGTGCTGCTGTTTTAGAGGCTATTTTCTTTCACTCAGCCTGAGCTCACCATCACAGTGACGGCTCCGCCTCTTTGCGCTTTACGGTGTGTAACAGATACTGGTTCCAAGAGTGCAAAGCTGCAAAAGTGAGTGAGCTATCTGGAGCAAGTACAAACTGATATTAATCTTTAATGGGGCTGTCAAAATTGAGAGCAAACAAAAAACTGCTGTACAATGCCGTCCGCCATCTTAGTTGAATTGGTCACATGACTACATCATATGACTAAAATGCGTCAAACAAAAGCCCCCGTTTTTCACAGTCCACACTGCGATGCAAAAATGGTGTTTTCAAATGTATCCACTTTGGCGAGTGTTTTCAAAACACTCAGTTTTCCTTGACGAAAAATGGCCAAAACGGAGAGAAAAAGATGCGTTTTCAAACGAAAATGTATTAGTGTGGACATTAGTCGCAAATGTTCTATACATGATCGCATTTGCATTGTTAAAATTGCACGCTACAGAGCGTGCACTACAGAAGCATCGAAGCAAAAAAGTTGTGTAGAGAATATTTTAAAATCCAATTATTCAAAGTATGAATGATTGCAGCCCTAGCTTCAATTAACAGTTACACAATCTGTCCAACATTGCTTATCATGTTAATGTTATGAGTGATTGCATAAATATCCGTCGCAATGAATTGAGGGACAATTTTTTTCTCCCTCACTTTTCCTAAAAGATGGCCCAGTTTATTCTATGCTACAGGAAGCAATAAATGAAGCACAGCGGGGTGGCTGTAGCTCAGGAGGTAGAGCAGGTCACCTACTGATCGGAAGCTTGGTGGTTCGACCCCTGGCTCCTCCTTCCTAAACAAAAGCGGCTACGGGAATGTACAGTGCCATGTCTAATGTCATTACAAAAATGTGGTAGCACTGTTTTCTGCCTTATTGAGTGATGAAAATATTGGACAACATGGATGAGTGGTTACAGCAGATGATGGCTATATGGCCTTAATTCTAGTCTTGTGTTATGGAGGTTTTTTTCAAATAAAAAATGTAGGTATTGAGGAGACCTTATGTCTCCAACAATTACAGGTGCTCTTTTTAGACGCACCCAATTCTACAAATATCATTACTAACTTTAGAGTCTAAATTGTGTTTTTCGTCACAATCTCATTATGATGACAGCATTACATGAGGACCCGCTTGTTTACCTGATGATCTTTCCATATAGTTTAATTATACAGTCCATCTCCTCAGCACTCAGTCAAGAGGCCTCCCAGATGAGTGAGGGCAGCTTTAGAGGAGGAGTCAATATGCACATCAGTATATACACTATCTCATAAGAGTGAGTGACCTCTCAGATTTTTGTAAATATTTTAATGTATCCTTTCAAGGGACATCACTGAAGATGTGACACTTTGGTACAATGTAAAGTAGTCAGTGTGCAGCTTGTATACTGTAAATTTGATGTCCCCTCAAAATAACTCAACATACAGCTGTTAATGTCTAAACCACTGGCAACAAAAGTCAGTCCACCCCTGAGTGAAAATGTCCAAATTGTGCCCAGTTAGCCATTTCCCTCCCTGGTGTCATGTGACACGTCAGTGTTACAAGGTCTCAGGTACTGAACTGCAGCACGATGACCAAGACCATACAGCAGTTTAACAGGACAGGTTCCACTCAGAACAAACCTCGCCATGATCCACCAAAGAAGCTGAGTGCATGTGCTCAGCGTCATATCCAGAGGTGGTCTTTTAAAAATAGACGTATGATTGCTGCTGGCACTGGGGAGCTACAGTTAATTGAGGGAACCATGAATGCCAACATGTACTGAAGCAGAGCATGATCCCCTCCTTTCAGAAACTGGGCCACAGGACAGGTTCCAACATGATAACAACCCCGGGCCTTCTCTTGTAAATAGTCACTGAAGCCGAAGGGGTGAGCTTCCCTGTTGTTTTCTGTATAGTTTCCTCCTGTTATTCAGTTAGGGAGTTAGGCGTAGCATTTGTCTTTTGTTTGTTCTTTTCATCACGTAGGGTTTAGTGCGCATGCGCCAACCAGCGTGCAGCCTGTTACAGTCGCTCCTGCTTTTCTCTTAGTTTAGCTCTTTTTTCTTACGTATTCTTTTTTTTTCTGACTTGTATTTTCCTCCGTTTTCTATCTCTTACTCAATCATGTGGATTGAGAGAGTTTTTGTTCTTCTGGTGGCCGTGGAACTGTTACTTTTATCATGGAACGGGACCGCGGCACATCTCCTACACGCACGGACTGTTTACTCCAGAGATCAGCTGATCGCCCTGATGCCGGCCGGCTCGCTGGCCAGGCCCGCAGAAGTGCCCGCAGAAGTACCAGCTGAAATTTGGAGGAAAACACATCGGGGATGCAGAGGTCAAGGACAGAAGAGAAGAAAAAAGGTGACGGTGAGACAGCGGAGGCTCGAAGCGAGGAGGAGGTTTAAACCGTGTCTGCCGTCTATCGTGATGGGAAATGTGCGATCGTTGGCAAGTAAAATCGACGAGCTCTCAGCACTGGTACGGAGTCAGAGGGAATACCGAGAGTGTAGCCTGATGTGTTTCACCGAATCATGGCTGCACCAGGTCATTCCCGATGAGAATGCTTCCGTGGAAGGCTTCCACACTGTTCGGGCGGACAGGGACAGCATCGCTAGCGGTAAGCGTAAAGGAGGTGGGCTTGCTGTTTTAGTTAACAACCGGTGGTGTAACCCTGCCAACATAACAATCAAAGAAAGGATTTGTTGCCCGGACACTGAACTGTGTGCTGTTGGACTCAGGCCGTATTATTTACCCAGGGAATTCTCTCACGTCATCTTGGTGGCTGTTTATGTTCCCCCCTCTGCTAACCCCACAGCTGCATGTGACACTATCCACTCTGCCATAGCTCGGCTACAGACTCAGCACCCGAGTGCCTTTATTGTGATCTCGGGTGACTTCAACCATGTTTCACTGGACAATACACTACCAACATTCAAACAATATGTGGACTGTCCCACCAGGGGAGAGAAAACTTTAGACTTACTGTATGCTAACGTCAAGGATGCATACAGCTCCTCCTCCCTCCCCCCACTTGGTAGGTCAGATCATAACCTGATTCACCTCACCCCCCGCTATGTGCCAATTGTGAGGAGGGAACCTGTGACCACCAGGACTGTCAGGAGGTGGTCAGAGGAGGCCTTAGCAGAACTACAGGGCTGTTTCGAGGTGACCGACTGGGAAACACTCTGTGAGCCTCACGCCGAGGACATCAATGGGCTTACTGAGTGTATCACAGACTACATAACTTTCTGCACCGACTCCATTGTTCCAGCTCAGACTGTTCATTGTTACCCAAATAACAAGCCGTGGGTGACTAAGGACATCAAAGCCCTCCTCAACAACAAGAAGAGGGCTTTCAGAGGGGGCAACAAAGAGGAGGTGAGGAAGGTCCAGGTGTTACTAAAGGACAAGATCAGAGAGGCTAAGGACAATTACAGGAGGAAGCTGGAGTGGAAACTCCAGCAGAACAGCATGAGAGAGGTGTGGAGGGGCATGAAGACCATCACTGGATTCAGGCCAACCAACAGCAGGGGAGCTGAGGGAGGTGAGAATAGAGCCGACGAGTTGAATCTGTTTTTCAATAGATTCGACACCACAGTGTCTGCTCCCACCCCCACAACCTCACCTGCAGTCAGCCTGGAATCCAGAGCCACACCACTGTGCCAGCCTCTCTCTTCACATGTTGCCTCCTGTGAGATTCCTGACACCCCTCCCCCACCCATCACCTTCACTCAATACCAGGTTGAGATGCAAATGAGGAGACTTCACTCAGGCAAGTCTGCTGGACCAGACGGAGTGAGTCCCCTCGTCCTCAAGACCTGTGCCCCCCAGCTGTGTGGAGTCTTTCATAAACTGTTTATGCTGAGTCTGAGTCTGCAGAGGGTCCCGGTGATGTGGAAGACATCATGCCTCGTCCCTGTACCAAAGACGCCACGTCCCAGTGGCCCCCAGGATTACAGGCCCGTGGCACTGACCTCCCACATCATGAAGACCCTGGAAAGGCTCATCCTGGACCAGCTGCGACCCATAGTAAGACCACATCTGGATCCCCTTCAGTTCGCTTATCGTCTCGGAACAGAGGACGCCATCATCTACCTGCTCAATCGTGTCTACACCCATCTGGACCAGCCGGCGAGCACTGTGAGGGTCATGTTTTTTGACTTTTCCAGTGCTTTCAACACCATCAGGCCGACCCTCCTGGGTGATAAGTTAGCAGCGATGCAGGTGGATGCTTCTCTGGTGTCCTGGATTGTTGATTACCTGACAGGAAGACCACAATATGTACGTCTCCCACAGTGTGTGTCTGACAAGGTGATTAGCAACACAGGGGCACCACAGGGGACTGTCCTCTCCCCCTTCCTCTTCACCCTCTACACCACAGACTTCAGCCACTGCACAGAGACCTGCCATCTTCAGAAGTTTTCTGATGACTCTGCGGTGGTTGGATGCATCAGCAGGGATGATGAGACAGAGTACCGGGCTGTGGTCGACTCCTTTGTCACGTGGTGTGAGCAGAATCATCTGCAGCTCAACGTGGCAAAGACCAAGGAACTGATCGTGGACTTCAGGAAGACCAGGAAACACTTGACCCCTGTTTCAATTCAGGGGGTCAGTGTTGACATTGTGGAGGACTATAAATACCTTGGAGTACACATTGACAATAAACTGGACTGGGCTAAAAACACCACAGCACTTTACAGGAAGGGCCAGAGTCGTCTCTATTTTTTGAGGCGACTGAGGTCCTTCAACATCTGCCAGAAAATGCTGAGGATTTTCTATGAGTCTGTGGTGGCCAGTGCGATCCTCTATGCTGTTGCATGCTGGGGGAGCAGGCTGAGGGTCGCAGATGCCAACAGACTTAACCCTTTAAGACCTACCATAGAACCAAGTCCGCCAGAGCTTATATTATATTTTTACATGCTGTGGAGCCATTTTTGGGAGCATTTCAAGTTGCTATACATCAATACAACCATTATAGCCCAGATTTTAATAATATGTATTCATTAAGTGCATAGTAATTACATAAATTGCAAAAAAGTGCAATAAACTACAAAAAAATTTAAAATCGTTTTTGTTTTTTTAACATATATTTCTAGTTAGAGAAATTTAAGAGGCTTATCCCTCAAAACTGTAAATACAAAAAAGTTGCACAAAATAGTTTCCCACCACAGGAAATTTATTTTGAGTGTCTTCATAGTTTTATTTTTGAAATACACCAATTTTTATACACTGCAGGAAAAACGAAAATAAATATTATACTGCAAATTTGCAAAAAAGCAGCATCTGCATCAAAATAAACTATTTCCAGCAGTGCAATATGAGTCCTAAGCATCCCAGAAACGACACAGAAAGTCATAAAGTCAAAGATAACTTTTAAAAAGAGCAGTATAGGCCCTGAGGCCCTGATCGCAAAAAAGACTACATTTCCGCGAAAATGACGTCACTTCCGGTTTCGGCCAGGTAATGGCGGAAATGCAAAAGTTCGCGCTGACGTCTATTCCAACGTAGGAAGTGTTATGAACAGCTGATCGGACCGGCACAGCGTGTTTCTGGAATATTATGTTTCTGTTCCTGCAAGCGCTTTTTATGCAGTTTTTGCAAAGCTTTATGTGGAAGGAAACCGTGACCTAGGACAAGCTGATGGCACAATATGTAAGTACAACTCCTCCGGTTTCATATGCAAAAAAATTTTTGCGCTAGCTTACGTGGTTGCAGAGCTACCGGGATTTAAAAATAGTTACGCATAACAGAGCATGCCCGCTCCGATCGGTTCTAAAGGGTTAATAAACTGATCCGTAAGGCCAGCAATGTTGTGGGGATGGAGCTGGACTCCCTCAAGGTGGTGTCGGAGAGGCGGATGCTGTCCAAGATAAAGACAATGTTGGATAACACCTCCCACCCACTCCATGACATGCTGGTCAGTCACAGGAGCTCGTTCAGTGAGAGACTGAGATTACCGAAAAGCACCACTGAACGACACAGGAAATCATTCCTGCCTGTGGCCATCTCCCTGTACAACGCATCCACTTAACACACTGTTTGCTGCTACAGCTACACATGTTTCTTTTCCAAATATTTATTTATGAGTGACTTATGTATGTATGTATGTATATATATGTATATATTGTACTATTCTTAGTTAGCGTATTGTCTGTCTTGTCTTAATGTTGGTTTAAAATGGAGCACTGTAACAAAAAATAATTTCCCCCAGGGATCAATAAAGTATTCTGATTCTGATTCTGATTTAGGTAGCACCTCCTTTACTGATTAAGCTGGTTTTGTTTGTTATTTTGGCCTTTGTTCACCCCGGAGTCACGCTTCAGTTTAGACCAGGGGTCGGCAACCTTTCTGATGGCGAGTGCCATTTAAAATTTCCTCAGAGGTCAGTGTGATTGATTGCATTAGCAATAAATTAGCAATAAATTTAATAACGTTCTATATGAACAACAACAACAAAAAATCAGCCCGGGCATTTTGACGAGAGACCAGCCCCCCAGGTATTAAAGCCATAAAGCCTTTGAATGAAAACGCTGCTGTGACAGTGATGCACAGTCTTGTTGGTATATGTGTGATTTCTATACATTTGACATCAGATAAAAACTTTGGTTGTAAGATTCAGATAATTATTTATTAAAAGCGAGACATTTTAAATGAGAATAAGAAAGAAAAGTATTTCTTTGTGCCCCCCTCTCCCTTTTAATGCCCTACCTGCCCCCCTGGCAACACTTTGCTAGACCCGCCCCTGCACAGTTACCAGCTGTCAGCTGCTTAGAAAAGGATCCAGGTGATATTTGTCTCTCAGAAACAGTTCATAACTTCAACTCATTCATGTCACCTAAAAGGTAAACCTGTTTCTCCATCACCTGTTCAGCTCTGATGATCCAGTAAGGACATCTCCTGGTTTCATCTTCATGTTTCCCTCTCACCACATATCCAAACCATCATGACCAGCAGCTTTACAGCTGTGGCTCCAGCAAACATCAGCTGATACTAGAAATTAATATTAAATAAATTCTAACAACAGCTGATCAAGCTTAAACGTGCTGCTGTTGTTTAGCGCGACATCCGCTGGTTTCCTCTTTCTGGCGCAAAGTGGGCGATAAACAAACGAGAGAGAAAAGACGATCAGCTGATCATTGATCAGTTTCAGGATTGAAGTAACAACAGGAGAGGGAGGGGGAGAGAATGAGAGGAGAAGAGGCAGCTGTGCAGCAAAGACACAGAATAACTCCAGCTTTGTGCCTTTTCCATTCTAGCTGAAGGACAAACTGTGTTCCTTCTCAGCTCAACATGAAACGCGTAATATTTTCTCTGAATGCGAGACGATTCTGTCTTTTTACAGGACATTTGGCAACTCTACTAACTAACCTTATGAATAAAACAAAGTTCACTATCAGTAACATCATAGCACCACCCAGCTGTATAGAAACTGCTAGCAATAACATATAACATGCTAGCTAGCAACGAAAATAAACTCCACCTAAACTTGGTTTATATCTGACCCAGAGAGACTGCAGGTCATAACTTCTTACCTGAAGTTCAGTTCACCTGACGCTCGGACCGGCAGCCGCCTCGGGTCTCTGCTCCTCCACCTGCTGGCCTCCACCACTTGTTACTGAATCTGAGGAAGCTCCACCACAGCCACCATCAAACAGCTGAGTTATTTTTACACACCGGCCAGCATCTGGCCGATCCACCACCTTTCATTGTTTATACCGTTACAAAAAAAATAAAATAAAATCATCGGCCCACCGTGCAAATGCCCGGTGGGCCGATGGCCAGTCCAGCTATGGTCGTGCCATCAGTTAACCCTTCGCGTGCCAACTGTGGCACGCGTGCCTAGGGTTGTCGACCCCTGGTTTAGACAACAAACCACTGTTTCACTAAGAAATCGTTTTCCCCTGTGTATGGTTTTGGGGACCAGGGCGGGGTCACTTCCTGTTTTTTCTAACTCTTATGTTGCGTACCAGTATCCCTAGATTGGGGCGTAACACACATGAATATTGCTGTGTAGTATCACACAGCAATATTCCCCACCTCACAACAAAACTTTATAAATTGTAGTTTAAATATAATTTTTTAAACAAAAACTGGAGTGAAAATATACACATGAGAAAAGCTTCACCGCCGTGATGGATTTTTAACTTTAAGAAGCAGTTTGTTATGGCTTTAATAAGTGCATGGTGCTTTTTGAAGTTTTACCATCGTTTACAAGTATTTGCAGACAAATATGGAAACTACAGACAACCGTAGCAATCTGTTAGCAACCAAAGGAATCACAAGGATGTTTTTGCATAGCACCTTACTTGCAACCAACTTCCAGAGCAAAACTGTAAATATCATGCAGGATGTGCCCAACAGGTGCAGTGTCACATGATAGTTATTACTATAATGCAAGTCAAATGAAACAGCAATGTTTCAAACAGCTTGACAAATACCAGCACAAACTGTTCTCTATAGTGCAGTGGCTGTCTTTAGTGTGTCTTTAACTGTCAGATATGGAAACTCCTACATCCCCTCGTTCTCGACTTCATTCGCCTGTGATTGATTTTATTAATCAATGGCATTCACTAACACCGTTTTAACAGACAGGGAGAGATGGGGTTGCTGGTTATCTACAGATGGGAAGCTCTTATTTCATCATTAAGAAGTGATGAGATTTTCAATATAATGCACAACAGCCAAACAATAAGCACTGAAATGAGAAACACAAAAATGCCTCATTTCAACGTTTTCCTAAAGTTGGGGAAAATACAAGGCCGAGGACTATTTATATACCACTGATCTGTAAATACTTTGATTCATGGAAAGGGGACCGTGTAACATCACAGCCAGACACAGATATTTGAGCAGGGTTTGGAAGTTGTTGGCCTTACGTGTGGGATCAGGGACCCATTTAAATGGTCGTCTCATGTGTGATAAAGAATCTGTTGCAATGGTAATGATAATCTGGGCCAGCTGTCTGAAAGGGTTATTTTGGGCCTCAGAATGACTGTAGCGATTCATCAGAGATGTGCAGAGCGCTGAAGGAGAGTTTAAAAGATGCAAGTGGTTCACAGTTTACTGCATTTTAAAATGAAATCCATACATTATTAGTAAAACTAATGTTAAGAGTAGTGCTGTCAGTGTTAGTCGTTAAAATGACGTTAACGCCATAAACGCGTTAACGCAGCAAATCTCCGTAAGGGAGTTAGCCAGGATCGCCCCGTGCTTGGGGCTGCATGGCGTCAACGCGTTAGCGCGGTTAGCTCGTTAATGTGTTAGCGCTGTGCAGCCCCATTCACGGTGCGATCTGCGTCATTTTAACGAGATTAACGCTGACAGCACTAGTTAAGACATCTAAGTAATACATTTTGTGTTTATTTGCTGTAGCTTTTTTAAACTCTCCTTCAGCGCTCAAAACTGACCTCAGAACAGCAACGTTATGTCTACGTTAAGTATTGGTGAACCACAAGGGTCATCAAGTTCACCGTTCGCCGACAGTCATGGGATGGTCAGTCTTCACTGCAGATGTGTTAGTTTCTGTTAGCCTGTTAGGTTAACACTACAGGCCCAAATTGTGTGTTCTAGCAAAAGTAAACTGAAAGACTTTTTGTTCTTTCCCAACATCAGTCAGGATTCAGAAAACAACACAGCACAATAACTGCTGCTGTTAAAGTGGTTAATGACATCGTTGATTCAATGGACTGCAAAACCTCCTGTGCTGCTCTTTTTCTTGACTTGACCATGCTATTTTATTACATAGACTAAACAATATTGGTCTATCTGTAAATGCTGTAAGTTGGTTTTCAAATTACTTGTCAGCAAGAAACCAGTGTGTCCATGCTGCTGGGTCTTCTTCCTCTTTTCTCCCAGTATCCAAAGGAGCTCCGCAGGGCTCCATATTAGAGCCATTGCTATTTCCTCTTTACATAAACAACCTTTGTGATAATTTGTCAAATGCAGCATTTCATCTTTATGCAGATGATACAATTATTTATTGCTCATCTCCTTCAGTAGCACAAACCCTGCAGTTTCTGCAGTCTGCCTTTGATGTCGTTCAGTCCCATTTAACTCAACTTAAGTTGGTGTTAAATGCAGAGAGATCCAAGTTCATGTTATTCTCAAATGGCAAAGAGTTGTTAGCTACGTCTCCTAAGATTAAAACAATTCAAGGAACTGAAATTGAAATGGTCACATCCTACAAGTATCTAGGGATCATTATAGATCCGAATTTGTCATTTAAGACTCACATCCAAAGGCTTGTGTCGAAGTTAAAACTAAAACTAGGTTACTTTTTTAGAAACCAATCCTGTTTCTCCCTCCAAGTGAGAAAACATTTGATTCGTGCAACCTTTTTACCTTTATTGGATTATGGTGACCTGCTTTTTATGAATGCACCTGCCCACTACCTAAAGAGGTTGGATACTGTGGACCATTGTGCTTTACGTTTTATTACTGGCTATGGAAATCATGTACATCATTGTTCTTTGTCTGCTGCTGCTAAATGTCCATCTTTGCATATTCGCAGACTCTCCCATTGGTTGATCTTTATTTATAAATCTCTCCTTGGGCTGGTTCCATCTTATTTATGTGTTTATATGTGTAAAAACCACAACCAATACAGCCTTCATTCGCACAAAATCATACAATTGATTATCCCAAAAATCAGAACAGTATTGGGGAAAAGGCTTTTAAATACGCTGCCACTGCTTCCTGGAATAATCTGCAGGAGGAACTGAAATTATCAGAACTGGTTACCTTGGGAGAGTTTAAGTCTGTCTTAAAGGAACGAGAGAACAGGGCCCTGTGCTTCGTACGTCGCTTACTACATCCAAGATCAAATGAAACATCCAAGACCAAATCATCGCGCTAACTCTGAGCTCGCTATTCCGGTTCCCCGAACACACCTGCTGTTGACGATTAGTATAGCTGGATGAAGTAATGTGAGATCACTGGGTGGCCCAACAGGGGCTACGCATCGATAGTAGAAACATTGATCGGCAACCCTTTGATTGGTCGGCGAAAATGTCGAAGGAGCGCGCTCGGTATTTTTCGGCAGCAGAGCAAGAACTCTTGATTGAGAGATTTCAGGAGTTTCAGAGTTTAATTAAAACGCAAGGGAACACTGCAAAGGCTGCAAAAGCAAGGAGAGAGGGCTGGCAGGAAGTTGCTGACAAATCAAACTCGTAGGTAATTCAATAATAACAATAATAATGGAGTGGATTTATATAGCGCTTTTCAAGGCACCCAAAGCGCTTTACAATGCCACTATTCAGTCACTCTCACATTCACACACTGGTGGAGGCAGCTACGGTTGTAGCCACAGCTGCCCTGGGGCAGACTGACAGAAGCGAGGCTGCCATATTGCGCCATCGGCCCCTCTGGCCAACACCAGTAGGCGGTAGGGTAGATTTATCATATCACACCATATTATCCAATATTATATTACATTATATTATATTATAATATGTTATATTATATCCCCTTTCACATGAGAGCCACAACAGGACCCACTAGAACATGGGAACAAGTAAAAGTGAAATATAAGAATATTCTACAGAATGGTAATATTTATCACTTATATTGCTTGTCGTCTCTTGGAAAGAGACCCTGGAATACTCTGTTAGTTTGTTCATAACAGCAACCAAGAAAAGGGCAGAGCAATAAAAGACAGGTGGTGGTCCTGCACCCCCTCGTCAACAAGTTGGTTAAGTAAATAATACCCTCACGGGAAAATCGATATCTCTCAATGAGCACACTGTCGCGCTGAGCTAAAGGATCCTGTCTGTCCCGCAATATACGCTGAATTCTGAGGACTCTCATTATCAATCTTGCACCTTCCGCAATGGGTGGCTCGCGTATACGGACAGGACATGGCTGCGACAGACTTCCCAAATCCACCTTCGCTTTTATAGCCGTGGTCTCTCATCTTGATTACACGAAGTAATTTACAATTACTACTCTGAAATATGGATTACATCTGTAATAATCACATACATGTAATAGAATGTTAATAGTACATTTCCCTTTTTTAGGGAATGACCTGTATGTATCTGTGTGAAATCAATAAAAGGATCAAGTGCTGCATTGTCTTTAGTTACATTGATGTTATTTATTTATGGTGAAACAGTGGTGGAATATCGCTGTTGCTTTCGTATGAATGACGCGGGCATACCTGCGTGGCCGCGATCTAATCCTGTTTACATAAAGAAAACCTGCTCCCGAGCAGGTTTACGCTTACGGCTCTGTTGCTATGACAGCAAGTCCCGGATGAGCTTCGGGGAACCGAACGATCCAAGATCACGTGAAATCGTCAACAATCTCATCCAGCTAACTCACTTAGCGCGGTACGAAGAACAGGCCCCAGCTCTTTTACTCAGTGTGATTGTTTTTAATGTACTCTTAATTTGATCTGTTATTGTATATTTTACACATGTTGGTGTGGGATACTGTATTTGTTTTAAATCTTATATACCTATGTGGTATGTGACTTTTGTTGCCATGATGCCAGGTCTCTCTTGAAAATGAGATTTTTAATCTCAATGAGATTTTTTACCTGGATAAATAAAAGACTAATGATAATAATAGCTGCAGACGTCCTGTACAGGGGTAACTGTACGGGACAGCCTAGCTGTAACTGACTAGGTCTGCGGACAATCCTAACATCCTCTCATGATGCGACCAACTAGCAGCCCTCACAGTTAGCTGCAACCAACAGCCACGCTCGCCCCTGATCCTTGCACTTGATAAAATGGCTAGGTCATACTTTAGCGGTCAGGAAAAGAAGTCCTGGAGATCTGTTTACAGGATTAGAACAGCCAGGAACCATAAAAGATGCATACACGGTTTAATCTTTACCAGTTCACAGGATTAAAAAGGAAACGATTAAATGCAGGTAGGATTTTTTTTATTTAAACAATTTAGCAGGGACAAAGCAAATATCTGAACCAAATAATATGACTCATAAGATCAAATCACATAAATCCTATAAATTCTCAACTAACCAGTTCTGTGCTAATGCTTCTTGTCTACTACTGGACTTGAATTAGTTAGAGTTTACGCCCATGCCTGCAGCACAACAGTCTCCCGGTCGTGCCTGAAGAAGTGAAAATGTGGAAACAGAGACTCAGTACAAAGTCGAGCAACTTCATCAAGGCCTCATTCCAACACAGCAGGATGAGAAAAGACTTTTAGGTCGTAGGTTTATCTTCCAGGACTCCAGCTGTGAACTTTTCTTCAAGAACAACTCATTTTACACATAAACATCACAGCCACGCTGATCTCAAATGGACCTGACCAACGCAACTACGAGATAAAGGTGCAAACTTACAGTTCTAACAGTTCCGTCCTGTAACTGTAAAATATAAGCTTTCTGTTAATTCACAGAAAATGTGAATGACTGAAAAAACCTCTGTCATTATTGTAACTGAGTGATGGATGACTGATACCTCCTGTTCATGATGCTACTGCATTTCTCTCATTCAAAATCATTACTGATCATTTTCATTTATTCTCTTATAATTACCATGCTCACCTCATACGGCTGCATCCTGAGCCTTTTATGCAGACGGACTCAGGTGGATGAGGTTTATTTATATGTGTTTAATAAGTATTCATTTGTTTGGTGTTTGAAAATAGCCGTGTTAGTTATCTTATTATAAACAGTAAACATGAACAACAAGAACATGATGATAAATTTGTATTTTTTACACATCAGCATAGTAAAAAGTGCCACAGTAATAAAACAACACATGTAAGATGTGTAGGCCTGTGCCACTGTACAGGCGTCCCCCTGACACCGAGTACCAGAGAAATACTTCCTTAGACACTTTAGTTTGTGAACTTATAGCCATAAATTACAGCTGAAAGATTAAGGTAAGGTATAAAACAAGTTTTCAGCAGGTCTTCAAAACCAAGCACCGATTCGGCCAACTTGATTGGCTGAAGAAACTTATTCCAAAGTGCGGCTGCCTCTTTTTAAAACAAGAGCGTCCAACAGTTAAAAAAGACTCAGAGCAGATGATCAGAGGAACTGAATGCTGGAGGAAGGTCTCAGTAGCTGATATATGTGGGAGCCGGTCATGTAGGGATTCATGTTATTAATTACATTTCACAATGAATTTCACTTGCAGCCGCTGAAGAGATAAAAGAATAGGCGTGTTGTGTAAGCAGCCTCTGGATGCCTGAGGAGGACTGATACATGTGCAAAGTGATTTTTGTAATGGTTCATGGATTCAAATTTCAAATGCTGTTCAAAAGTTCCAGATTCTTAGCAGATGCCTTTATAGTGGTGGGAAGAGCGCGATGTAATGGCTGACCATCATTAGAGAGCCTGGGAGCCACAGGAACCTCGGTTTTCTTGGATGGGATTTCGGGAGATTACTGGGCTGTTTTTCTGCTCCTCATGCCCACCCTACTCACTCT